>NC_044550.1:183320752-183626377 GCF_007565055.1 Rhinopithecus roxellana | reverse complement strand
TCTGACCCAATCACCAATGGTTGATGATTTAATCAATTATGTGTATGTAATGAAACCTCCGTAAATAAAACATAAACAATGGGATTTGGAGAGCTTCCAGGCTGATGAACATGCTGAGGTCCCTGGAGGGTGGTGTGCTCAGATGGGGCATGGAAACTTTGTTTTCTCCCCCATACCTTGCCCTGTGCATCTCTCCCATTGGTCTGTTCCTGAGTTTTATCCTTCATAATAAACTGGAAATAGTAAGTAAAGTGCTTTCCTGAGTTCTATGAGTTGTAGCCAGTGATCAGTCCTAAAAACGGGGGTTGTAGGAATCCCTAACTTTGTGGCTATGTTGGACAGAAAGGCAGGTGGCCTGGGGACTTCATACTGGGACTCGGCCTCTGAAGTAAAGGCAATCTTGTGGGATTGAGCTCTTAAACCTGTGGAATCTGGTGCTAACTCTGGGTGGCGTCAGAATTCAATTGAATTGAATTGTAGGAGACTCAGATGGTTTCAGGAGGAAAAACAACCCCTCATTTTGGTGTCCGAAGTGTTATGAGTAATCATATGTTTATCACATCATTATTCGCAATAACGCAGTCTTGGAATCAGCCTAAGTGTCTATCAACAGATGATTGGATAAAGAAAATGGAATATATATGCTCCATGGGATACTACTAAACCACGAAAAAGAATGAAATAATGTCTTTTGCAGCAACACGGATGGAACTAATTATTAAGTGAAATGATGCAGAAACAAAAAGTCAAAGACCACATGTTGTCACTTAAAAGTGGAACTAAACAATGGGTACATATGTACACACCAAGTGAAATAATAGACATTGGAGGTGCCCATAAATGGGAGAGTGGGAGGGGTGTGAGAGATGAAATTCTACCTATTGGGTAAGATGTACACTATTTGGGTATTGGGAACACTAAAAGTCCACACTTCACCCCTACACAATATACCCATGTGACACAACTGCACTTGTGCCCTAAATTTATTTTTAAAAATCAAAACAAAACAAAAACAACAATAAAAAAATGTAAAGAAAGAATTGCTTGCCAAAAATTTTTAAAAAGTGTTGTGAGTGAAAACAGCTCCATCAGGAAGCAAATGAAGGAGTTGCTAATTTAGATAGGAAGGAGAAAAAGTATTTCTGAAAAATTGATATTTGCCTGAGATCTTAAAGGCTGAGCAGAAATTAAACAAGTGAGGTGTGCGTGGAAGAGGAACAGTATGTGTGAATGAATGGGGCAAGAAAGAACTTGGTTCCATTAAGTCGGGTTTTGGATACAATTAATGATAATGTGAGGGATGTGTTATGAAATGAGATTTAAGTGGCAATCCGGGGCCGTGTTCTGCCCACCTTGAAAGACTTTGTGGATTATAAAACCTGCAGTGGAAAGCAATTAGATGTTTTAGTCAGAGCTGTGACCTGACTTTAGTTTTTCCTACAAAATACTCAGGCTACTCTGGGAAGAACATATAGCGGGGGTACAATTGAGTGGCTATCATGATCCCAGGGAGATGTAAACCACGTGTTGGCATTGGAGTAGAGAGAGGGCACAGAGACTGAAAGTGCACTTGGGAGACCAATAGACAGGTCTGGTGATGATTGGGATGCAGCTGGCAGGTGTGGGGGAGTTGTTCAGGATGAGCAAGGCTCAGACATGAATAGGAGAAAGGGCAAAAGCAGAGGGACAGTTCACTAAGACAGTAGTAACTGGAGGAGGAGTTTTCCAAGAGAAGATAAAGAGTTCCGTTTTGGACACATTAAGTCCATTTGAGATGACTGCAGGAAGGTCAAGTGGAAATGTCAAGTGTGTGCTTGATTATATGAGTCTGGAGTCCAGAAGAAGAATCTGAGCTCAACACGTACATTTAGGAGTTGTCAACATAGAGATAAAAACATCTATTCCCTCTCTCTCTGTGCTACCATTATTGACAAAACCTTTCATCTTATTTACTATAATCTTTCTGAATAATTGTCATCCTAACTATATGTATAGATGACTTGCATTTGCAGAAAGGTAGTGGCCATCTCTGAAGAGTAACACTGTTAGCTTTGCTGTAACATGATATATGTGTTCCTCAGAATGGAAGTGCTATGGAAAATTGCACAATAAAAACCACCAGGCTTTTATGGGAAAAATTAGGCAAAACCCTCAAAACGTCATTGTGACATATTTTTTAAAAAAGACAGAAACCTAATAAAAATAGTAGCACAGTCTTACACATGTTAAATGGTCAAGACATACACAAGTACTACAATAAATATGGTACTTTATCTTGAAAAGGACATAAAGTTTGCTTGTGGAAGTGGACATTGAAGGATTGTGACTTGTGAGTTATTGTTAAATGGCAGAAGAACCATTTTCTGAAGAATGGAAAGTGGTAATACCAGATACGGATAACTGTAGATCCTTGTGCTTGAGTCAGCCAGCATCAGTTGTATACAATTCACAGCTTTGAATGCTGGGATATGTTTTCCTGCCTTTGAGAGGTAGGTGTCTTTCAGGCGTACAATGATAATAACACTCCACTCTTCAAAATAGAGAATTTGATCTAATGTGTAGCTTTCAACTGCCTTCTGTATCACTACTAAGAATTTTTTTTTTTTTTTTTTTGGCTATCTAATTTGTTCTTACAGCTCCATCCAACAGCTGAAGGCTTTGGAAGTTTTTGCCATGTTTGAAGCCACTGTTATCACTGAAACAAAACAAAACAAAACAAAAACCATTTCTGCAAGATTTGGTAATTTCTATTTAGGGTCATTGAATATAGATAGTGCTATCTCTGTGATTATGGAAAAGATTGCTTCCAATTTTCTTACCATTTGGTCTTCAGTCCATATACTTTACAATCTTTCTATTTTTTTTTTATTCTTCTTTAGGCCTTGCTCTTATTGACTTCCAGCACCTAAATTGTCCTGACCATAGAATTTTCTTTTATTTCCCAGCCTTACTGCTAGTGCAGCAGTCTGAAATAGACCA
The DNA here is from genome assembly GCF_007565055.1 of Rhinopithecus roxellana. Lineage (NCBI taxonomy): Eukaryota > Metazoa > Chordata > Mammalia > Primates > Cercopithecidae > Rhinopithecus > Rhinopithecus roxellana. Next base: position 183,623,398 of record NC_044550.1, on the reverse strand, counting down.
GTTGGGTTGCAGCCTGGCAGCGGGAGGAGTGTCCACCACTGCTGAGGATTGACTAGGTAAACAAGGTGGCTGGGAAGCTCAAACTGGGTGGAGCCTACTGCAGCTCAGCAAGGCCTGCTGCCTCTATAGACTCCACCTCTGTAGGCAGGGCATAGCTGAAGAAAAGCCAGCAGAAACTTCTGCAGACTTAAACGTCCCTGCCTGACAGCTCTGAAGAGCATAGTGGCTCTCCCAGCATGGCGTTTGAGATCTGAGAATGGACAGACTGTCTCCTCAAATGGATTTCTGACCCCCATGTAGCCTAACTGGGAGACACCTCCCAGCAGGGAACCAACAGACACCCCATGAAGGCAGGTGTCCCTCTGGGACAAAGCTTTCACTGGAAGGATCAGGAAGCAATATTTGCTGTTCTGCAATATTTGCAGTTCTGCAGCCTCTGCTAGTGGCACCTGGGCAAATGGACTGGAGTGGACCTCCAGCAAACTCCAACAGACCTGCAGTTGAGGGACCTGACTGTGAGAAGGAAAACTAACAAACAGAAAAGAATAGCATCAACATCAACCAAAAGGACACCCACAATAAAACCCCATCTGTAGGTCACTAACATCAAAGACCAAAGGTAGATAAAACCACAAAGATGGGAGAGAAACAAGAGCAGAAAAGCTGAAAATTCTAAAAACCAGAGCACCTCTTCTGCTCCAAGTGATCACAGCTCCTTGCCAGCAATGGAACAAAGATGGATGAAGAATGTTGTTGAAGAGTTGACAGAAGTAGGCTTCAGAAGGTCGGTAATAATAAACTTCTCTGAGCTAAAGGAGCGTGTTCTAACCCATCAGAAGGAAGCTAAAAGCCTTGAAAAATGTTAGATGAATGGCTAACTAGAATAAACAGTGTAGAGAAGACCTTAAATGATTTAATGGAGCTCAAAACCATGGAACAAGGACTTCGTGACACATGCACAAGCTTCAATAGCTGATTCAATCAAGTGGAAGAAAGGATATCAGTGATTGAAGATCAAATTAATGAAATAAAGCAAGAAGACAAATGTAGAGAAAAAAGAGTAAAAAGAACCTAACAAAGTCTCCAAGAAATATGGGACTATGTGAAAAGACCAAATCTACATTTGATTTGTCTACCTGAAAGTGATGGGGAGATGGAACCAAGTTGGAAAACACTCTTCAGGATATGATCCAGGAGAACTTCCACAACCTAGGAAGGCAGGCCAACATTCAAATTCAGGAAATACAGAGAACACCACAGCAATATTCCTTGAGAAGAGCAACCCCAAGACACAGAATTGTCAGATGCACCAAAGTTGAAATGAAGGAAAAAATGTTAAGGGGATCCAGAGAGAAAGGTCAGGTTACTGACAAAGGAAAACCCATCAGACTAACAGCAGATCGCTCGGAAGAAGCCCTACAAGCCAGAAGAGAGTGGGAACTAACATTTGACATTCTTAAAGAAAATAATTTTCAACCCGGAATCTCATATCCAACCAAACTAAGCTTCATAAGTGAAGGAGAAATAAAATCCCTTACAGACAAGCAAATGCTGAGAGATTTTGTCACCACCAGGCCTGCCTTACAAGAGCTCCTGGAGGAGGCACTAAACATGGAAAGAAATAACCGGTACCAGCCATTGCAAAAACATGTCAAATTCTAAAGACCATCAAAGCTATGAAGAAACTGCATTGCTTAATGTGCAAAATAACCAGCTAACATCGTAATGAAGGGATCAAATTCACACATAACAATATTAATCTTAAATGTAAATGGGCTAAATGCCCTAAGTAAAAGACACAGACTGGCAAGTTAGATAAAGAGTCAAGATCCCTCAGTGTGCTGTATTTAGGAGACCCATCTCACATGCAGAGACACACATAGGATCAAAAGAAAGGGATGGAGGAAGATCTACTAAGCAGATGGAAAGAAAAAACAACAAAAACAAAGAAGGGCCAGGCACGGTGGCTCACGCCTGTAATCCCAGCACTTTGGGAGGCCAAGGTGGGTGGATCATGAGGTCAGGAGATAGAGACCATCCTGGCTAACACAGTGAAACCCCGTCTCTATTAAAAATACAAAAAATTAACCAGGTGTGGTGGTGGGCGCCTGTAGTCCCAACTACTCGGGAGGCTGAGCCAGGAGAATGGTGTGAATCCAGGAGGCGGAGCTTGCAGTGAGCTGAGACCATGCCACTGCACTCCAGCCTGGGCAACAGAGCGAGACTCCGTCTCAAAAAAAAAAAAAAAAAAAAAAAAGAAAACAAAAGCAGTAGTGGTTGCAATGCTAGTCTCTGATGAAACAGACTTTAAACCAACAAAGGTCAAAAGAGACAAAGGACACCATGACATAATGGTAAAGGGATCAATTAAACAAGAAGAGCTAACTATACTAAATACATATGCACCTATTACAGGAGCACCCCGATTCATAAAGCAAGTCCTTAGAGACCTACAAAGAGACTTAGACTCCCACATAATAATAATGGGAAAATTTAACACCCCACTATCAATATTGGACAATCATTGAGAGAGAAGGTTAACAAGGATATTCAGGACTTGAACTCAGTTCTGAACCAAGCAGAATTAATAGACATTTACAGAACTCTCCACCCCAAATCATCAGAACATACATTCTTCTGAGTACCACATCACACTAATTCTAAAATTGACCACATAATTGGAAGTAAAGCACTCCTCAGCAAATGTAAAAGAACAGAAATCACAGCAAACTGTCTCTCAGACCACAGTGCAATCAAATTAGAACTCAGGATTAAGAAACTCACTCAAAACCACACAACTACATGGAAACTGAACAACCTACTCCTGAATGACTACTGGTACATAACGAAATGAAGGCAGAAATAAAGATGTTCTTTGAAACCAGTGAGAACAAAGACACAATGTTCCAGAATCTTGGGGACACAATTAAAGCAGTATGTGCTAAATGCCCATGAGAGAAAGCACAAAAGATCTAAAATTGACACTCTAACATCACAATTAAAAGAACTAGAGAAGCAAGAAGAAACAAATTCAAAAGCTAGAAGAAGGCAAGAAATAACTAAAATCAGAACAGTACTGAAGGAGATAGAGACACAAAAAACCCTCCAAAAAATCAATGAATCCAGGAGCTGGTTTTTTCAAAAGCTCAACACACTTGATAGACCACTAGCAAGACTAATGAAGAAGAAATGAGAAAAGAATCAAATAGGTGCAATAACAAATGATAAAGGTGATATCACTACTGAACCCACAGAAATACAAACTACCATTAGAGAATACTATAAACATCTCTACGCACATAAACTAGGAAATATAGAAGAAATGGATAAATTCCTGGACACATACACCCTCCCAAGACTAAACCAGAAAGAAGGTGAATCTCTGAATAGACTAGTAACAGGCTCTGAAATTGAGGCAATAATTAATAGCCTACCAACCAAGAAAAGTCCAGGATCAGATGGATTCATAGCTGAATTCTACCAGAGGTACAAAGAGGAACTGGTACCATTCCTTCTGAAACTATTCCAAACAATAGAAAAAGAGGGAATCCTCCCTAACTCATTTTATGAGGCCAGCATCATCTTGATACCAAAGCCTGTCAGAGAAACAACAAAAAGAGAGAATTTTAGACCAATATCCCTGATGAACATCCATGCAAAATCCTCAATAAAATACCAGCAAACCGAATCTAACAGCACATCAGAAAGCTTATCCACCATGATCAGGTGGGCTTCATCCCTGGGATTCAAGGCTTGTTCAACAAATGTAAATCAATAAACGTAATCCATCACATAAACAGATCAATGACAAAAACCAAATGATTACCTCAATAGATGCAGAAAAGGCCTTCAACAAAATTCAACAGCCCTTCATGCTAAAAACGCACAATAAACTAGGTATTGATGGAACGTATCTCATAATAATGAGAGCTATTTATGACAAATCCACAGCCAATGTCATACTGAATGCGCAAAACTGGAAGCATACCCTTTGAAAACCGGCACAAGACAAGGACGCCCTCTCTCATCCCTCCTATTCAACATAGTGTTAGAAGTTCTGCCCAGGTCAATCAGGCAAGAGAAAGCAATAAAGGATATTCAATTAGGAAAAGAGGAAGCCACACTGTTTCTGTTTGTAGATGACATCATTGTACATTTAGAAAACCCCATTGTCTCAGACCAGAATCTCCTTAAGCTGATAAGCAACTTCAGCAAATCTCAGGATACAAAATCAACGTGCAAAAAATCATAAACATTCCTATACACCAATAACAGACAAACAGAGAGTCAAATCATGAGTGAATTCCCATTCACAATTGCTACAAAGACAATAAAATACCTAGGAATCCAACTTACAAAGGATGTGAAGGACTTCTTCAAGGAGAACTACAAACCACTGCTCAACAAAATAAAAGAGGACACAAACAAATGGAAGTACATTCAATGCTCATGGATAAGAAGAATCAATATCTTGAAAATGGCCATACTGCCAAGGTAATTTATATATTCAATGCCATCCCCATCAAGCTACCAACGACTTTCTTCACAGAATTGGAAAAAACTACTTTAAAGTTCATATGGAACCAAAAAAGAGCCCACATTGCCAAGACAATCCTAAGGAGAAAGAACAAACCTGGATACATCAGGCTACCTGACTTCAAGCTATACTACAAGGCTACAGGAACCAAAACAGCATGGTACTGGTTCCAAAACAGAGATATAGACCAATAGAACAGAACAGAGCCCTTATAATAACACCATGCATCTACAACCTTCTGATCTTTGATAAACCTGAAAAAAACAAGAAATGGGGAAAGGATATCCCATTTAATAAATGATGCTGGGAAAACTGGCTAGCCATATGTAGAAAGCTAAAACTGGATTCCTTCCTTACAACATATACAGAAATTAATTCAAGATGGATTAGAGACTTAAATGTTAGACCTACAACCATAAAAATCCTAGAAGAAAACCTAGGCAATACCATTCAGGACACAGGAATGGGCATGGATTTCATGACTAAAACACCGAAAGCAATGGCAACAAAAGTCAAAATAACAAATGGGATCAAATTAAACTAAAGAGCTTTTGCATGGCAAAAGAAACTACCATCAGAGTGAACAGGCAAATTACAGAATGGGAAAAAATTTTTGAAATCTACCCATCTGACAAAGGGCTAATATCCAGAATCTACAAGGAACTTAAACAAATTTACAAGAAAAAAAAAATTCCATCAAAAAGTGGGCAAAGGTTATGAACAGATGCTTCTCAAAAGAAGACATCTATGCCACTACCAGACACATGAAAAAATGCTCATCATCACTGGTCATCTGAGAAATACAAATCAAAACCACAATGAGATACCATCTCATACCAGTTAGAATGGTGATCATTAAAAAGTCAGGAAACAACAGATGTTAGAGAGGATGTGGAGAAATAGGAATGCTTTTACATGGTTGGTGGGAGTGTAAATTAGTTCAACCATTGTGGAAAACAGTGTGGTGATTCCACAAGGATCTAGAACTAGAAATACCATTTGACCCAGTGATTCCATTACTGGTTATATAACCAAAGGATTATAAATCCTACTACTATAAAGACACATGCACACATATGTTTATTGTGGCACTATTCACAATAGCAATGGCTTGGTACCAACGCAAATGTCCATCAATGATAGACTGGATTAAGAAAATGGGGCACATATACATCATGAAATACTATGCAGCCATAAAAAGGATGAGTTAATGTCCTTTGCAGGGACATGGATGAAGCTGGAAACCATCATTCTGAGCAAACTATCACAAGAACAGAAAACCAAACACCACATGTTCTCACTCATAGGTGGGAAATGAACAATGAGAACACTTGGACACAGGGCAGAGAACATCACACACCATGGCCTGTCGGGGGGTGTGAAGCTAGGGGAGGGATAGCATTAGGAGAAATACCTAATATAAATGACTAGTTGATAGGTGCAGCAAACCAACATGGCACATCTAGACCCATGTAACAAACCTGCACATTGTGCACGTGTACCCTAGAACTTAAAGTATAATTTAAAAAAAAAAAAAGAATGCATGAGTACTTGCTATTTGTGCATGTGCAACTTAGGATGTGTGTATTTTTTTTTCTGCTTTTTGTTGTTGTTGTCATTGTTGTTGTTGTTTTTGTTGTTGTGGAGATGGAGTCTTGCTCTGTTGCCCAGGCTGGAATGCAGTGGCATAATCTCAGCTCACTGCAACCTCCACCTCTTGGGTTCAAGCAGTTCTTCTGCCTCAGCCTCCGAAGTAGCTGGGACTACAGGCACACACCACCATGCCCAGTTAATTTTTGTATTTTTAGTAGAGATGGAGTTTCACCATATTTGCCAGGTTGGTCTCAAACTCCTGACTTCATGATCCACCTGCCTCTGCCTCCCAAAGTGCTGGGATTACAGGCATGAGCCACCAAACCCGACCTTTCTCTGCTTTTGTAAGGTTAGACTTTGGAATTAAAAGAGGATGTCTGAGATGACAGTGACAGAATTTGCTCCTTTACAGAGATAATTGAAAATCCTTCTTTTCCTCTCTCTTTCTAATGCTTTGCATTTCTTGCCACCTGATGTAGAATTGATAAGAAGTTAAAAGAATCTTTTCCATTTTTTTGACTAGAGCAAAATGAAGCCATAAAAATATCTACCAACCCTGGGAAGCTCTTGCATAAATGACTGGCATTTATTGCTTATGTAAAATGTTTTTGATGATGAATATGCTGCTATGTGATCTTCTGAATAAAGATAATTTTGTACTGTGAAAAAAAAAAGAACCTCAGAGCTCGAAGACAAAGATTTTGAATTAACCCAATCTGTTAATATTGTATTTGTTCATTTTCATGCTGCTGATAAAGACATACCCAAGATTGGATAATTTATAAAGAAAAAGAGGTTTAATGGACTCACAGTTCTGCACGGTTGGGGAGGCCTCACAATCATGGCAGAAAGTGAAAGTCACATCTTACATGGTGACGGACAAGAGTCAATGACAGCCACGTGAAAAGGGAAACCCCTTATAAAGTCATCAGATCTCATGAGACTTATTCACTACCAGAACAGTATGAGGGAAACTGCCCCCATAATTCAGTTATCTTCCACTGGGTCCCTCCCACAACAAGTGGGGATTAAGGGAACTACAATTCAATGAGATTTAGGTGGGGACACAGCCTAACTGTAATATTCCACCCTTTGCCCTCACGAATCTCTTGTCCTCACATTTCAAAACCAATCACGCATTCTCAACTTTCCTCCAAGGTATTAACTCATTTCAGCATTAACCCAAAAGTCCACAGTCTAAAGTTTCATCTGGGACAAGTCAAGTCCCTTCTGCCTATGAGCCTGTAAAATCAAAAGCAAGTTAGTTACTTCCTATATACAATAAGTGTACAGGTATTGGGTAAATACACCCACTCCAAATGGGAGAATTTGACCAAAACAAAGTGGCTACAGATCCCATGCAAGTTTGAAATCCAGCAGGGGCACTCAAATCTTTTTTTTTTTTTTTTTTTTTTTTTTGTCAGAGTCTCATTCTGTAGCCCTGGCTGGAGTGCTGTGGTGCAATCTCAGGTCACTGCAACCTACGCCCCCTGGGTCCCAGTTTAAGCAATTCTCCTGACTCAGGCACCAGAGTAGCTGGGATTACAGGTGCACCATCCACACCCAGCTAATTTTTGTATTTTTAATAGAGACGGGATTTCACCACGTTGGTCAGGCTGGTCTTGAACTCCTGACATTTTAATCCACTCTCCTTGACCTTCCAAAGTGCTGGGATTACAGGCATGAGCCACCATGCTCAGCCAAGGGCAGTCAAATCTTAAAGCTCCACAATGATCTTCTTTGACCCCATGTCTCACATCTGGTTCATGCTGATGCAAGAAATGGGTTTCTGTGGTCTTGGGCAGTTCTGACACTGTGGCTTTGCAGGGCATAGCCTCTCTCCTGGCATTGAGTGTCTGTGGCTTTTCCAGTCACACATTGCAAGCTGTCAGTGTATGTACTATTCTGGGGTCTGGAAGGCAGTGGTGCTCTTCTCAGATCTCCACCAGGCGGTGTCCCAATGGATACTCTGTGTGGAGTCATCAACCCCACATTTCCCTTCCACACTGCCCTAGCAATGGTTGTCCATGAGGGCCCTGCCCCTTCAACAAACTTCTGCCTGGACATCCAGGCATTTCCATACATCCTCTAAATTTTTGGCCAAGGTTCCCAAACCTCAATTATTGACTTCTGTGCACCTGCAGGTTCAACACCACATGGAAGCTGCCAAGGCTAAGGGTTTCCACCTTCCAATGCCACAGCCTGAGAGCCTGAGTTGTACCTTGCCCCTTTAAGCCACAACTGGAGTTGCTAGGACAAAGGGCACCAAGTCCCTGGGCTGCACACAGTAGGGGGGCCTGGGCCTGGCCCGTGAAACCATTTTTCCCTCCAAGGCCTCTGGGCCTGAGATGGGAGGGGATGCCACAAAGATCTCTGATATGCCCTGGAGACATTTTTTCCATCGTCTTGGTGATTAACATTTGGCTGCTGTTACTTACACAAATATATGCAGTAGGCTTGAATTTCTCCCCAGAAAATGGGTTTTTCTTTTCTATTGCATCATTAGGCTGTAAATTTTTCCAAACTTCTATGCTGTGCTTCCTTTTGAACACTTTGTCACTTAGAAATTTCTTCTACCAGATACCCTAAATCATCTCCTTCAAGTTCAAAGTTTCACAAATCCCTAGGGCAGGGGCCAAATGTCACCAGTCTTTGCTAAAACATAGCAAGAGTCACCTTTACTTCCATTCCCAACAAGGTCCTCATCTTCATCTGAGTCCAGCTCAGCCTGGATTTTATTGTCAATGTCATTATCAGCATTTTGGTCAAAGTCATTCAACAAGTCTCTAAGAAGTTCCAAACTTTCCCACATTTTCCTATCTTCTTTTGAGCCCTCCAAACTGTTTCAACTTCTGCCTGTTACCCAGCTCCAAAGTCACTTCCACATTTTTAGTATCTTTACAGCAGCACCATACTTTACCAGTATCAATTTAACATATTAGTCCATTTTCCTGCTGCTGATAAAGACATCCCCAAGACTGGGTAATTTACAAAGAAGAAGAGTTTTAATGGAATCACAGTTCTACATGGCAGTGGAGGCCTCACAATCATGGTGGAATGTGAAAGTCACATCTTACATACTGACAGACAAGAAAGAATGAGCGCCAAGTGAAAAGGGAAACCCCTTATAAAATCATCAGATCTTGTGAACCTTATTCACTACCATGAGAACAGTATGGGATAAACTGTCCCCATAATTAAATTACCTCTCACCAGCTTCCTCCCACAACATGTGGGGATTAATGGAACTACAGTTCAAGATGAGATTTGGGTGGAGACACAGCCAAACTATATCAAAGACAAAGAAAAAAAGAAAGAAAAAAAAAAAAGAACAAAGCCTCTAAGAAGTTTGGGACTATGATAAACATCTAAACCTAAGAATCACTGGTGTTTCCAAGGAATAAGAGAAATCTAAAAGTGTGAAGAAAACATATTTGAGGGAATCATCAAGGAAAACTTCCCTGGCCTTGCTAGAGATCTAGACATCCAAATACAAGAAGCTCAAGGAACACTTGGGAAAATTATTGCAAAAAGATCACCACCTAGGCACATAGTCATCAGGTTATCTAATGTCAAGACAAAGGAAACGATCTTAAGAGCTGTGAGGCAAAAGCATCAGGTAACCTAGAAAGGAAAATCTGTCAGATTAATAGCAGATTTCTCAGGTGAAACCATACAAACTAGAAAACGTTGGGGTTCTATTTTTAGCCTCCTTAAGCAAAACAATTATCAGCCAAGAATTTTGTATCCAGTGAAACTTAGCTTCATAAATGAAGGAGAGATAGTCTTTCCCAGATAAACAAATGCTGAAAGAATTCACCACAACCAAGCCAGCACTAAAAAAACTGCTAAAAGGACCTCTAAATCTCAAAACAAATCCTAAAATACACCAAAATAGAACCTCCTTAAGGCATCTCACAAGACCTATATAACAATAACACAATGAAAAACCCCAAGGTATTCAGGCAACAAATAGCACAATGAATAGAATAGTATCTCACATCTCAATACTAACATTGAATGTAAATGGCCTAAACACTCCACTTAAAAGACACACATGGCAGAATGGATAAGAATTTATTAACCAACTTTCTGCTGTCTTCGGGAGACTTACCTAACACATAAAGAATCACATAAACTTAAGGGGGTAGAAAAAGATACTCCATGCAAACAGACACCAAAAGCAAGCAGGAGTAGTTATTTTTATATCGGACAATAAATAAAGTAATAGCAGTTAAAAAAGACAAAGAGGGACATTATATAATAATAAAAGGACTAGTCTAACAGGAAAGTATCACAATTGTAAATGTATATGCACCTAACACTGGAACTCTCAAATTATAAAACAATTACTACCAGACCTAAGAAACAAGATAGATGGCAATACAATAACAGGGGGGCACTTTAACACTCCAGTGACATCATTAGATAGGTCATCAAGACAGAAAGTCAACAAGAACAGACTTAAATTATACAGTACAACAAATGGACTTAACAGATATTTACTGAACATTCTACCCAACAACTGCAGAATATACATTCATCAGCACATGGAACATTCTCCAAGATCGATCATATGATAGGTCACAAAACAAATCTCAGTAAATTTAAGAAAATGGAAATTATATCAAGCACTTCCTCAGACCACAGTAGAATAAAATTGGAAATCAACTCTAAAAAGGAAACCTCAAAACCATGCAAATTTACAAAAATTAAATAATCTTCTCCTGAATGATCGTTGGGTTAACAATTAAATCAAGATGGAAATTAAAAAATTATTTGAACTGAACAACAATAGTGGCACAACTTATCAAAACCTCTGGGATACAGCTGATGCAGTGCTAACAGTAAAGTTCATAGAATCAAATGCCTACATCAAAACGTCTGAAAGGGCACAAACAGACAATGTACAATCACACCTCATGGAATTGGAGAAACAAGAACAATAGAATAATCAAGATCCAAAACCAGCAGAAGAAAATAACTAGGATCAAGGCAGAACTAAATGAAATTGAAACAAGCAAACCAAAACAATACAAAAGATAAATGAAACAAAAACCTGTTTATTTGAAAAAATAAATAAAATTAATAGACCAGTTAGTGAGTTTAACCAAAAAAGAAAAGAGGAGATCCAAATAAGCTCAATTAGAAACAAAATGAGAGATACTACAACTAATATCACAGAAATACAAATGATTATTCAAGGCTACTATGAGCACCTTTACATGCATAAACCAGAAAATCTAGAGCAAACGGATAAATTCCTGGAAATATAAAACCCTCCTAGATTAAACCAGGAAGATATAGACTCTGAACAGTCAAATAATAAACCACAAGATTGAAACAGTGATAAAAACACAGCCAAGAGGCTGAGCATGGTAGTTCACACCTGTAATCCCAGCACTTTGGGAGGCTAAGGTGGGTAAATCACTTGAGGTCAGGAGTTTGAGACCTGCCTGGCCAACTTGCCGAAACCTCATCTCTACTAAAAACACAAAAGTTAGCTAGGTGTGGTGGCATGAACCTGTAGTCTCATCTACTCAGGAGACTGAGGCAGGAGAATCACTTGAACCTAAGAAGCAGAGATTACAATGAACTGAGATGGTGCCACTGCACTCCAGCCTGGGTGACAGAGTAAGACTCTGCCTAAAAATAGATAAATAAATAAATAAATACATACATACATACATACATACATACATACATACATACATACATAAATAAATACATAAACAAAGCCAACAACAAAAAAAAGTCTAGGACCAGGTGGATTCACAGCTGAATTATATCAGACATTCAAATAAGAATTGGTACCAATCCTATTGACACTATTCCAAAAGATAGAGAGAGAGAGTGGGGGCATCTTCCCCAAATCATTCTATGAGGCCAGTATCACCCTAATACCAAAACCAGGAAAGGACATAACCAAAAAAGAAAACTACAAACCAATATCCCTGATGAACATAGATGTCAAAATCCTTAATAAAATACTAGCAAACTGAATTTGTAGTCAATCACATATCAAAAAGATAATCCACCATGATCAAGTGGATTTTAAACTGGGAATGCAGCAATGGTTTAACATATACAAGTCAATAAATGTGATACACCACAAAAACAGAATTAAAAACAATAATTACATGATCATCTCAATAGACACAGAAAAAGCATTAGACAAAATCCAGCATTGCTTTATGATTAAAATCCTTGGCAAAATAGGTATAGAAGGGAAAACATTAAGGTAATAAAAGCCATCTATGACAAACCCACAGCCAACATTATACTGAATGGGGAAAAGTTGAAAGCATTGCCCCTAGGAACTGGAACAAGACAAGGATGCCCACTCTCACCACTCTTCTTCAACATGGTGCTATAAGTGCTAGCCAGAGCAATCAGACAAGAGAAAGAAATAAAGGGCAGCCAAGCCAGTAAAGAGGAAGTCAAACTGTCACTGTTTGTTGATGACATGATCATTTACCTAGAAAACCCTAAAGACTCATCCAGAGATCTCCTAGAACTGGTAAATGGATTCAGCAAAGTTTCAGGATACAAAGTTAGTGTACATAAATCAGTAGCCCTGCTAAACACCAACAGTGACTAAGCTGAGAATCAAATAAAAAACTTAACCTTTTTCACAGTAGCTGGAAAAAAAAAGAAAGAAAAAAAACCTTAGGAACATACCTAACCAAGGATATGAAAGACCTCCACAAGGAAAACTACAAAGCACTGCTGAAAGAAATCATAAATGACACAAACAAATGGAAACACATTCAATGCTCATGGATGGGTAGAATCTGTATTGTTAAAATGACCATACTGCCAAAAACAATCTACAAATTCAATGCAATTCCAGCATTGTACTGAATTGGGAAAAGTTGAAAGCATTGCCCCCTAAGAACTGGAACAAGACAAGGATGCCCACTCTCACCATTTCTCTTCAACATGGTGCTAGAAGTGCTACCCAGAGCAATCAGAGCATCAAAATACCACCATCATTCTTCACAAAACTAGAAAAAAAATCCTAAAATTCATATGGAACCAATAAACAGCACATAGCCAAAGCAAGACTAAGCAAAAAGAACAAATCTGGAAGCATAATATTACCTGACATCAAACTTATACTATAAGGTCATAGTCACCAAAACAGCATGATACTAGTATGAAAATAGGGACATAGAACAATGAAACAGAATAGAGAATCCAGAAGTGAATCCAAATACTTACTGCCAACCAATCTTTGACAAAGCAAACAAAAACATAAAGTGGAGAAAGGACACCCTATTCAACAAATGGTGCTGGGATATTTGGCAAGCCACATGTAGAAGAATAAAACTGGATCTTCATCTCTCACTTCATACAAAAATCAACTCAAGATAGATCAAAGACTTTAATCTGAGACCTGAAGCCATGAAGATTCTAGAAAACAACACTGGAAAAGCCCTTCTAGATGTTGGCTTAGGCAAAGAGTTTATGACCAAGAACCCAAAAACAAATGGAACAAAAACAAAGGCAACAAAAACAAAGATAACTAGATGTGACTTAGTTAAATTAAAAGGCTTCTGCACAGCAAAAGAAATAATCAACAGAGTTAACAGACAACCCACAGAATGGAAGAAGGTCTTCACAATCTATATATCCAGTGAAGGACTAGTATCCAGAATCTACAAAGAACTCAAACAAATCAGCAAGAAAAGCACAAACAATACAATGAAAAAGTGGGTTAAGGACAAGAATGGACAATTGTCAAAAGAAGATATACAAATGGCCAACAAGCATATGAAAAAATGCACAACATCACTAATGATCAGGGAAATGCAATTCAGAACAACAGTATAATACCACCTCACTCCTGCAAGAATAGCCATAATCAAAAAATTTAAAAAAAGATATTGTCATGGATGCAGTGAAAAGGGAACACTTTTAAACTGTTGATGGGAATATAAACTAGTACAACCACTATGGAAAACAGTGTGGAGTTTCCTTAAAGAACTAAAAGTCGATCTACCATTTGATCCAGCAATCCCACTACTAGGTATCTACCCAGAGGAAAAGAAGTCATTATATGAAAAAGATACTTGCACATGCGTGTTTAGAGCAGCACAATTTGCAATTGCAAAAATATGGAATCAGCCCAAATGCCCATCAATCAATGAGTGGATAAAGAAAATCTGTTATGTATATTTCACGGGATATTGATAAGCCATAAAAAGAAAAAAGTAATGGCATTTGCAGCAAACTGGATGGAATTGGAGACTATTATTTTAAGTGAAGTATCTCAGGAATGGAAAACCAAATATCAAATGTTCACACTCATATGTGGGAGCTAAGTTATGAGGATGCAAAGGCAAAAGAATGATACACTGGACTTTGGGGATTCAGGAGAAAAGGTTGTGGGTGGCAAGGGATAAAAGACTACACATTGGCTACAGTGTGCACTGCTCAGGTGTTGGGTGTAGTAAGATCTCAGAAATCACCACTAAGGAACTTATTCATGTAACCAAACACCATCTGCTCCCCCAAAAGTTAATGTTTGTCTCTCTTTTTAAAACTATATAGTTTTAAATTTTAAATATTTACTAAGGCAATAAATTTTTAAAAATCTTAATTGTTTTGAATTCAGTAAATGTGTTACGCAATATATTTTTGAGAGTTTAGAATCAAGAAACCTTTTATCTGCCAATTTCTTGATTATTTTGCTGTCTGCTTTTTCTGCTGACTAAAGTATTGTAGTCACCTGAAGAGGTCTTTCTGCCCACTGCACAGACAAATTCACTGAGACCACACTATTGCAGTAAAGAAAGAGCTTAATCAACAGGAGACTGGTGACATGGGAGAACTAAAGTTATCACTCAAATCAGTCCCCTGAAGGCTTGGAGGCTAGGGATTTTCAAGGATAGTTTTGTCGGTAGGCAGGTAGGAAATTGGGAATATTGATTTGTTGGGAATGAAATCATAGAGGTGTGGAAAGTACCCCCTGTGCACTGAGTCAGCCCGGGGTGGGCTAAAGGACGGGCTAAAGGACCGGCTGAGTCACGAGTCTTAGGTCCAGGTAGAGTCAGTCGGTTGCCAGAAATGCAGAAGTCTGAAAAACATCTCAAAAGGCCAATCTTAAGTTCTACAATAGTTATGTTATCTACAGGAGTAATTACAGAAGTTACAAATTTTGTGACCTCTGGGACAATGGCTGTGTATCATTCAACTATGCCTACATCTTAGCAGAATTCAGGACCCTCTCATAATCCTAAACTTGTGGGCTTTCATTAGTTTTACAAAGGTGGTTTAGTTTTGGGAAGGGCTATTATCATCCTTGCTTTAAACTATAAACTAAATTCCTCCCAAAGAGACATGGCCTATGCTCAGAAGTGACCAAATACAGCTTGGAAATTAGAAGCAATGTGGAGTCCACTACAGCAGTTTTTTCTTACTGTCATAATTTGCAAAGTCAGTTTCAGTTTTTCACAGAGTGATATAGAATGAATTTCAGAGTTTTCTTTTAAGGAGAAGGACTAGTATCCAGAGTCTACAAAGTCCTGGTCCTTTTAAAACCATGATTACATTATCTTACAAAACGTGGTGTTTCCAGTGCCTAAGAATGGCAAGTACTTCTGATGAATATGCTGGATAGGTCTGCTCTGCACGAAAAATCTTTTGTTCCAGGGCTCAACAAATATGTTTTACCATTAAAAGTATTTTAGAAATTCTCAGCCACTCACAGTGGCTCATGCCTGTGATCCCAGCATTTTGAGAGGCTGAGGAGGGAGGATTGCGTGAGCCCAGGAGTTCAAGACCAGCCGGGGCAACATGGCAAAACCGTCTCTACAAAAAAATACAAAAATTAGCCAGGCATGGTGGTGCGTGTCTGTAGTCCCAGCTACTCTGGAAGGCTAAGGTGGGAGAATTGCTTGAACTGGAGAGGTCCAGACTTCAGTAAGCTCTGACTTCACTCCAGCCTGCATTCCAGCTTGGGTGACAGAGCAAGGCCCTGTCTCCAAAATATTAAGGAGAGTTCAAAAAGAATAACAACTGAAAGACTGTTTTATAGTCACATCAATAACATTAGAAAGCATAATGAAAAACAAGATTATATACACAACAACAGAAATAATGAATTCTTAATAATATTATCAAATAGAAATTGCATTTTATACAGAAAACTACAAAAGTGAGAAATAAACATATTTAAATAAAAGAAGAAATATGTTTCTCTGTGTGAAAAACAAATATAGAAATGTGAATTATTTACCAATTTGTTGGTAGGTTTAATAAAAATGTCACTTCTTTTTAGATTTTGATGATGGGATTCTGTAATTCACATGGAAAAGTAAATGGGTAAGAATTGCTTTAAAAGTTAGACAAAATATAAGTTATGTAAAATTTATTAAATATCTAAAAAAATTATAAGGCTTACATAATCATTAAAGTGATAGTGACAAAGAAAACAGTCCAGAAGGAGCTACAGGAGAATAAAAATTTAATGTATGCTAAGTTAGAAACTGTGATGGGTCTGTTTCTCTATTAGCATAATTATATATTTAGATAGGTAGATAATTTAGATAGGAAGATAGATAGTAGAATCCTTAATAGAAACACCTGCAGACAATCAGAGATCAGAGGTTTATTTTACTCAAAGCTAAAACAGCCCTTAGAGATGATGAGAGGTGTATGGATAAATACTAAAATATGCTGTGGGATTGCATTGTAGGCTAGCGACCCAGAGCTTTACATTTCTCCTTTTATCTAGAAGGGGAGAAAATCTGTCCCTCTTTCTGTTAGAAGAAGAATCCTGGGTTCTTAAGTTTGTTGTGGAAATGAATATCTTCAGGGGCAAAATAAGACTAGTTCTCCAAGTTTGCAACCCAGAATTGTCTCTCTTGAAATATAAATACAAGGACAGATAACACTCTAAACCCTTCCAGGAGTCTAAGCGTTATTCAGTCACCCTTTCCTTGAACTCAGTTTCCCATTCTGGAATGCAACCATTTGGCTCCTGGGGATAAGAGGTTTATTATCCTTTGAATGGAAGCAATTAGTTCCACAATTAAGGGGGCAAATGGCTGAAGATGTAATACTCAGGCATATGAAAAGGAATTTTTTTTCTGACGAAAGTAAAACCAAATATTTTCTAATTCACAATGTATGGCTCAGGAGGCTGACATTTTGCAGGAAAACCTAGAAATCCAGGGAAGATTTATTTTTCCATAATATACATGAACCATATATTAACATATAGTGAAGGTTTTCAATAAATAGGACTAGAAAAACTGAAGCTATAATTTCGGGAACTTCATCTAAACTGCTTAAAGTGCTAAATGTAAAAAAATCAGTTTATAAAAAGTTTACAAGAAAATAAAAATGAATATACTATCAAATGTTTGCATGAGTAAGGATTTTCCAGACTTAAAATTAATACAAGAGGTCAGAAGGAAAAAGATAATAGATTTAATTGTGTTAAGTTATAAATTGTTTATAAGTCAAACACATAAATTAAAAGTCAAAAAAATTATCCCCAAAACTATGACAGACAAGGGATAAATGTTTCTGAAAGATATGATTGTTGTATTAAAGTATTCCTATAGCTTTTGTGAGTATAAATATAGATATTACCTTTTGGAAATTAATTAGTAATACTATGTCTTTAGCCTTAAAAATGTTTGTATTCTAACAGAGAGCCAAATCATGAATGAACTTCCATTCACAATAGCTTCAAAGAGAATAAAATACCTAGGAATCCAACTTACAAGGGATGTAAAGGACCTCTTCAAGGAGAACTACAAACCACTGCTCAGTGAAATAAGAGTACACAAACAAATGGAAGAACATACCATGCTCATGGATAGGAAGGATCAATATTGTGAAAATGGCCATACTGCTGAAGTATGAATCTAATTTATAGATTCAATGCCATCCCCGTTAAGCTACCAATGACTTTCTTCACAGAATTGGAAAAAACGGCTTTAAAGTTCATATGGAACCAAAAAAGACCTCACACTGCCAAGACAATCCTAAGCCAAAAGAACAAAGCTGGAGGCCTCATGCTACCTGACTTCAAACTATACTACAAGGCTACAGTAACCAAAACAGCATGCTACTGGTACCAAAACAGAGATATAGACTGATGGAACAGAACAGAGCCCTCAGAAATAATACCACACATCTATAGCCATCTGATCTTTGGCAAACCTGACAAAAACAAGAAATGGGGAAAGGATTCCCTATTTAATAAATGGTGCTGAGAAAATTGGCTAGCCATAAGTAGAAAGCTGAAACTGGATCCTTTCCTTACTCCTTATACAAAAATTAATTCAAGATAGATTAGATACTTAAATGTCAGACCTAAAACCATAAAAACCCTAGAAGAAAACCTAGGTAATACCATTCAGGACATAGGCATGGGCAAGGGACCTCATGTCTAAAACACCAAAAGCAATGGCAACAAAAGCCAAAATTGACAAATGGGATCTAATTAAACTAAAGAGGTTCTGCACAAAAAAAAAAAAAAAAAAAAAAAAAAAAAAAAAAAAAAACTACCATCAGAGTGAACAGGCAACCTACAGAATGGGAGAAAAGTTTTGCAATCTACTCATCTGACAGAGGGCTAATATCCAGAACCTACAAAGAACTCAAACAAATTTACAAGAAAAAAACAAACAACCCCATCAAAAAGCGGGCAAAGGATATGAACAGACATTTCTCAAAAGAAGACATTCATACAGCCAGCAGACACATGAGAAAATGCTTATCATCACTCACCATCAGAGAAATGCAAATCAAAACTGTAACGAGATACCATCTCACACCAGTTAGAATGGCAATCATTAAAAAATCAGGAAACAACAGGTGCTGGAGAGGATGTGGAGGAATAGGAACACTTTTACAGTGTTGGTGGGAATGTAAACTAGTACAACCATTGTGGAAAACAGTGTGGTGATTCCTCAAGGATCTAGAACTAGAAATACCATTTGACCCAGCCATCCCATTACTGGGTATATACCCAAAGGATTATAAATCATGCTGCTATAAAGACACATGCACACGTATGTTTATTACAGCACTATTCACAATAGCAAAGACTTGGAATCAACCCAAATGTCCATCTGTGACAGACTGGATTAAGAAAATGTGGCACATATACACCATGGAATACTATGCAACCATGAAAAAGGATGAGTTCGTGTCCTTTGTAGGGATACGGATGCAACTGGAAACCATCATTCTCAGCAAACTATCACAAGAACAGAAAACCAATTACCGCATGTTCTCACTCATAGGTGAGAATTGAACGATGAGATCACTTGGACACAGGAAAGGGAACATCACACACCGGGGCCCATTGTGGGGAGGGAGGAGGGAGGAGGGATAGCATTAGGAGATATACCTAATGTAAATGACGAGTTAATGGGTACAGCACAAAAACATGGCACATGTATACTTATGTAACAAACCTGCACGTTGTGCACATGTATCCTAGAACTTAAAATATATATATATATATAAAATCCACTTGTAACAGCTGCTAATCAGAGGGTGTATTCAGGGCAACTTGAATCTGTACTCCTGAGTTGCAGTCCTCAAGCTTGGCCCAAATAAGCTCTCTACTTACATTAAAAAAAAAAAAAAAAAAAAAAAAAAAAAAAAAATTGTATTCTATGGCATGGTCAATCTCATTTTAGAAATCTATCCTAAGGATATGGATTAAATATGATAAACAGCTTTATGCACAATACAGTTTCATAACTGCTTATTTTTAAAGAAGAAAAACAAAAATAAACGGAATTTTCAACAATACAATCTTTTTTTGTAATAATGGGATATCCATTGATTAAACAATATGTAGTCAGGAAAATGATATTTACTATGAGTAATGCTAATGTTATTAAGGTCACCTGAAGAAAATCGAATTACAAAACAATTATGACACATGATCTCAAGAAAACAGAGAGAAAATCTATGGGAAAAATTAAGAATGATTATTTCTTGATTTTAAAATTGTTAGTAACTTTAATTTATTTGTTCCTTAGAAATTTTGTGTAGTCTCCAAGCTTTTTGACAAGCACATAATAATTTATAATTATAAAAAGGTGTTTATTTTTAAAGGTGATTATTAAAAGGATTGCTTGTATAGCTTTCACATGAACAATGGCAATGAAACAGGCTTTATTTGCTAAAGAACATTCTCACGACCCAAAGTGGAAGTATTTTCATAGCTAGTTTTACAAGAAAAGGATACAATATAGCAACAGCATTAAAGTAAGAATATGTATCATAGCCCAAAACAATATTCTTGTTGTGAAACTAAAACCAATAGCAGAGATCTTCTAGGATTTTACCAAGATTGGGTATGTTATATATAAAGTTTTGATGTCACAAAAGAAATAGAACTCAAATATAAAATTTTCTTTTAATTCTCAGCAAGGAAAGTTACTTCTATAAAAGGGTGTGCCCTTACAGATGGAGCAATGGTGAGCACACACTTGGACAAGGAAGGGGAAGGCGTCCTTATCCCTGACGCATGTGGCCCTTGCTGCTGTGTCATTCCCCTATTGGCTAGGGTTAGACTGCACAGGTTAAACTAATTACGATTGGCTAATTTAAAAAGAGTGACAGGGGTGAGTGCTTTGGTGGGAAAAAAATGGTTATTCAGGGTGGAGAATGAGTCAGGGTGGAGCAGGTAGCAGGTAATCTGAATGAGTCAGGGTGGAGTAGGTAATTGGAAAAGGTTGCTTAACAAGGAAGTTAAGTTTAAAAGTAGAAGGCAAAGAATTGAACATACTGACATATTGATTATTTGAAGAGAAATTTAGAACTTGTATCTAACAGGTACAAATCATCAGTCTCACTGTTATCAATAAACAACGCTAACTTCCCTGAAACTCCTTGGACTCTTGGTTACAAAACAACCTTATTAATTACAATAATTATTTCATGACTTGACCAGAGACCACAGATTTTTGGTAGATATTTTATTCAGTAATATAACACAGGCCCATTCTAGGCTTGCTAAAATTAATCCTTGAGCAGCTTGAAATATTAGGAGATGGCCTGACATGAAGATCAGACATTAGATTTGGGATAATTATTTTTTCAAGAGGGTAATGAGTGCAGCAGCAGCCCTTCATAGTGTGACTGATCCTTAATATGCAGCTTTTAGATTGTATTGTTGTCTGTATATCCATCTTGGAGCTACTACTGCATATGTACATAGAGCATACATTCAGAGCATCCTGGGACTTGAAGGACACTGTTGTGAATTGTCCATTTAAATGCAAATTAGATTCACCAGCTGTTGTTGCTACTAGTCTTGGCAACCTTAAGGAGACATTTTATCCTAGCAACCAGAGACGATACAGATAACAAATTTCACTTTCATGAGAAAAAAACAAATGGTCAGAAAGCATAGCAGCAATATTTCATGCAAATTCATCTGTTTCACAACAGAAATCCCTTTAAATAGAGCTTAAGAAGGCCACAATCAATTGCTTCAAAAGACTTTAGCAGAATAACTATCATCATCAAGATGCATGAGGTCAGCAGTTTACAACAATATTTGGTAAGTTCTATTCTAGGCAGTGATTTTGTTCCATAAGTTAATAGAAATTGTATGAGTGGAGTCAATAATTTAATCCTCCCACTTAAACTCATCAATGTAGAGTAAGCCAAGTTTGCATGAATTGTGTCTAATTCAACCAGAATTATTTTTAGCTTATTAACTTTATCTTCAATTTTACATGAGAAATATTTACTTCATGCTCTACTCTTCTTTGGAAAATTAACGTCAGAAAATTTTCAAATACTTGTCTCTGACAGAATTGAACCCTGGACATATAAGATTCTTTTCTCACTTGGCAAGCACAAGGCCTCTCTTGAAGCATGTTTTTAGTAGAAACTTAGTGAATTAAATTAAAATATTTAGTTTAGCATCAAGTTTTAGCATTCATGCAGGTTGTTCTTTAAACCTCATTTTCTGGAGTGCAAGGCTTAATAATTACAATTTCTATAAATAATAGTTCTGGCAATTTTCTAAAGAGACCAAATATGTGAAAAAATCCCTTTTTATAAAATGTTTAGAAATATTTTTATGTGTATGTAGATAAATTATAGATATTCTGTGACATAAGAATAGAGGAAAAGGTTTCAGGACTCATGGAGAGCTAAAATGTTCGTGTCAGGCAGAACAGGAATTAACTGCATGGACTGAAATAATCTTTTTAACTTTTTGCTTAAAATGTTTGCTGATCCTTTTGTTTTGTTTTTCAGAGTCTGTTTTTCTTTCTTTCTTTTTTTCTTTTTTTGAGATAGAGTCTTACTCTGTCAACCCAGGCTGGAGTGCAGTGGTGAGATCTTGCCTCACTGCAACCTCCGCCTCCTTGGTTCAAGCGAATCTCCTGTCTCAGCCTCTTGAGTATCTGGGATTACAGGCATGTGCCACCACGCCTGGCTAATTTTTGTGTTTTTAGTAGAGATGGGGTTTCGTCATGTTGACCAAGCTGGTTTCAAACCCCTGACCTCTGGTGATCTGCCTGCCTCGCCTCCCAAAGTGCTAGAATTACAGGCATGTGCCACCAAGCCTGGCTAATTTTTGTGTTATGGTAATACAATTATTTGCATAAGTGCAATAAAAGTCTGTTTTCATTTGTAATAGGATGTGATTGGAGGACCTGGTTGTCAGACCTCTGAGCCCAAGCCTGCAGGTACACATCCAGATGGCCTGAAGCAAGTGAACAATCACAAAAGAAGAGAAAATGGCCGGTTCCTGTCTTAACTGCTGACATTCCACCATTGTGATTTGTTCCTGCCCCAGCTTAACTGAGCACTTAACCTTGTGAAATTTCTTCTCCTGGCTCAGAATCTCCCCCACTGAGTACCTTGTGAACCCCACCCCTGCACGTAAGAGAAAAAGCCCCTTTGACTGTAATTTTCCACTACCTACCCAAATCCTATAAAACAGCCCAAACCCTATCTCCCTTTGCTGACTCCTTTTTTGGACTCAACCCGCCTGCACCCAGGTGAAATAAACAGCCTTGTTGCTCTCACAAAGCCTGCTTGGTGGTCTCTTCACACGGACGCGCGTGACACTGGTTATTTTACCAAGGCTTTTTGGAATGGTGTGCTTTCCTTTAAGGAATCAAACTTGACTTATGGAGCCTGTCAGGTCTCTGAGCCCAAGCCAAGCCATCACATCCCCTGTGACTTGAACGTATATGCCAGGATGGCCTGAAGTAACTGAAGAATCACAAAAGAAATGAAAAAGCCCTCCCCCTCCTTAACTGATGACATTCCACCACAAAAGAAGTGAAAATGGCTTGTTCTTGCCTGAAGTGGTGACATTACCTTGTGAAATTCCTTTTCCTGGCTCATCCTGGCTCAAAAGCTCCCCCACTGAGCACCTTGTGACCCGCCCACTCCTGCCCGCCAGAGAACAACCCCCCTTTGACTGTAATTTTCCTTTACCTACCCAAATCCTATAAAATGACCCCACCCTTATCTCCCTTTGCTGACTCTCTTTTCGGACTCAGCCTACCTGCACCCAGGTGATTAAAAAGCTTTATTGTTCACACAAAGCCTGTTTGGTGGTCTCTTCACAGGGACACACATGACAGAGCCAATAAAGCCCCTTGGGGAAACTGGCCTTATATCTTTGTCCATACACCCCTGTACAGGGTTCCTGACCTGTGGTAAGTAAAGAATGTCACTTTCTGACAGGTCTAGGGTCGCCAAGTTTATCTTGGAACCTTGAGAGGATCACCCAACTCACAGATAATTGATGGCACAAATCCGTGACTTGGCTAAGCTTTTAAAAAGTCTTATCTGAGATTCCTTCTATGGAACAAAGTTCCATCAAAGCCAATTTAAAAGCCTATGTAAAAAATAATTATTCTTGCTGCACTGTATACAAATAATTAGGCCAAGTGTAATAAAGCAAAACAGTTCTACCATGATTTGTCTTTAACAAAAATAGGAAACTGGGGAGAGAAAAATTATGTTTAAAAAATTATAGTACACCTATTGTTAGATTCTTGTCTTGCCTAAGGTTTGGGCTGAATTCTAATTTTTTTCTTGGGTACAAGTCTTCAAAATATGTTTTCAATTTTTTTCCTTTTTTCCATTTCTCCTAATTGGGAGTCACTGAAAACTAAGCTGTGCTTTCTTAAATCCCTGTGAACTGAAACTAGGTAACTTAAACTTCAGAAGAAAATAATAGCAACCTATTTACATACATATACCACTTTCATAACTGCCTACTGATGTATAGACTTCAGAGTAATGTGGCCGATTGATTTGCCAGGATTGCTCTTTTGTGTGTTGTTGTTTTTATCCCTTTCTCTCCCCATTTTCTCTTAATAGGATATGAGACTCCACAACCTGGTACAAATGGGCTTTCTGGACACATCCATCTAGGAGTAAGTCGTCCTAGCCATGAGAGATCAGATGAATCCTGGGACCAGAGACTCATTTTCTTCGAAAATGCTTTCTCCAAAACATTTTAAAAAAGAAAAGGGGGTAAGGCCGGGCATGGTGGCTCAAGCCTGTAATCCCAGCACTTTGGGAGGCCGAGACGGGCGGATCACGAGGTCAGGAGATCGAGACCATCCTGGCGAACACGGTGAAACCTCGTCTCTACTAAAAAATACAAAAAACTAGCCGGGCGAGGTGGCGGGCGCCTGTAGTCCCAGCTACTCGGGAGGCTGAGGCAGGAGAATGGCGTAAATCCGGGAGGCGGAGCTTGCAGTGAGCTGAGATCTGGCCACTGCACTCCAGCCCGGGCGACAGAGCGAGACTCTGTCTCAAAAAAAAAAAAAAAATACAAAAAAAAAAAAAAAGAAAAGGGGGTAAATGTGAAAGGAAATATCTTGGACCCCTTTAAGCTGGGAACTGCTCAGGGCAAATCTGCCTCCCATTCTATTCAAAGTCAGTGAGCAGAGGCTCACTGAGATAGATGCATATCTGATTGCCTCCTTTGGAAAGGCTAATCAGAAACTCCAAAGAACTCAACTGTTTGTCTCTCACCTATCTGTGACCTGCAAGCCCCCTTCCGGCTTCAGGTCTTCCTGCCTTTGCTTCAAGTTGTTCACCCTTTCCAGACCAAACCAATGTACTTCTTATATATATCGATTCACGTCTCATGTCTCCTAAAATGTGTAAACTAAGCCATGCCCCGACCACCTTAGGCACACGTCATCAGGACTTCCTGAGGCTGTGTCATGGGTGTACACCCTCAACCTTGGTAAAATAAACTTTCTAAATTTACTGAGACCCATCTCAAATTTGAGGAGTTCACAATATATACCTTTTAGAGCCTTGATCCCAACGCAAAACTCAGGGACACACGCAGACAGACACAAACACAAACATACATATTTGTTAACAGAAAAATAAAACTGTAAAATATTTAGAGAGATTTACTCTGAGCCAGTATGAGTGACCATGGCCCAGGAACAGTCTCAAGAGGTCCTGAGAAAGTATGCCTGAGGTGGTCAGGTTACAGTTTGGTTTTACTCATTTTAGGGAGATAGGAGTTACAGGCAAAGACATAAATCAATACATGGAAGGTTTACATTGGTTCAACCTTATGAGGTGAATTATCTTGAAGCAGGGAAGTGAGGGTGGTTACAGGTCATAGGTAGATTCAAAGATTTTTCTGATTGGCAATTGGTTGTAAAAGTGAAACTTTGTCTAAAGACTTTAAGTCATCAGGAAGAAATGCTAGAGTTAAGAGGCATTGTGCACGCCAAAGTTCTTATGTAGATGAAGCCTCATAGGTAATAGCCATCAGAGAGAATAGATGATAAATGCCTCTTTTCAAACCTTAAATGTGTCACACTCTCATTTTATCTTTCCTAGACCTGGGAAAAGGCTAGAAAGGGAGGCCTGACTGCTTTAATGGAGATTCTCTACAGATGCAAATCTACCCATTCAAAGATGGCTTTGCAGGGCCATATCAAAACAAGTCCAATAAATATATTTTGGGGTAAAATATTTTTATTTCTTCCAGGGTTTACTATCTGTCATGTGATGCTATAGCAGAGTAAGGCTGGAATTCAGTATCTTATCATGCAAGGAGTCTGTTTTGTCAGTCTTATAATCTGTATTTCATTGTTAATGCTGGCCAGTTGTGCCTAAACTCCGAAAGGGAGGGAACATAAAAGGTTTATCTGACCTCCTGTTCCTTGAAGACTGGGAATTCAGTTTTTCAGGTTTCTCTGGGGTGCCCTTGTCCAAAAGGGGGTTCTTTCAGTCAGTTGGGGGATTAGGATTTTATTTGTAGTTTACATAGTTTATATATAATAAATGTTATTTATAATACATAAAAAGGTAATATATATTATATATAACATGTATACTATACTTCCACCACTTTAGACTTTTCCTAAAACCTCAAGGGAAAACTTCATTATTTGTTATGTCATGGTGTTTCTGAATCACATACATTTTAAACCTGCAATATGAAATCATTACTGAATATTTTCTAATTTAGTTCATTGTTTTGAATCTCAGTTTTTTACCTATCAAGTAAGAAAATTAATGTTCAGATATCTTCACAATTTTGTCTGTTATAAAGGTGTAAGTCATTTATCAAAATTTCTCAGTTATCTGTGCTGTTCTGAAAAAAAAAAAAAAAAAAAAGACTAGATTATTGATCCAGTCATAATTTAAACCAATATTTCCAAAGGCTTTCTAAGTTGTGTTGTTTTGGTCAAGTTGTTACTATATAAAATAGTAGGTTTAGTTTTGTTATTGGAAAGGAGTCCGAATCCAGACCCAAGAGAGGGTTCTTGGATCTCGTGCAAGAAAGAATTCAGGGTAAGTCTTTAAAGTGAAAGAGAGTTTACTAGGAAAGTAAAGGAATAAAACAATGGCTACTCCATATAGCAGCCCCGAGTGCTGCTGGTTGCCCATTTTTATGGTTATTTCTTGATTATATGCTAAACAAGGGATGGATTATTCATGCCTCTTGTTTTTAGGGAGGGTATAGGGTATATTAGAAGTTACCATATAGGGTAACTTCCTGATATTGCCATGGCATTTGTAAACTGTCATGGTGCTGGTGGGAGTGTAGCTGTGAGGATGACCAGAGGCCACTCTCATCGCCATCTTGGTTTTTGGTGAGTTTTGGCTGGCTTTTTTACT
This sequence comes from Rhinopithecus roxellana, assembly GCF_007565055.1. Taxonomy (NCBI): domain Eukaryota; kingdom Metazoa; phylum Chordata; class Mammalia; order Primates; family Cercopithecidae; genus Rhinopithecus; species Rhinopithecus roxellana. Next base: position 183,596,142 of record NC_044550.1, on the reverse strand, counting down.
GCAACGTGTTTTATCAGCAAGGTCTTTATGATCTGTATCTTGTGCCAACCTCCTGTCTCATCCTGTGACTAAGAATGCCTTAACCTCCTGGAAACGCAGCCCAGTAGGTCTCAGCCTTATTTTACCCGCCCCTATTCAATATGGAGTTACTCTGGTTCCAATGCTTCTGATAGTTTTACTTCCTCCGCCCCCCCCACCCCCCATCAGTCAGCCTTACCTGGATGAACAAGGAAGAATTCAGACAAAGAAAATAAAGGATTTATGTAGTTCACAAAACAAGATAAAATCTGACCATTTCCTAATGTCTTAGAAATAGATAAGGTATACCTGGCTTTCCAGTCATACAAATTCTGAGGTCATTACATTTAAGTTCTTCACAGTCAGACGCACCAACTTTCCAACTCTCCAGGAGCTGATTATGAGTTTAAGGATTATGCAGGCTGGCAAGCTGGTCTGTGGCCAAATCTCCTGGAGAAACACTAGGTAAATAATTTTAGGTTTTTAATCATATGACTCTTTGTTGAACTAAAGTGTTTAAAAACCTCTAAGAGAATGATACAGTATACAATAAAGGTATAGAGTGTTTCTCAAAACTTATATTTCTACATAATTCAACCACCCTCTTTTTCTGAAAGCCTCGCTGTACCAGTGTTCCAGAGGAGTGCTGAAGCTGGTTCCTATCAGCTCATGAAGGCCAACTGTGTTGCATCATTTCCCAGCTTCCCAGGGATGCCATGTCAGTGGCTTGAAATTGGCCACAGTGGGAGTATTTAAACTATGGAAACCAGCGAACTCTAGAAACCAGAAAAACTGGTTATTACATAATTACTACTGTGATGTTCATAGAATTTACTTTGCCTGTCTTATTCATTGTTATATCCCCCACATTTAGAGAAAGTACCTGTTACATATAAAATAGGCATTTCGTAAATACTTGTTGAATGAATAAAGGCTGGAATAAATCACTGAGTGTTTTTACTTTTCTAGAAGATCTAGGATTTATATTTTACCATTACCCCTAAAAGTTCAGTAAGTCTTCTCATACTAAATCTACCCCCTTTTTCTTTTGCTAAGGATATTTTTAAACTTCTCAGTCATTAGAAAGCTGGCAAAAATGGAGCATCTTTTTGTTAAAAATTATTTGTTACAAGAAATCTGCATGCGAACTTGGAAGAGATACAGTCTTCTGTCGACTGTGGCATTAAATCAGTCCCTCAGGTGGAAAGAATGTGTTACAGTTGGTTTGTTTTAGTAGCATGGCAACCAGGTAGTAACATATTGTGAGCTTAATATGGGTCAATTAATAAGTTTGAATGCCCAATTATAAATTCATCTTGCATAATTTTGGAGCTGCCTCAATTGATATTCATTTAGTGCTTACTGGAAACAGAATAGGAGGTATTGATATTTTGGCACTTGGATTAGAATTTTGCAATTCTTCTCTCAGTTTACCTTCTTTTCCTGAAAAGTTTTTCCTGCGAAGAATGGCATCTGACAATGATTAACATATGATTTGACTTTTTGCCAAGACAGTTACTGGAAGTCTGATAGATGTATAGTTAAACTTCTTGGTTCCTGCTAATATGACATTACTACAAATATCCATAAAAAACTTTGAACACCTAAAATAAATGATATTCTGGGAATTGTTACCTATGGGCCAATTAATGACGCTCATATCTTTTGAGAAGCATTTCCAGTAGTATCATATAAAACAGAGGTTCTTAAACTTTGGAAAGTATCTAAATCACCTGTGGCATTAGTTTAAACTTCAGTGTGAAGGATTTCTACTAGATGTTTCTGACGACATCAATAATTTCTCTCCACTTGATTGCTGTTAAGTACTTAACTTGCATATCTAAAAGAAGGGAAATATATTAATTATATTTTTAATTCCTTCACTCCTCTAATCCTCATTTTCTGTCAATTAGTCTTATAAATTTCATTCATTAATGTCTTTCAAAACTGTCACTCTCTCCATTCTACCCACAGTTACTGCCTTAGTTAGTGCTATGGATATTATAGTAGTCTCCCATCTGGTTTCCCTACATACAATCTTTCTTCCTTTAAATTCATCATCTTATTTGCACAGTTATTTTATATATTACTCATACATAATAGTTATTTAGTGTTTGCTCATCACATCTTTTACCAATCTGTAGAATCCATAGAACTGATAGAACAAAATGTTTTTAGGTGGGACTTGGATAAAATCATATAAAAAAGAATCACTTATAGGTTTGTTTTTATGTGGACTTAAAAATATAACTGATACCTTCTATTTGAGACAGGAGAGTTAGGTTCTTGGCATATAGTAGAGTAACAGATGCTGTCAATACCCTGTCCACATTTTCTCGGCCCACCTGGATTTGTCTTAGAGTTTCCATGGACCATACAAACCAATTATTTCTGATTAACTGGCTGAGGGAGGATGCTTGGTCTGTGCCTGGGTTAGACCTGACTAGGGGAAAGAGCATTAATTGCTCTCAGAGCAACCAACAATGAGGGTCAGTTTGTTGATAAATTATCTCAACTTTCTTGCCCCTTGATGGGACAATTCCATGCTGAATTCTACAGTTTCTTAGAGGATATCTGTTGCCTGCTGTGATGACTTGCTCCTTAACATTCAGTTTATTGGCTTTCCTCCATTTCCTTTCACTATTTCCCAATCCCTTAACATGCTTCCTGGAATTGCTTCCTAAGGAAATTTGTTGCATCCAAATCTTTGATTCAGGAAACCTAGTCTAAAGCACTTGGTGCCAGAAGTGGTCATAGAAAGCAAGTCCTTAGAATGAGAGTCTGAAATCTGATCGTTCTCTGGCCAGACAAAATAAAGATCCCATTGCTGATGCTAACTGGGGTGGTAATAATATCAACATGTTGTAGCATTGCTATTACCAGGTTTGTGGAAACCCTCAAGGTTTTCAGAAACAACCTTCTCTCTCTGGCTAGCAGCTTCCATTGCCTAGAAGCTTCTTCATTTGAGGCCCTTCAAGATGATGCTTGCCCTCCTTAAGATGTGCCTACACATTTTCTCATTATTTCTAAGATAATAACCAGGGTCAAGTTTTAGCATGAAACAAACAAACAAAAAACAAAACAGGGATGTACAGTCTCTCCTATTGGTGGGAGTGGATTACTAGTTAAAGAGCTGTAACTCATGATTAATACTAACAGGAATGGAAAGAGCATGTATAGGAATAGTGTAGAATAGGGGCAGGGTAAAATACATGATTAGACAGGGAAGAGTTTATTGCTATGTAGGTATTTTCTCATAACTCAGGGTTTAACATACTGGCAATAATACTGGGATCTGGTCTTAATATACTACTGGTGTAACTCCTTGAAATGATGGTGATAACAATAACATAGTAAATGAGGTAGAGATGGCTGGAACCGCCATAGTAGATAATGAAGTAAAAGATCAGAAGTCCCAGAGGAATCATCATGCTGGAATAAACATATTACAGAAAACAGCTGACGGCCGGGCGCGGTGGCTCAAGCCTGTAATCCCAGCACTTTGGGAGGCCGAGACGGGCGGATCACGAGGTCAGGAGATCGAGACCATCCTGGTTAACACGGTGAAACCCCGTCTCTACTAAAAAAATACAAAAAATTAGCCGGGCGAGGTGGCGGGCGCGTGTAGTCCCAGCTACTCCGGAGGCTGAGGCGAGAGAATGGCGTAAACCCAGGAGGCGGAGTTTGCAGTGAGCTGAGATCCGGCCACTGCACTGCAGCCTGGGCGACGGAGCGAGACTCCATCTCAAAAAAAAAAAAAAAAAAAAAAGAAAACAGCTGACTATATTCTCTTGTAGGGCATAGAGGACAATGCCTGCACTAAAGCAGTGAAGAGTGCACTGGTGAGAGGGCTACTGGCATCCCTGAGAAGCTCAGCGATTGCTGTGTGTTGTAAGCAAGTTGATGATAAAAGTTGCTACTATGGTACTAACTGCCTAATATCAGTGATGATAATAGGATTTTAGAATAGAAGAGGCCCAATGGTGATACTTAACCACTCGAGGCAGGGTGATTATAATTAATTGTCAACACTGTTGGATAGGCACCAGGGTGCCTATACTTATAAGGATCTGTAGCAATGGCTTATGAACTATGATTTCTTAGGGATGAGAGAGATGGGCAGCCAATGAAAGTATTGCTTGAATTACACAACCAAATAACACTAAGAGCTTGCAAGTAGAGGGTTGAAATCAACTTTTTTCTTGCAATAGAAAACATTCACTCTTACTCATTTTCCAGACATGAAGCCTATTGACTGAAGAGGAGGCTGGTCTCCTTGAAGAAGGACCATAAAATACTACAACATGCGTTTCCAGAAGGCGTTTACCAAGTCATCACTCAAGGGCTCTATAGCCATTTACCAATACTCTGTACCCTGGGGCTGGGTATGCTCAGATGTTGTGAGGATTACTTTGTATGAGGGTAAGCCAGTAGTGATACCAGAGGCTATAAAATGCTCTCATGGCATCCTTGTTAGAATTGCTAAATATAAAGGCCATGAAACACATGGAGTCCTGGCCCAAGTTTAACTCATAGCAGGTCTAGAGTAGATCCAACCCACAACCCATTCTTGGTCATGTCTTCAGTTCCTCGGTACAGAAACATGGGAGTGACGTCAGCAACTAGCAGAATCATCATTTTGGTTCCGCATTTGTGGAGTAAGAGCCATCATATTAGAAAAAGCCAAATGGAAACCTCTGAAATTGCCTTCCCCTGCTACTCTCTTATATTTTGGTCAGCATGGTAAATAAGTAGTAATACAGTACTCTATCCCAGGAGGAATTGCAGGAACTCTATCAAAGACTAAAAAGATGCAGGGGTAGTAGTCTTCATCATATTAAAGTTAAATTGAACTATATAGCCCTTATGAAAAACCAGGTGAATGATGCTAGATGCAGGTGAACTACAAAATGAAACTGTACTAGTTTGTATTGGTCATTATTATTTTTATTATTACAATTATCCTGGAAGTCAATGGAAGAAACTGTTTCCATGAAGAGGAAGTGATCATCTATGTAACTTGCTGCTGATATGTCGACTAAAATGAGAACTAAGACTTGACTATTGGATTTAGCAGCATTGTTGATCTTAACAAGAGCATTTAGGTAAAATAGTGGTGGCAAAAGCTTGACTGGGTAGAGTTTAAGACAAAATGGAAGAGAATAATTGCATATGGAATATACAAGCAACTCTTTTAAAAAATGTTTCTGCTAAGTAAAAGAGAAGCAGTAGCTAAAGGGGATTAGAGTTCAAGAGGAATTTATTTTTCCATGCAAGAAAGTAGAACATTTTAAAAAAGTAAATGGGACATATTCAAACAAGAGGAAGTATTTATGTGGACTAGGGAAGAATTGCTATAGCAATTTCCTTGAGCAGGTAAAAAGGGTTGGAACCCAGTGTACAAGTGGAGGAACTCAATTTTTTAAAAATTGCATTTAAATAGATGAGGCAGTATATAAATAAATGAAATCAGTAGTGAATGTTCCCTTCAGATAACTGTGGTTGGGTTAGTAGCAGGCAAATATGGCTTCAGAGAATACCATGCTCAGAGATGAAAAGTGTTTAGGATATCTCAGATATCTTATCATTTATTATGTTCATTTTTTGAAAGTTGAAGGTGTAGTGCTGTAATTTTGTCTATAATCAACCCTAATGATTGGCTTAGCATTTTCCATTCACCACATGCAAAAAGTAATTACTCTTGCCTTTTATATTCCTTTTACTTCTCTCTGACACATTTTGAGGGAAAATGCTATGACATTCTAACAATTCAGATGAGCTAAGAGGTAGTATAACTCCACATATGAGGAAGCTTCAAAAAGTTTGTGGAAAAAAATGGAATAAAAAGACAAATAAAAAACATAAGCTTTATTTCTTAACATAAACTTCATCAAGTTCAAGACACTTTAAAAAGTGATGATACTGTAGCAGGATGAGCTGCAGACAAAACTCCTCAGACACCAAGTTAAAGGAGGAAGAGGTTTATTCAGCCAGTAGCATCAGCAAGACTCCTGTCTGAAGAGCCAAGCTCCCCAAGTGAGCAATTTCTGTCCCTTTTAAGGGCTCACAACTCTAAGGGTGTCTGCATGACAGGGTCGTGATTGATTGAGCAAGCAGGGGGTATATGACAGGGGCTGCATGCACCAGTGGTCAGGGTGAAACAGAACACACTGGGAAGTTTCACAATGTCTTTCTATAATCTATAGATAACATCAGTTGCTAGGTCTGGGGTCTATTTTTAACTGCCAGGCTTAGGTCAGGCAGGTCCAGCCTGGTTTCAGGTCTGGTTCTTTGGTTTCAGGTCTGGTTCCTAGGCACTGGGCTACCTGCCTTTTGTTTTGCTTTTCTTTCCTTTTCTGAGTATAAAACAATATAAAACAATATGAGAGGGTCTGTCTCTCTTCTCTCAATACCAGCCATTTGTTCTATTTCTAAAGAACTGAGACCATGAGAATTTAACCATGTCAGTGTTTAATTTTTTATTTTTTTGCTGAAGAAAAATGGGAGTCCTCTACAGATATTTTAAGAACAGAAAACAAAAAGAACTTCAGAAGAAGCCAAATTAGGACTGTAGGGTGGATGCTTAACAATTTCCCATCAAAATTCTTGCAAAATTGTCCCTCCTTGATGAGAGAAATGAAAAGGAGAATTGCCATGGCGGAGAAGGACTCACTGGTGAGGCTTTCTTGGGTATTTTTCTGCTAAAGCTTCAGCTAACTTTCTGAAAATACTCTCATAATAAGCAGCTGTTATCATTCTTTAGACCTCCAGAAAGTCAACAAGCAAAATGCCTTGAGCATCCCAAAAACCTGTTGCCATGACCTTGCTTTTTACAAGTCCACTTTTGCTTTGACTAAAGCACTTCCACTACTTGGTAGCCATTGCTTTGATTGTGCTTTGTTTTCAGGATCATATTGATAAAAGCATGTACCATTTCCTGCTACAATTCTTTGAAGAAATGCTTCAGAATCTTGAACCTAGTTACTTAAAAATTTCATTGAAAACTCTGCTCTTGTCTGCAACTGATCTGAGTGCAATGGTTTTGTCACCGATGAAGTGTGAAAAGTTTGCTCCTTTAAATTTTCAGTCAGAATTGTATGAGTTGAACCAATTGAGATGTCTCTGATGTTGGGTATTGTTTCTGCTGCTGATCATTGGTTTTGTTTAATTAGGGTGCAAACAAGATGAATTTTTTCCTCAAAATTGATGTGAATAGTCTGCCACTGCAGGCTTCATCTTCAACATCGTCTTCTCTCTTCCTAAACCAAGATATCTATTTGTAAACTGCTGATTTCTTTGGGGGCATTGTCCTCATAAACTTTTTGTAAAGCATCAGTGATATCACCATTCTTCCACCCAAGCTTCACCATAAATTTGGTATTTGTTCTGGTTTCAATATTAGCAGAATTAATGTTGTTCTGATAGGGTCTGTTTTCAAACTGATGTCTTATCCTTCTTATTGCCTCAAACTAGATCCTGTTCAAACATGGTACAACAAGTTAGTACAAGTTTATTTTGGTGCAAAAATTTGAAATTTATGCATAGTTTTTTCACAATATGCATTTTCCATGAACTTTTTGAAGATCCCTCTTATATCTGAGCATTTGTGTAACCCTAACTCAAATCATTTCAAACTCTTTTATGATTCATTTTTAGGCTATGTCTCCCATTTCCAAGAGCAAATATCGGTGAACTGGTAAGATCCTTGGTGGCTTTGAGTAAATTAAAAATATGTGAGATAGGAGAAAATCTCAGGAAGGCTGAGCATCTGTAAAAGCATCAAAAAAAGACTTCCCTGGGCTGAAGGATCAGAAATCACCTGCCTCTGCCCCTTGAGTTTACAGATGAGGAAAAGGAGAGTCAGGGAGATTAGGTGATTTACCCTAAAAGATATAATTAAATAATGGCAGAACCAGAGTTAGAGGCAAGGTTTCCTGACTCCTACTCTAGTGCACTCTCTATAATACCTTCCTTTCTGATTATAATACATTTGTAGCAAAATTAATGTGTTAAATTTTAGGATATATATAAATAATTATTTTTCAGTATGATATACAGTCACAAAGTAAGGATTTACATAAATGACCCACCCAATATTGAGAGGTGACAATATGCTAGCAGCCCTCATTCTCGGTGCCTCCTCGGCCTCGTTGTCCACTCTGGCAGTGCTTGAGGAGGCCTTCAGCTCGGCACGGCACTGTGGGAGCCCCTCTTTGGGCTGGCCGAGGCCAAAGCCGCCTCCCTCTGCTTGCTGGGAGGTGTGGAGGGAGAGGTGCGGGCAGGAACCGGGGCTGCGGGTGACGCTCATGGGCCAGCACAAGTTCTGGCAGGCAGGGGCTGGGAGAGCCCCACACATGTAACGGCCGGCTGGCACCACTGGCCTGCACCACCGGCCCAGGGCAGTGAGGGGCTTAGCACCCAGGCCAGCAACTGCGGAGTTTGTGCCGGGTCCCCTAGCACTGCACTGGAATTCTCCTGGGGCCTCAGCCGCCTCCCTGCAGGGCAGGGCTCAGGTCCTACAGCCCGCCGTGTCCAAGCCCCCTTCCCGCTGCAGTGGACTCCCGCATGGCCCGAGCCTCCCGGATGGGTGCTGTCCCCTGCTCTGTGGTGCCCAGTCCCATCCACCACCCAAGGGCTGAGGAGTGCAGGTGCGGCTGGGGACTGGCAGGCATCTCCACCTGCAGCCCTCCTGCAGGATCCACTGGGTTGAAGCCAGCTGGGATCCTGAGTCTGATGGGGACTTGGGGAACTTTTGTGTCTAGCTAAAGGATCATAAAGGCACCAATCAGCACTCTGTGCCTAGCTCAGGGTTTGTAAATATACCAATTGGTACTCTGTATCTAGATAGCCTAGTGGGGACTTGGAGAACTTTTCCATCTAGCACTCTGTGTCTAGCTCAAGGATTGTAAACACACCAATCAGCACTCTGTGTCTAGCTCAGGGTTTGTAAATACACCAATAGGTACTCTGTATCTAGCTAACCTAGTGGCGACTGGGAGAACTTTTATGTCTAGCTGGAGGATTGTAAATGCACCAATCAGCACCCTGTCAAAACTCCTATCAGCTCTCTGTAAAATAGACCAATCAGCTCTCTGTAAAATGGACCAATCAGCAGGATGCAGGTGGGGTCAGATGAGGGAATAAAAGCAGGCTGCCAGAGCCAGCAGTGGCAACCCACTGGAGTCGTCTTCCACTCTGTGGAAGCTTTGTTCTTTCGCACTTTGCAATAAATCTTGTTGCTGCTCACTCTTTGGGTCCATGCTGCCTTTATGAGCTGTAACAGTCACCCCAAAGGTCTGCAGCTTCACTCCTGAAGCCAGTGACACCATGAACCCACCGGGAAGAAGGAACAAACTCCGGACACACCATCTTTAAGAACTGTGTAACACTCACTGCTAGGGTCCGCAGCTTCATTCTTGAAGTCAGCAAGAGGAAGAACCCACCAATTCCGGATACAATATATTTGTTATTTATATTATGTATAATATGTTTTTGTATATTTAAAATATTTATAATTACAAAATAACTTCAAAAGCTTTTTTAAAGATGGTGTAACAGTTTTGCAAAGAATAAGTTAGGTTGAGGGTTGGGATTTACTTAGGAGGGTGGCATAAATATTAAAGGGAAATATTAGGGAAAAATATTACTTATGATAGCCACAAAGCCCTTTTGGAAGGCCTGAGGGTTTTCACATAACTTTGATAACGGACCAGGCTGAAGGCGGGATGGTGGCATTACCTTTAGTTAAATACATTAGAGTAGTAAACAAAGGGAGGTGGGGAAGTTACCTAGTTAAGCTTGTTTACTCATGTGGTCTTAAGATGAGCCTTTGATGTGTGCTTTTCACTTGGGGAGTCCACAATGTCAATTACCCTCTAATGGTGTTGACTCAAGCTTTTGTTAACTATTCCTAATGAATAAATGCAAGCCTGCAGAGCTGATGGCCGACATCAGTGACAAACCTCTCTTGGTGTGTATGTGGCTGGACACTCAGCAAGAGTGGCAAAACAGAGTATCTGTGTCAGTGTGTGTTTTAATCATCCGTCGTTTGGGCCAGGGTCTATGGGCAGATCCCCGCAGCTAATGCCCTCTTGTGTGGAGCAATACCTCAGCTGAGAAATATTTTTTGCTGCTTTGATATAACAGGTTGTTACAGACTGGGAAACCATATTGTCTTAAGAAAGCAAGGAGGAAAAAATGTTTTTCATCAGCTATGGTTTGGCCACTAGACAAGGACTCACATCCACAGCTTTATAAATAAGCATTATTTTCAATATGCAATATGATAACAAGCTCACAGAAGTTAAGTAATGGTTCCAAGGTAACGGATCCAAAAAGTGGAGAACTGAGATTTCACTGAAGAAAGGAAAACATTACTGACCTCATAGTTTTGTGCAGGTTGGACTCTCCCATGTGACTCTGTTCAAATTTATCCTACCATAAATACTTGTATAAATGATAAGAACAAAAGGTATGTGCAGTTAATACATAACTGATAGTTGAGTCTGGTGTCTTTTCTTTCACCAACTTCCTTGTGACAGTAAGAAAGTCACTTAAACTTCCTCTGTCCTCATCTAATTATTGAAGCCAATTTTGAGTTCTAATATCTGATTAGTGTATGGGCTCATATAAGTCCTGAGAATTTCAAATTTTCATGGAATAGATACCATCTCCATATCATTTAATAATTTTGGTGAATATTCTGATTCTATTTCTGTTGAGGAGATATTTGGACTCTACACAAACTAATAATTTGCCAGACACATTGCCTGAGTCATGCACTACTTAGACACTGATAAGTAATTTAGAAACAAAATAGAGGTGTGTGTTTTCTTGTGTGTTTGTGAAAAGGAGGAGGAACACAAACACGTACAATTTTTTAAATGATACATTTCTCAAAAGCTTGTATTACAAGAAAGTAGCTGGTACATGAGAATACAAATGTAAATTGGATTAGAAATTAATATGAAACAGTGAAATAATTCTTTTAAAATTCGGTGATATGTGTTCCAAATATGCCAAATATTTATTAGTGTTTTAACCAGCTTAAGGTATAATTGATTATAACATTAAAAATTATAGAAAAAGAAAAGAAATTGAGAAGCTCTTCAAAATTGATGTATCACTTTATTCATCTATTTTAAGAATAAGAACTCTTCCTTGGACAAATTCATGGAAAATGACAAATATACCTTCACAATCTCTTTCCTTTCTTTCTTCAATACGTATTTCTTTAAGCATCTATCATAAAAGGCATTGTGTTAGGTGTTCTGAGGAATTTAAAAAATGGAAAAGAGATTGCTATACTCCTAATGATGGATAAGTAAATCATTAGGAGGATAGGAATGGGAGGTTTAGGAGGGGGAATAAATACCCATATAATTGTGAGGCAAGAGGAATAATTTGAAAAATCTCAGAAGAGTGATAAAAATTTTGATTGGAGTTTCAGTTGAGATGACATTAAAATTATAGATGTTAAGTTATCTAACAATGAACATGAAATACCTGCTTCATAAGGTTCTTGAGCATTCCATATAAGGTTAGTTCCAGTTCATATTGATATTGTGAATGGATCTTTATTTTGTAGTTGATTTTGCCAGTGTAGAGGAATATTTTAGATTTTTCAAACTGATTTGTTAACACTGTCTGATTTGTTTTAATAGCACCAACAGATAGTTGTTTATATTGGTATAGAATTTTGGCATACAAACCTTATGTAATGGAATTTCAAGTTTTCTATTCCTAGGCTCAGGAAATGCTTCACTTTGTTTTAGCTTTTAAATAGCAAAAAGGCATTAAACTTTGTCAAATATTTTTCTGTATCATTGGAGAAATCACATGACTCTTCTGTTAGCATTCATTGATTTTCTGTTATTAAATTATTTTTGCAATACTGGAAAAAGCCTTAATCAATCATTTTAAAATGCCCTGCTGGATTTGGTAGGCTAATATTCTACTTAGAATGTTGGCATCTATGTTTATAAGTGAAATGGCCCTATAATTTTCTTTTCTTGGACAAGCCTTAACAAATTTTGGGGTCAAGGTTATCTTAGCATCCTAAAATCTATTAGGCAACCTCCTCCCCAACCATGTTCAAAATTATGGACCAGCTAGTATAATATAGAGTTACCTGTTCCTTGAGAGTTTTGTAAACCTTACCTGAAACTCTCTGGGTCTAAAGTTTCCAATTCTTTATTACTTGTCTATTTAAGATATTTATATTTTCTTGTACTAATTTTGGCATTTTACATTTTGTCAATAAACATATCCCTTTAATCTAGGTTATTACTATTTTTAGCATAGAGTTGTTCAGATTATATGTTTATTTAAAAAATTTTTAAAATCTTGCTGTTTCTATACCTATTTGCCTCTGTATTTCACTATTTTGGTGTTTGCTTCTTTCTGCTCAAAAGAGAGAAAAGACAGAGGTCAAGGAGACTAACACAGGCTTCCAAGGATCAGTTGACTTATGTGGAAGGCAAGGTTGCAAGAAAAATGAAGTATAATTGGAGAGAAGTGTATGAAAAAAGTTATTGAGACTAGAAAGTTTTTTTTGAAAGCGGTAGATAAAAAGTTACTGATTTGCTTGGAGCATAGAATACATATATTATAAGGAAGGGGCCTGGAAGATAATGCCTTAAAGCATAAGTTTGGCACTCGAGCTGGAGCAAATAAACAAGTCTAAGGCAAGTTTAAGAGGTAATGACCAAGGAAAGTTTTTGAGAACGTAACATGATTAGGAGCAGAGATTTTGCTGACATAGATTGTGAAATAAGTAAACAGGGACTAACCAAAGAATAATATTAGTCATTTGTATGCAATTATGAGTTACTTTAATTCAGTAATTAAGAATCTCTAGAATTACTGTATTGTTTTTCCTTTTCCAATTTCTATCACCCTTTTAAAAAAGTTTATACTGCATTCATTGCTTTCACTCCTACGGCACCTCCAGTTTTCTCAAGTTCTTGCTATATGGTTTCTGCCCTGTTTAACTCCTAAAAAGCATCATAGACCTGATGTTGCAAATCAAATTACTTGTTTGTATTTTCATCCTATTTGAAATTCGGATACTCTATGTCATTTACCTCTATGACATTAGGGAAATTTTCTCTTACCTTGGTTTCTATGAAATGTGGTTACTTTGTTTTCTTTCTTTTCTATAATTATTTATTCTATGGCTCCCCTTTTTCTTCTTCCCCTGACCCCATTTGTTCTTTTTTTTTTTTTTTTTTTTTTTTTGAGATGGAGTCTTGCTCTGTCGTCTGGGCTGGAATTTAGTGGTGTGATCTCAGCTCACTGCAACCTCTGCATCCCGGGTTCAAGCGAGTCTCCTGTCTCAGCCTCCTGAGTAGCTGGCACTGAAGGCTCCTGCTACCACGCCCGGCTAATTTATATTTTTTGTAGAGGCGGGGTTTCACCGTGTTGGCCGGACTGGTCTCAAACTCCTGACCTTGTGATCCGCCCGCTTTGGCCTCCCAAAGTGCTGGGATTATAGGCGTGAGCCACCACGCCTGGTCCATTTGTTTTTATTTACTATGATTTTGTTTTGTTTTGGGGGAAAAGTTAGTGGTTGGCAAAGAAATCTAGGCATTTGTGTTTTTTCTTATAGCTTTAGTCATAACTTCTACCATGATAACTCTCAAATTTAGACTGAACTTACTGAGGCATGGTCTGTATCTCCTTCACCATTGTAAGCCCACTGCCTAGCATTCATTCAATAAGTCTGTACCAAGAGGCTGCTGTAAATCAGGAATCTGCTAGATGCTAGACATACAGTGGCGACAAGATGATCGTGATTCCTGAAGAAGTTAGTAATAAATCATTCTTGAGTAGATGAGTCAGTATCTGTCTTCAGCTTTGGTCCCACTTGCAAGCTCCCTACTCGTCGGATATGTTCATGCTGAGGGATAAAAAACAACCTAAAACTAGCTAATCATGTTCTCTACATTGTTTCTTCTTCCCATGTTGTGGTTGCTGCTGATCGTACTACTCTTTTCCAAATTTATTAAGCTAAATAAAATCCCAAACATCTTTGATGCTTTTCTCTATTTAACTCTCCACAGCCAACCAATTGCCAAGTTCAAACAATTGTCATGTCTTTACAAACTTTCTAAGAATTTTCTCATGGTTTTCCCTCCATGTGATCTCTTTCCCTCCAATGCATACCATGCACTGCTGCCAGATTGGTAGATCCGAAGCCCAACCTTGATCACGTTACATTCAAACTATTACCAGCTAGCCACTGCCAAATAAAATCATTATGAGTTTTCTCTCTATTGCATTGTAGGTGCTATGTGTTCTAAACATGCAACTATTTAAATATGTTACATGCATTCCTATCTCAAGGCCTTTGCTTTTGCACTTTCATGCACTTGAGATATCAAGGTACCTCTGTCACTACATGTTCACTCCTTTCATTTTTCAAAGCCTAGTTTAATGCCTACTTTACTTTCATAAAGATCCTTTCTGATGTCCCAGCATTCTTTATCTCCACTGAATTACACTGGCTTTTATTAATATACCATCTTAATTTCTAACAGTTTCTAAATGCATAAAATGGGGGTTCATTCAGCTGGTTGCAGGGCTTAGGATTTTATTTTCAGTTTACAGAGTTAAGGAAATAGACGGCATGTCCATTAGAAATGGAGAGGGTGGCGGGAAATTTTCTGGCTATGGAGCAAAAGTTCCAGAAGACAGAAGATTCTGTCTCTACTAAAATTTCAGCCAATTGAAGCAAGGGAGGGCATAATTAGAAGATGTCTGTAAGTATAAATTAGAAGGAAAATCACCAAAGTTATATTAGGACACATTATTTTCATCTCGTTTACCATAATACCTCATGAGATCATTAAAAGAAAGTTTGGACAGAATTTGACTATAGCTTTCAATGCCTTTAGAAAGAATAAGCAGCATATTGTCAACTTTGCCATACAGCAACAACAGCAACAAAAAGTCAGAATTAAGAGAGTATTTTGTATTTTCCCTAAATTTAAACTTAAAGACATTTAATTATACTTTAGTTACTTAAAAGAGAAGTCAGAATACAATTTGGGAGTAAAGTTAGTTTGTATTTATGGAAAAATTTCCCTCCAGAAATGGCAGCAAACACTTACCTGATATTTTCAGAAAATTCCTGGGGACTCACTTGATATTTAGATACATTTCCTTTTCAGACAAAGCCCAATACAAAAATATGTGACTAATTTACTGACGGTCCTTCCCACTGTGCAGGTCAATATTATATGAACCCTGCTTCCAGAAAAAAAAGAAAAAGAAAAAAAGATAATCACGATTAAACTTAATTTTAAAAACAGGAAAGTCAATGTCAGGACTGAAGGGTGCTTCTTCACTTTGTGAATGTTTGGTGCTTCTTTTGACTAGGATTTGACTGTGCTGTGTCCACATTCCTAGAGATGTTAGAGAGCAAGCTAACTATAAAAGGGAGCTTGATTGTTCTTCCTTTTTCCCTTTCCCAGATTCATGATTTATTCTCTTTCCTTCTCTGCTCTGCTTTTTGTGAGTACTTTTGGTGGGGTGACCCTATTAATTACAATTCCTGGGTCCACTACCCTTGTGGCTTCTCAGTGGGTTCAGAGAGTCAGAGGACCTAAGGAAAAATGGGCTGGAGTTTTTCTTCACCTGCTCCTTTCCTGTCTTTGCGTCTTAAAACTATAGATCCTACTGGGCTACTGTCACTGGACTCCAACACCATCAGTTCCTCTCCTTATCCCTTCAGGCTGAGGTGGTAATGGTTTCCTCCTGTTTCTAAACCCTGAGTACATCCACATTTTCTATAGGTTCCCTTAATCTACTCACCCCTCCAGAAATAGTCCCTTCACTAAATTCTCTTAAGCCTTTGGGCTGTCAACTGAAGAATGATGAGGTTCTTAAATTTAGATAGGATAGTTTTATTTCTCATAAAGGGCTGCAAGCTTGCTGGGTGGCCAATCTCACAGGCCAGAAAGCATAGCCTCTGGCCAAAAGCTGGAAACATACGCTTCAATATAGGAACATAGGGAACAGGAATTTATGCTGAACAAGGTGGCCAAAGATGCACATTTAATAAGCTATAGGAAGAGTCGTAAATATTTATGAGAGGAGAAATGTTTGCATGTGCAATTGAGATTCATGCCTCTCCTTAGGACCCATGTTCACAAAAAGGCAGCATGTTAGCATGATGTGAGGGTAGAGTTTTCTGTCCTCTGGCGTCAAAAGGTGAAGCAGAGGACATGAAACGCCTCACTATGCATCCACTGTGGACTTGCCAGAAACACTCCACCGCCAGTAATCTCTTATGAGGAAGAAACGCTGGTAGTTTTTTGTTGTTGTTGTTGTTGTTGTTGTTGAGATGGAGTCTCACTCTGTCGCCCAGCCTGGAGTGAAGGGCTCACTGCAATCTCCACTTCCAGGTTCAAGCAATTCTCCTGCCTCAGCCTCTCAAGTAGCTGGGACTAAAGGAGAGTGCCACCATGCCAGGCTAAGTTTTTAAATTTTTAATAAAGATGGGATTTTGCCATGTTGGCCAGGCTCTTCTCGAACTCCTGACCTCAGGTGATCCCCTGCCTCGGCCTCTGAAGGTGCTGGGATTACAGGTGTGAGCTACCGCGCCCAACAATTTTTTCTTTCTTTCTTTTTTTTATGAGACAGAGTCTCGCTCTGTCGCCCAGACTGGAGTGCGGTGTTGCGATCTCTGCCCACTGCAACCTCCGCCTCCCAGGTTCAAGCAAGTTTCCTACCTCAGCTGGGACTACAGACGCACACCACCAAGCCCCGCTAAATTTTAGTATTTTTAGGAGAGATGGGGTTTCGCCATGTTGGCCAGGCTGCTCTGGAACTCCTGATCTCAGGTGATCCACCCTTCTTGGCCTCCCAAGGTGCCGAGATTACAGGCGTGAGCCACCGCGTCCGGACGCTGGTAGTTGTTTTGTTGAAACTGTAAAATGGAGGGGCAGCATCAGGCAATTACTGGTATCAGTGTGTAGTCTTTTCAAAGAGCTGGTTTTGATTTAGCCCTTAGTGAAGAAAGTGTCTTGGAAATTAGTGAGGGAGGGGGCTATAAGGAGACATGTCTGATGTCCCATCTCTTCTTCATGGTCGAGAACTCAGTTTTCAAACTTACTCTGGTGTCCTCTTGGCCAAGAGGGGTTCTGTTCAGTCAACTGTGAAGCTTAAAATTTCACTTTTATTTCTCAGGGCTGAATGTGCCTTCCTTTTGCTTTCCACTGGGGCTCAGACTGATCCAGAGAACTGAACTGTTATCTTTGTTTACAGAAAAATATATAGTTGAAAGATGGGCAACTGAAGCTTTAAGATGTGGTGTTGGAAATTATGACTGTGATGCTTTATGGTTTGATGGTGAATTCTGTATATGGTTAGGAAGTAAATTTGCTCTTTCTCACTTCTGAGTGAGAAGAGCAGGAGCCTGAGTCCTGTGTGTTAGGAGACCCCACTCTGGCCCTCCTCTAGCTGTGGTCCCTCCCTGAGATTAAGGAGCCTGTGAGGCCAACAGGATGTGCTGAGTAAAACCCCTGTCTCCATCCATTACACTTCACCCCAACCTCTCATACCCTTGCCTTCCAGCACCTGACATCTAAACTGTGTTTTGGATATATTGGCCCTGGAATTCTCTACCCAACTGAGCCCACGAACCCACTTCCAGGCCCTGATTGTGCCTTTTTTTTTTTTTTTTTTTTTAAAAAAAAAAGAAAGAAAAGAATCATGTTGCTGCCCTGGTGATTTAGATGGAGCTACGGATGGGAAGGGAGAGGCGGTATTCAGACCAGGAATTGGAGCTCAAGGTTCAATTTCACCACCATCTTCAGGTGCAAAACCTCAAGAAATCCACTCAGTCCAAATTTAAACCTGCCTTTCTTGTTTCAGTTTCCTTTGAGAAAACTAAAAGGATGATGCCAATCAGGGAGGGGGCTGGAACACTGTGTGGGCAAAAATTACTTAGCCTGGACTGAATGGCATGAGGGGAAGCCTCTGGGCATGGAGTAGGAGGGTCTGTGTGCAGGGCTGGACCTCTACCTTTGTGTTTTCCTTTTCCCTTTTCACTAAAACAAAAATATATTTGATCCCTCTAATGTGTTCACTATTAAGCACTAAAATTGAGAGGTGACAATGTGCTATCAGCCCTCACTGTCAGAGCCGCCTCGGCCTCAGCGTCCACTCTGGAGGCGCTTGAGGAGCTCTTCAGCCCGCCACTGCACTGTGGAAGCCTCTCTCTGGGCTGGTCTAGGTGGACCCGCCTCCCTCTGCTTGCAGAGAGGTGTGGAGGGAGAAGGGGAGGTGTGGAGGGAGAGGCGACTGCGGAACCGAGGCTGTGAGCTGCGCTCACAGGCCAGCGTGAGTTCCGTGGGCATGGGCGCAGGCTCAGCGGCCCACACTTGGAGCTGCAGACCGGCTCCACTGGCCCAGGGCAGTAAGGGTCTTAGCACCAGGGCCAGCAGCTGCAGAGGTTGCGCTGGGTCCCCCAGCAGTGCTGGCCCACTGCCACTGCACTCAAATTCTCACCAGGCCTTAGCTGCCTCCCTGCAGGGCAGGGCTCTGGACCTGGACCTGCAGCCCACCATGTCTGAGCTCCCCCAAAGCAGTGGGCTCCCTGGGAGGCCCCAGCCTCCTGTGGTACCTGGTCCCAGCCACAGCCCAAGGGCTGAGGAGTGCAGGTGTGGCTCAGGACTGGAGGGCAGCCCCTTGCAGGATCCACTAGGTGAAGCCAGCTGGGCTCCTGAGCTGGATGGGGACTTGGAGAACTTTTATATCTAGCTGGAGGATTGTATGTGCACCAAACAGCACTCTGTATCTAGCTAATCTGGTGGTGACTTGGAGAACTTTTATGCCTAGCTAAGGGATCCTAAATACACTAAATCAGTACTCTGTGTCTACCACAAGGTTTGTAAATACACCAAACAGCACCCTGTCAAAAGGTCCAATCAGCTCTCTGTAAAATGGACCAATCAGCAGGATGTGGGTGGGTTCAGATAAGGGAATAAAAGCAGGCTACCTGGGCTAGCCAGCGCAACCCACTGGGGTCCCCTTCCACCCTGCGGAAGCTTTGTTCTTTCGCTCTTTGCAATAAATCTTGCTGCTGCTCAGTCTTTGGGTCCACACTGCCTTTATGAGCTGTAACACTCACTGAAAGGTCTGCAGCTTCACTCCTGAAGCCAACAAGACCACGAACTCACCAGGAAGAACGAACAACTCCAGACCTGCTGCCTTTGAGAGCTGTAACACTCACCAGGAAGGCCTGCAGCTTCACTCCTGACAGTGAGACTAGAACCCACCAGAAGGAAGAAGCTCCAGATACATCTGAACGTCTGAAGCTGAACGTCTGAAGGAACAAACTCAGGACACACCATTTTTAAGAGCTGTAACACTCACGGTGAAGGTCTGCAGCTTCACTCCTGAAGTCAGTGAGACCAGGAACCCACCAATTCCAGACACAAAATGACACAAATACAAGTTTTTTGATAATTTTCTGAAGCAAATAATTTATCCTAAAGGCCATTTTTTGCCTACTGTAGGGGCAGAAAAGTGGAATATGTTTCTTCATGCATCACAAGGAACACTTTTGTAAAAAAACAACAAGAGAAAAGCATAGCCAATTTAATCCAAGTTTTATATGACATGGAAGCCTTCATACGTGAAGACCCAAAGACCCAGGGAAAACTGTGTTTTTATACTTTGGCTCAATGAAGAATGAACAGCCGTGTAAAAATGTGATTGGACAAAAGGGTATGGTCTAATGGTAAGAGACCGAGTGGGGAACCCAGGAGGGACTGTCTGATCAGATTCTTCGTGGCCACTGTGTGGGGCATTCCTTACCTCTGTGTTTAGGACTGGGCACTTGCCACATAAGGGTTAGTAAGGAGAAGGGAGAAGGTCAGACAGTGACCTTTCTAGGTTTTACGGCCTGCCTTGGGGAAGAGGAGTTCTACTTTCTATGACCTGCATTAGGGGAGAGGAATTCTGGTTTCAGTGAATCACTTCAGGGGGAAAAAAAGGGGCAAGAGACAAGAGGGTGGGAGAAGGTCAGAAAGACGTTGCTACTAAGGTCCTTCAGTTCAAAATACTCAGCATGCCGAGGTGTTGTACTTCGGGGTATTGTGTTCTGAGCCCCAGTATTACCTACTTTAATCAAAGAGCTAATCATATTTTGTGAACTCCTTTTGATGTTCTAGGAATACCTTATGAAGTAAAAAAAAATTTCATGGTCAAGTACGTTAGATTAACAAGACTATATCACATACTGCAAGCATTAGAGGTTGACCACATCAAGCCTATGTCCCTGTTCAAGACTTCCAGATAACCTGGCTTTATTTGAATGCTAATTTCCAAATTGCTCTGCATCTCTTTCAACCTGATCCATCAAGCAGCTCATCTGATCTTTCAGAACTTCCCCTTGTGCCCTTGAAAACTCATAGGCTATCACCAACAAGCTACCTTACATCTTCACTATCTTGTATGAACATTCCTTCCACCTTACTCCAACTAAAAACTGCTCTGAGATTAGTACATTCCTGGTGATTTTTCTCCCCATACACTAAATATCTCAGAGCTGGAAGCTGGAGGAGTTATCCTTGGTAACACTTAGTTGTGAAGATCTTGTTACTTACTATCTTTTAAATTCTTCCCCTCCTCCTTGTTTTCACAGCAACCACCCTAATTTGAACTCATTAAAGGCTCTAGATTCCTGCAATCGCCCCTTAACTATGTCTCCTCCTCCTAGTATGGGCCCATTCCAATCTGTACTTCACACTGCTGTGATATTGATCTTTTAAATCATGCCATTTTCTTGTTTAAAGTCCTTCAATAGCTCCCCACAGCTTTCAAGGATAAAGTTCAAACTCTTTCATTTAGTACATACAGCCTTTCATGACCCCATTTCTTCCTATAATTTCAGATTTATTTTCTGATATCCCTTCACATTCACCCTTTGCTCCAGCCATACTGAGCTATTTGTAGTTCTTTGCAGTTTCCAAGAGAACCAGACCACTTTTCAGGATAATCCCCTTCTGGGATGACTTAATGCACTTTATCTGTGCTCCTAACACTCTCTGACCACTCTGTCCATCTGTCATTGCACTTATACTGTGCCACATGCTCTTTGATTTGCACCTTCTTGAGAGCAAACACCATGTCTCAGTCAGATTTGCATCCCTAGTACCTAGTAGGTGTTTGCTGAATAAATGAATAAAGAAAGGGATAACCAAAGTTACTCTACCGATAGATAATGGGGCACAATTTTGAGTTGTTTGGAAAGTTGTTTGATGTTGACTAGTTAATTTCCCTTCTATTGCTTCCTATGAAGTTAAATGTTGTATGTGTATGTTGGGTGATGTTGGTAATGGGAGAAGGTATGGCTAGGTGTGTTGTGTGTGTTTGGGAACGGAGAGGCTGCAGAAAACAAATTACCTTCCTTAGGATGCCCCCAAAAATCTTGCTCTCAGGATCTGTGGAGAATAAATTGCTATAATTAGCTGTTGAATAAATTCCTAAAACTACCTGTCTTGGAATGCCCTTATGGGCTAGGATTAAAGTATTCTAGGGTTCTTTACCCTAGCTTCTCTGTGCACATTCTTTTGGTAAGCCATCAAATTAGCACAAGGTTCTCATTAACATCAAAATCTAATCAACCAAATTTACTGTTAACAGAAATAACTCTCAGAGATTTGACATGGACTAACCAGTTAATGAGGATAATGTGCTTTAAAATCAGGCTGGCTGGGGGAAAAATTAGACAGTGAAGGTGTCTTTCATGCTCCTTCTTCTTTTTGTCTGGAATGTTCGCTCCTTGCTTTTCTGCTCAAATTTGTTCCTCAGGACTTCCTTAAGTTACCCAAACTGACATAGGCATTGTCCCTGAATTTCCATAGCAGGTCATGGTACCTCACTAATAGCACAGGTTGAACAGTAATGTTTTAATGAATATCTGTCTCTCCTAGACCGTAAGTTCTTTAAGAACAGGAGCTACGTTATTTTTGTTTGTTTGTTTATTTCATCCTAGTTCCTAGGATTATATCTAAAACACAGTAAAAACCAATTAATATTGTTTAACTTTCTGGGTCATGGGAAGCAACAAAATCTGATGATGGCTGTAGGCTTGGCCAGAGAAACTACTTGTATATAAAATAACTATATACTTGTTTATATGAAAATAACATATACTACTTACAGAGAATTTGGAATGCATAGAAGTATACAAAAAAGAAAATTCAAAATTTCTGTAATCTTTACAACTACCCAAGATTAATTACTTTTAATAGCTTGAACACTTTACTTTTGCGTACATACAATATTTGAGAGTTGAACTTAAATATTTATGTCAAGTTTAAATATTTAACTTAAGTTCATATCGAATCAAGAATCAAAATGTGGAGCACTCCTAAGGAATCAAATACTCCCTTGAGGCAAAGCAGTTTCAAGGACAGGAGAGACATGTGAGATTTTGAAAAGTTAGTTCAATTTAGGGAACCATTTAACCTTGAAGGAGCTATTTACCTTGTATGAGTAAGCGTCTTTTTCTGAAACCAGATTTTATTTGTATAGAATTAGTCTTTTGACTGTTTTCCACTTTTTAAAAACCTGTTTTATAAAGATTCAAGAATCCGTTATTCAAATCTACAGAATTTTGTTTATCCAGATTAATACCTGAGGAGTAGCTAGCAGTTGGAATGTGCAGAAATGGCTCTGAAACTTTGAGTAGATGCTCTGAAATGTTGTTTTCTCTGGGTAATGTCGTTAATATTCCTGGATCTGTGATCTCCTCCCTGAGGGCTATGGTGACAAGGAACAGCCTCTTTACATCCCTCTCTCCACCCCTCACCATTCTAGCCCTGGAATTATAGTAATAAGGTAAAAGGGACAATCACTCCTCTTAAAGAAAATAAAACCCTAGTCTTTCAAGGTTGGTCTTGGAGGAAAATCTTGCACATCTCAGAAAAACTCTCAGTCATTATTTCCCCTGTTCTATAGTGAGCTTAGGGCACCATTTTCCTTTTAACATTCTAGGCCCAAAGTAAACCCAAGGTCTTTCTGTTTAACTTTTGGTAACATAGCTGAGATGAGGCTAAAACATTTTTTTTAAAGGCTTTGTAGAGAAGAAAAAAAAGGCTGCTCTTTACCCTCCCGAGTTCTTGCTAGTCTATTAATTAAATTGACATAAAAAAGATTTACAGGAGAAAAACCATATATAATTACATACATTGATACAGGAGACCCATAAAAATGTGAGACTTGAAGAAGGGTCAGATGATTGAAGCTTCCATAGCATCTTGAGCCATAGAAAGGAATAAGGGCTTGGAGCTTTTGGCAGTGGTAAAGACAAGCTATAGGAGGGTGAGGGGAGGAAATATATGGTATAAAAAAGATGGAAATAAAAGTCTCTCGGGTGATAGAAGAGAAGCTCTCTTTCTGATACAGATATCTTTACTAAAAAGAGGTATTTCAAAGATGTAAATTGATTTTACAAAGGGCCTCTTCAGAGCTATTTTTATATCTGCAGTTTCTCAGAATAACCTGCTCGAAATAATCAATATGCCAAAGAGAAATATTTTGAGGTGGTATTTCCTGAGCCCAAACAGGAAATACCACCTAAAAATATTTCATTTTGAGATGGGGCTTGTTAGCACTATCACGGCTCACTGCAGCCTTGATCTCCTCAGGCTCAGGTGATCTTCCCACCTCAGCCTCCCGACCAGCTGGGACTACAGGCACATGCCACCACAAGTGGCTGCTACTTGTATTTTTTGTGGAGACAGAGTTTTGCCATGATGCCCAGGCTGGTCTCAAACTCTGGGGCTCAAGTGATCTGGCCACCCACATTGCAGGGATTACACATATGAGCCACCATGCCCAGCCTTATGATTCTGCATTTCTAACAAGTGCCCAGGTGATGTTTCTGCTACTGGTCTGCACATCAAACTTTGAGGAACCAGGACATATGCCTGGTGATATTAGAAATGATTGGAGCATCACCACAGGGGCTGGAAACCATGAACTGCCTGGGAAAAAGGAGGAGAAGACAGTTTGTGAAACACTCCAGGAAACTCTCCTCTAACCAAATTTTAGGACCTTTCTCAAATCATGTGACCCTGAGAATGCACACCTCCTTAAATCTTGCATCCCAGGTGCTTCACTTTACTCACTGTAGATCCTCTCTGTCTGGAATCAAGATACAATCATAAAATTGATGGAAAAGTATATATGTCGGCCGGGCGCGGTGGCTCAAGCCTGTAATCCCAGCACTTTGGGAGGCCGAGAGGGGCGGATCACGAGGTCAGGAGATCGAGACCATCCTGCCTAACACGGTGAAACCCTGTCTCTACTAAAAAATACAAAAAACTACCCGGGCGAGGTGGCGGGTGTCTGTAGTCCCAGCTACTCGGGAGGCTGAGGCAGGAGAAAGGCATGAATGCGGGAGGCAAAGCTTGCAGTGAGCCGAGATCTGGCCACTGCACTCCAGCCTGGGTGACAGAACGAGACTCCATCTCAAAAAAAAAAGAAAAAAGAAAAAAGAAAAGTATATATGTCAAATTTTAGAAAAACCCCAAATCTTAAAATCATAAATCTTAAAAGAAACTAACTACACAAGAGAAACCAACATTTAGTGAATGTCTACCATATGCCACATTCTTTGGAGAATTTTGCCCTAAAATCCTTTGGGTGTAAGTCATTATGAAGTTCATTTTGGAGATGAGAAAATGAAGGTTTAGAAGATTTTAATGCCTTTTAAAATTCCCAATGGAATTAGGGAGAGCGTTTGATTCCAAAGTTGTACTGTTCTCCACCACTCCTGACTATCCTTGGAGGGTTAGGTGTCTAGCTCTATGAAAACTAACTCTGTGAATGGTAACATTTCATTACAGTGAATAATGAGAATATCTATGAGGACAAGAAATAGTATAGTTAATCAAAAACAAAAACGTATACTTGATTTTGGGACAAACCACTGTTTTTGGTAATCCTAGATTCTTAACTTTGTTTTCCTTCCAATTATATTAAAATTTGATATTTATTGTATCTGTTAAGTGACAGGGGTTGTTAATAAAAATATGTTGTTGCATAGGTAGAGAAAAGACTTGGCAATAAATATTGTTTCAAGTAAATGCTGGCATAAACAAGCGATGAATGAGTAATCTGAAGCTATCTTTACAAACTCTTTTAAGACTCCTAAGTTTGAAATAGTTTATCTAAAAGATTGAATAAACTTAAAAAATCGCAGTGTTAATTGGGATTAAATTAATTTTGAGCCCTGATATTGAAAGGTGAAGCCAGCTGGGCTTCTGGGTTGGTGGGGACTTGGAGAACTTTTCTGTCTAGCTAAAGGTTTGTAAATGTACCAATCAGCACTCTGTAAAAACAGACCAATCAGCAGAACATGGGTGGGGCCAAATAAGGGAATAAAAGATGGCCATCCTAGCCAGCAGCAGCAACCTGCTGGGGTCCCCTTTCACACTGTGGAAGGTTTGTTCTTTTGCTCTTCACAATAAATCTTGATGCTGCTCACTCTGGGTCTACACTACCTTTATGAGCTGTAACACTGTGAAGGTCTGCGGCTTCACTCCTGAAGTCAACAGTGGTCACGAACTCACCTGGAGGAACAAACAATTCTGGATGAGCCACCTTTAAGAACTGTAACACTTACTGCGAAGGTCTGCGGCTTCACTCCTGAAGTCAAGCGAGACCACAAACCCACCAGAAGAAACTCCGGACCCACCTGAACATCTGAAGGAACAAACTCTGGACACACCATCTTTAAGAACTGTAACACTCACCTCAAGGGTCTGTGGCTTCATTCTTGAAGTCAGATAGACCAAGAACCCACCGGAAGGAACTAATTCTGGACACACTGTGACCAAATTAGATAATTAATGAGAATGTGCTACCATATAATTCTTTTAAAATAAGCAGTTTTATCAATAGAACTTGCACCTACACATGCAAATTAAATTTAAAGAACAGTTGAGGCCGGGTGCGGTGGCTCAAGCCTGTAATCCCAGCACTTTGGGAGGCCGAGACGGGTGGATCACGAGGTCAGGAGATCAAGACCATCCTGGCTAACATGGTGAAACCCCGTCTCTACTAAAAATACAAAAAACTAGCCGGGCGACCTGGCGGGCGCCTGTAGTCCCAGCTACTCGGGAGGCTGAGGCAGGAGAATGGCGTGAACCCGGGAGGCGGAGCTTGCAGTGAGCTGAGATCCGGCCACTGCACTCCAGCCCGGGCGACAGAGCAAGACTCCCTATCAAAAATAAATAAATAATTAATTAATTAATTAATTAAAAAAAAAAAGAACAGTTGATCTCTAACCAGTAATATATAGGCCATCGAGTCACTGCATTTCTTTTTTTTCTTTGTTTGTTGGAGATGGAGTCTTGCTCTGTCGCCCAGACTGTAATGTAGTGGCGCGATCTCGGCTCACTGCAACCTCTGCCTCCCAGCCTCAATTGTTCTCCTGCCTCAGCCTCCCCAGTAGCTGGGACTACAGGTGTGTGCCACCATGTCCATCTAATTTTTGTATTTGTAGTAGAAGAGAGATGAGGTTTCACTATGCTGGCCAGTCTGGTCTCAAAGTGCTGACCTCAAGTGATCCACCGGCCTCGGCCTCCCAAAGTGTTGGGATTACAGGTGTGAGTCACCGCACCTGTCAAGTCATTGAATTTCATTTGTAACCATCACAGGACTAAACATTTAATCTTAGCATTTTAAAATCACTTCACACATTACTTGTATTTATTGACACTACATCCTAGTTAGTAGACAAAATGAATTTCTTCCCTTAAAAGAACTGGGCTAAATTTGATCCTTTGAACTAAAATTGCTTTAAAATTCATTTTGTTGGCCAGGCACGGTAGCTCATACCTGTAATCAGAACACTTTGGGAGGCCTAGGTGGGCAGATCACGAGGTCAGGAGATCGAGACCATCCTGGCTAACATGGTGAAACCCTGTCTCTACTAAAAAAAATATAGAAAAAAAAAAAAAATTAGCTGGGCGTGGTGGCAGGCGCCTGTGGTCCTAGCTACTTGGAGGCTGAAGCAGGAGAATGGCATGAACCTGTGAGGTGGAGCTTGCAGTGAGCCGAGATCATGCCACTGCACTCCAGTTTGGGCGATAGAGCGAGACTCTGTCTCAAAAAAAAAAAAAAAAAAAGGCACACCAAGTAAACGTATTGGACACTTAACAATATATTATTTTTTGTTATTAGTTTCTGTTTCATGTAATATTGTAATCTCCCAGCAAGAAAGGACTCTATTTCTTTTATTTGCCATAGTTACAACACATTATTAAATATAAAACATAATAAATAGCCTTAGTGATCACTACAGAGAAAAAAATCCATGAAACCTGTAAATGGGTATCAAACTATGCTGGATGCTGTACATGGCAAATTGCCTAATGATGCAATTCCGTATTTTCTATCCTGAGAAACAGGATTAAAACCAGGACAATCTAATTACTGTTTGGTCATAAGATAATTCTGGAAATTTTCTAAGTAAAATATGCATATTTTTCTTCTTCTGGGTTCTCATTGATGTTTGAGGTGATTACATTCACAAGGGAGAGGATGCCTGATCCAAGAATAGTTTTAAGGGGAGGTAAAGTACCACATGAAAAAGATTAAAAGCAGAGATAACTAGAAAGATTGTTTTAACCAAGAAACAACTTATTTTCTAATTCTCAATTTCCTTTCAAGGCCTTCTTTTGCTCAGAAAATGTAATATCCCTCATCCCACAGTTAAGACAAAAATCAATAGAAACCTTAGGCAGTTATTTGTCATCTTATAAAGTTCAATGTCATTAAGTTTTCACCCAGAGCCTTCTGTAGCCAATTCTGGTATATGGAGTCATTTAAAGGTAAGATAAGTATTCCGGGAATTTGTAGGAAGATAGCAATACATGAAATAATATCAGTATTCATTCACCGATTTATTTATTCAACATACATTTATTGCTACGTATGCTAAGAACATAGTAGTGAACAAAACAGACCTTCACTCCATCCATCAAATTCATGTCCTCCTTGAGCTTATTCTATAGAGGGGAGAAATATAATAAATAATTAAAATACAAAGGATATCATATATTGATATGAAGAAAAATAAAGCAGAGAGAGGTGATAAGGATTGTCAGGTGGTGGGAAACTTAGTTGTTTGCTATTTTAAGTAGAGTGGACTGGGTGACCTCAGTGAGAAGCTATTATTGAGTGGAGATCTGAAGAAAAGGAGAGAGGGACACATGTGAATGAACATGGGAAGAAGAGTTCAGCCAGAAGAAACTGCACGGGCAAAGACTCAGGAGAAGCATGGAGGCCCAGGTTGTTACAGTGCAGGTAGTGAAGGGGAGAGAAATTCAGATACATGTTGGGTATCTGCATAAATGCAAGGAAGTGAAGTCAGAGAAATGAACAGGGCCAGGACTTGGAGTCCATTTTGAGTACTATGGTTTTCCCCAACAGAGAGACGAGTTTTGAGCAGAAGAAAAGCAAAATCTACTTTATGTTTTAGCATAGTCATTTGATGTTTTGACAAGAGAGTATGGGGTCATGGAAGAAGTAGAAAGATCATTAAGGAGACTATTGCAAAATCTAGGTGAGAGATAATGAATGGTGGTTTTGACTAGGGTGGTAGCATGGAGGTGCTGGGAAGCATTCAGATTTTGAATATACTTTGCAGGTATCTCTAAAAGGATTTCCTGTGGAATTGGACACAAGGTGTAATAGAAGACATCAAAGGTAATTTTTCACTTACCATTGACACTGAGTGACAGTTGGCCCACAGCTCTTCTGCCCCTGCTCAATCTCTTCCTTCACTTCTTCCAGTTCTTGCCCAGATGGATAAGTACAGCTCTGGCAAAGGCTACCAGCTTTTTCTGCAGGTAACCAGGGTCATTGAAGTTAGATGCAATGAGAGACAGATGAGTGTTTCCATTGATCTGTGTGCTTCCTAGCTGTCCTTGATCAGATTCCAGTCCTGCTGACCTACAACAGTGCAGTCAGGTCCATCAACAGATGCAGAGGCAAAAGCCTTCCATTAAAGCCTTTACCTGCAATGACAATTGCATAATGTTTAATCCCTATAATAAAGAGCTTCTTCCATATAATTCATGATTTTCTGGATGCAATGATCTCCTGCATTTGTCATTCTTTTTTGTCCAGATTCTTGGTCCTGCTTAATTGGACTACAGGCCTTGGTCTTCCTGTTGATATAATATTTCATCATTTTGGACATTCATGATACTTTCTATAAATGTTATATTTTATTATAGAAGCAATTATCATATTTTATTAATGTTAAGAGTATCTGTATGAATGTTTAGCCATTCTGGCTTAGATTGTAGAATTCTGACATTAAAGCTTGATAAAAACATTGTCAATTAGCTGAGCGTAGAAGATTTTTGTGAAGCAGTTAAAATTTTATTGAGCTGAAAATTGACATCACGAACTACCATGTGATCCAGCAATCTCACTTCTGGATATATATCTAAAAGAATTCAAAGTGAAGTCTCAAAGATATATTTGCACACCCATATTCACCATAGCACTATTCTCAACATCCAAGAGGTGGAAGCAAACCAATTATTCATCAATGGAAGAATGGTGAAAAATGTGGTATGTTCATATAATGGAATCTTATTCAGCCTCAAAAAGGAAGGAAATCCTGTCACATGCTATAACATGGATTAATCTTGAAAACATTATGCTAACTGAAATTAGTCAGTTACAAAAAGGCCAGTATTATATGACTCCATTTATATGAGATATCTAAAGTAATCAAATTTCAGCCTGGCCAACATGGTGAAACCCTATCTCTACTAAAAATACAAAAAAAATAGCCAGGTGTGGTGGTGTGCACCTGTAACCCCAGCTACTTGGGAGGCTGAGGCAGGAGAATCACTTGAACCCAGGAGGTGGAAGTTGTAGTGAGCTGAGATTGCGCCATTGCACTCCAGCCTGGGCAATAGAGTGAGACTCGGTCTCAATAAATAAATAAATAAATATAAAATAAAGTAGTCAAATTTATAAAAACAAAAAATAGATTTGTCTTTACCAGGGCTTGTGGGGAGAAGGGAAAGGGAAATTATCATTTAATGAGAATAGAGTTTTAGTTCTACAAGATGAATAATTCTGGAGATACATTTCACAACAATGTGAATTTACTTAACACTATTGAACAGTATGCTTAAACATGGTTAAAATGTAAATTTTATGCTGTGGGTTCTTTGTTACAATGAAAAATAAAATAAGTAAAGTTAAAATAAAAAATTTAAAAAGGGAAGAAAAATCTGACACATGCTACAACATAGATGAACCTTGAATCTATTATGCTAAGTACAATAAGTCATTCACAAAAGAACAAATACAGTCATGTGTTGACAACGGGGGATACATTTTGCAAAATGCAGCATTATGCAAATTTCATCACGTGTACTTACACAAACCTAGATGGTATAGCCTACTATACACCTAGACTATATGGTATAGCCTATTGCCTCTAGGCTACAAACCTGCACAGCTTGTTACCACTGAATACAGTAAGGAATTGTAACACAATGGTAATTATTTGTCTATTTGCACATATCTAAACATAGAAAAGATACAATAGAAATATGGTATTATGATCTTATGGGACCACTGTAGTATACACTATTAGTCATCTATTAGTCATTGACTGAAATGTCATTATGTGGCATATGACTGTACTCTATGATTCCAGTTATATGAAGTAACTAGAGTAGTCAAATTCATAAAGACAGAAAGTAGAGTGGTACTTGTCAGGGAGTAGGGGGAAAGGGGTGTGGGAGTTATCATTTAATGAGTTTAGAGTTTCAGTGTGGGATAATGAAAAGTTCTGGAGATGGATGGTAGTGATGTTTGCATAACAATGTGAATGTACTTAACGTCACTAATTGTACACATGCAAATGGTTAAAATGGCACAAAACATTAATGCAGAATATCCAAAAGTCAGTCCTAGACCATGGTGTCCAGAGGGGAATCTTGGTGCAGGAAATGCTATGAAAGATGAAGGAACCAGTAGAGAAATCATAACACCCACTGCTATAGCTTGGGCCTAATGACATGAAAAAAGATGTACAAGACTAAGGTTGATCAATTGAGACATCATCATAAAATATTAAGAATGTAGCAAATGGGCCAGAAGTACAGTATAGCCTATTCTTAAATAATTTCTATAGTTTAGTCTGTAAAAATTTGGAATATTATTTAAGTATTAACGCGTTAATGTTACTTAGAAAGGTTAGAGCCATAGACTACTCCTTTTAGATTACTTTTTATAGATCTTTCAGTCAAAGTTTCACAGTTGAAGAAATCAAGGTATAGGAGAAGTAAAATAAGTGGCCCAGGACCACATTACTTGTTAATACCAAAGCAACCTACACCTGGGTTTCTGATTTCTTGGCTGGTGTTTTTCTACTATAGCCATTGCTGCTCTCTTTTATTTTTAATATATAAATTTATCACTGCTAGTCTTACGCTTCTACCTACAGATAGACTGACTCTAGAGCTATAATTGTTTCTAAAAGGTCATTGTCCCTTTACTCCATAGTTAAAGAGTTCTGGCTGTACCAATGACCATCTTGTTGGAGGGTACGCTTCCTAACTTTCCTTGCATCTAAGCATGGCCATATGATTAAGCTTTGGCCAATGGGGCATGCAGATATGACTCTTGTGTCACACCTAGGACTAGGTCTACCAAGGATTGAGCACCTGCTTCCTTCATCCCAGTTACTCCTTCCTGGCTGTCTGGATCTTGGACTTGGTGGTGGATCAGCTTGCCCCCACAGAGGATCTTACCAAGTGCTGGAGCAATAAGATAAAAGAAACGGAAGTTTCCTAGGCAACTTGGTTGAGCAGAGTTTCCTGCCTTTTATCAATTTGAATGTTTATACAAAATAAAAATAAGTTTTCTATCTCATTTAGGCCAGTGTTGTTTTGGTCTTTGATAAAGTAGCCAAGACAATATCCTACTTAATGCAGTGGATTTAATTTTCCAGGGCAGTTGCAACTTCAAAAAATAGTATTCTCTTCTTCCCACAAACTTGGATATGTTAAAAAAATTTCAGCTAGATCGACTATTTAAATTTCATCTCTTTGATGCCACTTTTACCCTGAGATAATTAAGAAACAACACAAAACAGGACACTCTATTGGATAACATTTTCTTAATATCTGGGGAAAATATGCTCAGAGAGTCACAAATTCATGCCCAAACTCATATTTAATTATAAGGCTAGACTTGGGAAACAACAAACCAACCCAAAACACACAGACAAAACAAACAATAAGCTAATCACCAAGATTATCTTGGCAACTTGTGCGTCCCTCTAGGGTGATCATTCTCTCCGTTTTATTTCCTCTTGACCCTCCAGGACATATCCTGCATCCCTCATGGAGATGCATACATAGTCAAAGACCACCTTGTATGAGCTCTGCCAGGGAGAATCAAGTCCATCCAAGTTTAATCTAAAGGGTTTAAGGATCAGTAATGGAATTTTTGGAATTTGTAAAGTAGGAAGGGATATTATGAGTTGCCTACAAAATCCACTACTTGAACTTGCCTCTTTTGCCAGTATTCTATGTTTTCCTCACCACACCAGTTTGGTGGCAAGGACAGAGTTATAATAAGTAAAAGTCACACAGAATTTCTCTAGCTCTTGGCATTTACCTGAGATTGTGGAACTTGTAACTTGTAACTCCTTTCACTGTCTCCTGTGGTTCTTTCTTTTTCTTTTTACTTTTTTTTTTTTTTTTTTTGAGACTGAGTCTTGCTCTGTTGCCCAGGCTGGAGTGCAATGGCATGATCTCAGCTCACTGCAACCTTCACCTCCCAGGTTCAAGCAATTCTCCTGCCTCAGCCTCCTGAGTAGCTGGGACTACAGGTGCATGCCACCTTGCCTGGCTAATTTTTGTATTTTTAGTAGAGGTGGGGTTTCACCATGTTGGCCAGGATGATCTTTATCTCCTGACCTTGTGATCCACCCACACTGGCCTCCCAAAGTGTTGGGATTACAGGTGTGAGCCACCACACCCAGCACCCTGTGATTATTTTTAATGGAACTCTTCATGCCTGAATCCAGTTGTGACATACGAAAGAGTTTTCTCATCTTCTGACAATTAAGATAGGTATATGACTGCCATTTGTGTTGGTAGAAACTCCAGGGGGTGACTTGTGTTTGAATTTTGGCTCTTTCCTTTATCCACTGGGTGACATTTGTGAGTTTTTTAATCTCACTGAGTCTTAGTTTCCTCATCTATAAAACAGAGCTTGGGAAAGTGTCAAATGAGATAATTTTGTCAAGTTGTTAGTATAAAGACTTGCCACATAGTAGGCACTCATTAAATGATCTTATAATTGTTGTCACCCTTGTGACCTGTTATACTAAGAGTCCTTGATGCACCCTGAAGCTCTGGTCTGGCTTCCCACTTCTTTTCAAGGTGTTGCAGCCTGTAATACTATAGTGTTTGCTATGGAAAACAGTGCTGCCTCTGGTGGTTCCAGGTGCTGAATGAGCACTGCTCTCTCCTGACCCCTCACAAAGTCAGATAGTGATGGCACGGCACTGTACTGAAACCCCAGCCCAAGAAAAAAGGAGCAACTTTGCGCTGTGCATCTCAGTTTCCTTTTTAATCTACAGTCTCTTACTAGGTGGACTTAGGAAAAAGAAAAGACGTTACTTTGCAACATTTTCTATCCATCCTCTCTAACTAACTATGCTAGCTAAACTAAATGAAAAGGAAATTGTCTAGGCCAATGCTTCATAAACTTTTTCACATCATGACAGATAGAAAACAATGGTATTTGTATAGGCAATTTGGGTAAATGGCCATGCCCCTCTATGGCTAGAAATGATCCAGGAACTTCAACTGTCACAAGTTCTGTTCTTCAGCCATCCCCAGAGCTGAAGGTATCAGTATCTTGACCCAGCCACGGTATAGCATTAGGGTTTACCCAGAACTGAAGGCTTCTCTGAGATGTGGAATCATCATTGCTAAAACTAGGGAAATCCTAGGTAAACCAGGACAAGTTGGTCACCCTATGTGCCAGTTGGAAAGCTCTGGACTAGACTATAGCCTGTACTTTGTTGAGTCAATGGAATAAATGAGTGGATAATGAAACATGGATAATCTAGACAGGATGGCTGAATTCACACTGGAAAGGGAAGAGAGTTGCTGGTGGAAGCAATCTGGAAGGGGAGAGAAAATGGGCCAAGAAGTTTCAGATGCCTTTGGGAATGCATTTTAGAGACACTGCCTTTTGTGGGGAGATTAGAATGGAGCAAAAAGAGACCTTGAGAACAGATGTTTTCTAGTTATTTTGGGGTCTTAGCCCCTGTTAACATGACTGGGTCTCATGGTGACTTAGTTTAGTACAGGTAACTCCGGGAATTAGACATCAGGACCCAAGAACTAGGTCAGGGGTTGTCTGAGGATAGGCTGTGTGAGTTTCTTGATACTGCTTTTCTTTCTGACATTGAAACGTTTTCTTTCTTTTCTTTTCTTTTTTTTCCCAGATACTTCCCTGGGAAAGAACCATTTTCTTTAAATCAAGTTTGTGTCATTGATTCTCACTTTCCTGGCAACAGAGCATTCTTTCTCAAGATAGTCCTCCAGCCGATAAGCAAATGAATTCCTGTAACATCTGCTTTACTCATCTGTTATCAGAGTCCCAGCTGTGTTACAGCTTAGGTGCATAGTGGACAGTGTGGATTCACGTGGTCAGCCACTTTTCTGACACTTATTACTCTGCCAAAGCTCAGTCTTTGCTTCACAAATTAAAATGCGGCATTGAGACTTTAAAAGGTCTTATTAACTTCCTGTCAGTTTAAAAGTATTTCAGTATTCTTTATAGTTTTTCCCTTTTCCTAACTATAGTATTCCTCCCTTCATCAAAGAAAGGAATTATTGAACAATCAATCAATGATTGTGATTAAAATTGTGTTGTGATTAAAAATGCATTCTGCCTTGTTTCTCTTTACTTATGATTTTAGTGATGTTAGTCAGGGGTACTGCAGGAAGGGTGGGCTAACAAGCTTTCAGTAGGCCTAATATTCTGCCAGGCCATTTCTTCCCTGCAGTTCACTCCTGGGTTATTCAAGAAAAAGTTGCCCATGGTCAACACTAAATAGTAAACTTGGCAGTGGCAGCTGTCAAAATGATTTGTAAAGACTTAGGTCCTGGAAATTAGGTTGTTCTTACTGTGGTTTTCTTTGTGGCACTGTAAGATTTATTGAATGTAGTTAATGCACTCAAATTTTTCTTCCTTCAGGAGTTGGTTGTTGACATTAAGTTGAATGGAGAGGTAATAATTTAGGAGACAACAATAGAATTTAAGCATCCTTGACAAAGATCTATGTTATTGTCAAGCTGAGGTGAAAAGACAAAGGGGAAAATTTAAAGCAGGAGCAAAGGAATGTGAACACACTTAAGAAGGAAGGAGTAACATATCTCACATTCAAGGAGAAGGGGTAGAAAGCAGCTCTTTGAGAGTGCGACAGAAAAGATCTTGGCGCGTTAGTTGACAGTAAGGGGAAGGGAAGTCAGGACCTATACTGCCTCTGTTCCTTAATGTGCTAGTTTCTCTCTCAATGTGTGAGTTTAAGTTAACAAGGCCAGTGCTGAATCTCCAGTAGAACATCGAAGATGGCTCCTTAGCCTCTGCTGAAATGGCTCTGAATATTTTCATGTTGGCTGGGAATGTTTCCCCATCAGCTTTGCGTTCTCCAATTCTTCCATAAAGGAAGTAATAAGTAATAACTCCCTCTCCCACCTGGTTTGCTTACTCCAGAAAAATTTTTTTGGGGGGGTGTAATTTGACAAAGTGGAGTTGGAAAAACCTTTGTCCTCTGATGAAAGGCAAATCCTCAGGAAAGGAAATTCATCCATTCTCATTACTCATTTAAGTAGTGTTTTAATGTGAAGAAATAGTAGATCATTTCCTGGGAGCTGGCTGAGAGGGTGGGGAGAGAGATGGCAGCATGAGGAGAGGGCATCGGGACAGGAAAGGAGAAAACAAACTCTTCCAGGAGGCAAGCTCTGCCTGATGTTCACTTTTGCCAGCCTCCTCTGCCTGAATTAAAACAAGAACTTTGGGAATTCTCCCAAGTGTTTTCCTGCCTTCATTTTAGCTTTGTCATATCTTTTGCATAGCTCTCTATAGATTAGACTTGGTTTCAAAAAGGTATTTTAAAATGATTAAATGTTTAAAATAATGTAGCACAAATGTATTTGTCTCCAGATACCACAAGGAAGCTAGTTTTTGTGGGGTTCCCAAACTTTTCTATGTGGAAGAGTTAGGCCAGTGTGTTATCAGGAATCTCTGAAATGTTAGCAAAGGAACATGCACTCATCCAAACTTGCAGGTCAAGGAAAATGCCGGAGAATCAATTTCTAGAAAGGGCAGACTAATTATTGAGGGTGGGGAGGTAGGTATGCTATTAATACTTCATGTGAATGATGGAGAAGAAGCAGGCAGATTTCCCTTGGCTGGGCAGAGTTTCTGGCATTGGGTTCTTTATTCAACTGTTATAAATATTTTCATTTGTCTAGTAGGGAAGAGAGAGTAAAAGAGGGAGGGAAATTTGAAGACGGAGTTAGGGTGAGGCCATAGATGACATATGACTTACAAATTCTCTTTTGGACTTATTATGGGAAACTAGAAATAGTTTGTGGGGCCTGTGGTCACACATAATTTCCTCAGAGATGCTTTAGATTAGAAGCAATGCCAGAATGAAAAGGGAGCCAGAATAAAAATGTTTAATAGTTCTTCCTGTTATGAAAAGTTCTTTTTCATATTTATCTTAACTAACTTTAGAGAAGGTATCCTATTCTTCTGTAAAATTCATTCTGTTTGAGTGTTTCATTTTTGGAGGACTCCAGTTCTCTTTCATCCAGTCAGTCAATCAGACAATGATTCGTTCAAAAAATATTTGAGTGCCCACTCTGTGGTGCTAACCCTGGAGAAACCAAAATGAATGAATGAAACACAGTCATTGCCCTTAATGTAGAGCTAAAAACAAGCCCACCACAGTCTTTCTTGGGGAGATATTCAAAATCAAATGAATTATGACAATATTGGATGAAAACAGGTAACATGGATCATTGTAGGCTTAAAAGAGGCAGTGATGAAATCTTTGGTACATTAGAAATGTCTTCATGGAGCAGAGTCAAAGTTGAATCTTGGATAAAATGGAGTTCACCAGGGGGATAAAGGTGGACATTTCAGTCAGAGAGCATTGTAGAAAGCAGCAGTCCATAGCCAGGCATGGTGGCAGGTGCCTGTAGTCTCAGCTACTCAGGAGGCTGAGGCAGAAGAGTAGCTTGAACCTGGGAGGCGGAGCTTGCAGTAAGCAGAGATTGCACCATTGCACTCCAGCCTGGGTGACAGAGCCAGACTCTGTCTCAAAAACAAAACAAAACAAAACAAAACAAAACAAAACAAAACAAAACAAAACAAAACAAAACAAACAAACAAACAAACAAAACAAGCAGCAGTCTGGCTCAGATCTCAGATCATGTAGGGCTTTGTATGCTGCTCTCAGGAGTTTAGACTTTATCCTATAAGCTCTGGGGAACCATAAACGAGTTTTTTGTAGATGGATTGCATGATCAAATTTGCAATTTAGAAAGGTCACTCTGGTGACTTTTAAGAGGACAGAACAATTACAACATTCTAGATTAATTTGGGCAGAATTACGTGTTATCTAAATACTGTTGAGTTTTCTAATTTACAAGCATGGTATATGTCTCGGTTTCTTTTGGTCTTCTTTAATTTCTTTTAGTAATGTTTTTCTGTTTTCGTTAAACAGGTCTTGCACATATTTGTTAAATTTATTCCTCAGTTTTTCATGTTTCTGGTTCTACTATAAGTGGAATTGTTCTTAAATTACAATTTCCAATTGCTGTTGCTAGTATATAGAAATGCAATTGATTTCTGTGTATTAACCTTGCTAAACTAGAATATTAGTTCCATGTTAGCTTAAAAAAAAAAAAGATTTCTAAGGAATCTAGAAAATTGACATGATTATGTTGCCCTAAAAAAGAGTTTTACCTTTCTTTGAATTGTAAGCCTTTTTTTCTCCCTGCCTTTTGCACTGGTTAAAACTTCCATACAAGTTTACAAGTTTCAGTAGAAGTAGCAGTGGACATTCATTGTCACCTTCCTCCTGATCTTAGTGGCAAAGCATTTGGTCATTTATCATTAAGTATAATTTAAGCTGTTGCTTTTTCACAGATATTTTCATGCTGAAAAATGTTCCCTTCTATTCCTAGTTTGCTGAAAGTTAAAAAAACAAGAATATTAAAATTTATCAGTGACTTCTCTGTATCTATTGAAATGATTATATTGTTGTTTTAATTCTGTTAATATGGATTACATCAAATGATTTTTAATGTTAAATCAACCTTGCTTTCTTGGAATAAACCCTACTTGGTCCTGATGTCTTATTGTCATTGTGTATTTCCACATTTTGGTTGTTAAAGATTTCTGCTTGTAAGTTTCTGAGTTCTGAGGGATATTGGCATGTATTTTCCTTTTTTGGGAATGTGTTAGTCTGGTTTTGGTATTAGGGTTATTCTGGGTTATTATGGTGAGTTGGAAGTTCATCTTTACCCTTCTCCTTTCTGAAAAAATACGTGTGAGAGTGGTATTATTTTTTTCTGTAAATGATTAAAAAAATTTACTAGTAATGCCATTGGTCTTAGAGTTTTCTTTGTGGGAAGATTGTGAATGATGTACTCAATTTCTTTAATAGATTTAGGGCTATTGAGTTTTTAAAAATTGCTTCACAGTTAGTTTTTGGTAGTTCATGAATTCTAAGAAATTTGCCCCTTTCATCTAAGCTGTTTTTTTTTTTTTTAAATTTTTTTTTGCAATATTTTCTATCTTTTTAATATCTGGAGAATTTATAGTAATGTATTCTATTTAATTCTTGGTATTGGTCATTTATTTCTCTCTTCCTTTCTTCCTCTCTTTCTCTCTTACTCTCTCTCTCTCTCGCTCTCACTCTTTCTTTCCCTCTCTCTTTCTTTCCTTCTTTCTTTCTTTGTTTCTCTTTAAGATCTTGTGCTGTTGCCCAGGCTGGAGTGCAGTGATACAATCATGGCTCACTGAAGCTCCAAACCCCCAGGCTCAAGTGAATCTCCTGCTTCAGTCTTCTGAGTAGCTGGGAATATAGGCATACACCACCATGCCCAGCTAATTTTTGTATTTTTTGTAGAGACAGGGTTTTGTCATGCTGCCCGTCTGTCTGGAACTCTTGGGCTCAAGCAATCTTCCCACGTCAGCCTCCCAAAGTGTTAAGATTACAGTTGTGAGTCACTGTGCCTGGTCTCTTTTTTTTCTTGATAAATCTAGCCAGAAGTTTATCAGTTTCATTAATTTTTTTTTCCAGCAATTACCTTTGGGTTCTTAAAAATTTTCTATATTAGTTTTGTAATTTCCTAATTTCTTGATTTCCATTCTTTATTATTTTCTTTCTTCTACTTGCTTTGGTTTTAATTTGTTCTTATTTTTATCAGCTTGTTAAAAGGTAATGGTTAGGTCCTTTATCTAAAATCTTCCTGATATAAACATTTAAAGCAGTATATTCCTCTATAAGCACTGCTTTAACTGCTTCCCACAGGTTTCAGTATGTTATGCTTTTAATCTTCAATTCATTTAAAATATTTTCTAATCTTTTTGTGATTTCTTCTTTGACCAAACTTAAAAGTTTAACTTCCAAATATTTGGAGATTTTGTAGACGTTTTTCTTTCTTTCTTTCTTTCTTTTTTTTTTTTTTTGAGACGGAGCCTAGCACTGTCTCCCAGGCTGGAGTGCAGTGGCCCAATCTCAGCTCACTGCAAGCTCCGCCTCCTGGGTTCATGCCATTCTCCTACCTCAGCCTCCTGAGTGCCTGGGACTACAGGCACCCACCACCATGCCTGGTTAATTTTGTTTTTTTGTATTTTTAGTAGAGACGGGGTTTCACCGTGTTAGCCAGGATGGTCTCGATCTCCTGACCTCGTGATCTGCCCACCTCGGCCTCCTGAAGTGCTGGGATTACAGGCATGAGCCACTACACCTGGCCTGTAGAAGTTTTTCTACTGTCGATTTCTAATTTAATTTGATTGTGATAAGGTAATATATGTGGTATGATTTTGATTCTTTTAAATTTGTTGAAGTTAGTTTTTAATGGCATGGCATTTGGCCTATTTTGATGTAAATTCCATATGTACTTGAAAAAAATGCATTTCTTGATGCTATTATGTGGAGGGATCTGTGAAGATCACTTAGCTCTGATTGGTTGATATTGTGTTGCTCAAGTATTCCATATCCTAATTGATTTTCTGTTAAATTATTTGAGTATTGAGAGTATTGTCTCCAGCTACAATTTTGGATTTGTCTTGCTTCAGTGTGTCAAGTGCTTTTTTTAAAATTTTGAAACTCTAGGTTTTAGCTTTATTATATCATTTTTGTGAATTGACCTCTTTATAATTATGAAATGTCCAACTTCAATCTGAAAATATTCCTTTTTATAATGTTTACTTTGTTTGCTGTTAATATAGCCACTCCAGCTTTCCTATGATAAATATCTTCCTGCTTTGTCATTCTTCTATCTTTTGAGTTTTAACCTATCTGAGTCTTTATCTTGAAAGCAGGTTTCTTGTAAACAATATACAGTTGAGTTTTAGCTGGGTCTTGTTGTATCCGGAATTGGTGGGTTCTTGGTCTCTCTGACCTCAAGAATGAAGCTGCGACCCTTGTGGTGAGTGTTACAGTCCTTAAAGATGGTGTGTCCGGAGTTTGTTCCTTCAGACGTCCAGATTTGTCTGGAGCTTCTTCCTTCTGGTGGGTTTGTGGTCTTACTGACAGGAGTGAAGCTGCAGACCTTTGTGGTGAGTGTTACAGCTCTTAAAGGCGGCGCCTCTGGAGTTGTTCCTTCTTCCCGGTGGGTTGGTGGTCTGGCTGGCTTCAGAAGTGAAGCTGCAGACCTTCGTGGTGAGTGTTACAGCTCATAAAGGCGGCGTGGACCCAAAGAGTGAGCAGCAGCAAGATTTATTGCAAAGAGCGAAAGAACAAAGCTTCCACAGTGTGGAAGGGGACTCTAGTGGGTTGCCACTGCTGGCTTTGGGCAGCCTGCTTTTATTCCCTTATCTGACCCCACAGGCATCCTGCTGATTGGTCCATTTTACAGATAGCTGATTGGTCCATTTTGACAGAGTGCTGATTGGTGCATTTACAATCCTTGAGCTAGACACAGAGTGCTAGACAGAAAAGTTCTCCAAGTCCCCACTAGGTTAGCTAGATACAGAGTACCAATTGGTGTATTTACAAACCCTGAGCTAGACACAGAGTGCTGATTAGTGTATTTACAAACCCTGAGCTAGACACAGTGTGCTGATTGGTGTATTTACAATCCCGTAGCTAGACGTAAAGGTTCTCCAAGTCCCCACTAGACTCAGGAGCCCAGCTGGCTTGGATCCTGCACAGGGGCTGCAGGTGGAGCTGCCTGCCAGTCCTGCTCAGTGCACCCGCACTCCTCAGTCCCTGGGCAGTTGATGGGACTGAGCGCTCAGAGCAGGGGGCGGTGCTCATCCGGGAGCCCACCGTCGGGATTTCCGAAACAGCAGGCTGCAGGTCCTGAGCCCTGCCCTGTGGGGAGGCAGCTGAGGCCTGGCAAGAACTTGAGCACAGTGCCAGGGGGCTGGCACTGCTGGGCGACCCAGCACACCCTCCGCAGCTGCTGGCCTGGATGCTAAGCCCCTCACTGCCCTAGGCTGGTGGTGCCAGCTGGCCACTAGGTGTGTGGGGCCCGCAGAGCCCGTGCTGGCGTTTCTCTCCTAAGCCTCTCCCTCCACACCTCCCTGCAAGCAGAGGGAGGCGGCTCTGGCCTTGGCCAGCCCAGAGAGGGGCTCCCACCATGCCATGGTGGACTGAAAGGCTCCTCAAGTGCTGCTAGAGTGGACCCGAGGCCGAGGAGGTGCTAAGAGCGAGGGCTGCTAGCACACTGTCACTTCTCATTGTTATAATCCAGTCTGATGATCTCTGCCTTTTAATTAAACTATTTAGACTATTGACATATAATACGACATGGCTGAGTTTAAATCTATCATTTTACTATTTGCTTTCTCTGTTTTCATTTTTCCTGCTTTAATATTTACACATATTTAATATTAATAATGCTTAATAATTTTATGGTTCTTTTTTACTTTCAGGAATAATTTATTTAATGGATTATCTCTACTTTTTACTTTCCTGATAAAATTCTTATTTTTCTTTTTTATTCCTCAAGAATATTTTCATTGGATACAGACTCGATGTCAATAGCATATGTCCTCTAGCTTGCATAGTTTCTGACAGGAAGTCTATGGACATTCTGCTTTATTCTTTTGTGTGTGTGTGTGTGTGTGTGTATATATGTAAAATCTTTTTTCCTCTAATTGCTTTAAAATTATTCCCTTTAATGCTTGTGTGCTATAATTTGATCATACTACATCTTCATGTGACTTTTTTTATATTTACCTTGTTTGCCATTAAATTTCTTGGATCTGTTTGTTGAAAGAGCTCAGAAAATTTAGAATATATCTGACCCCCATTTATTCTTCAAATAATTTTTCTGCCCCCTCACTGCTTCCTGCAGA
Organism: Rhinopithecus roxellana; assembly: GCF_007565055.1. Lineage (NCBI taxonomy): Eukaryota > Metazoa > Chordata > Mammalia > Primates > Cercopithecidae > Rhinopithecus > Rhinopithecus roxellana. The sequence goes on along the minus strand of NC_044550.1, from coordinate 183,553,482 downwards.
CTCCTGTTATGTCTGTGTTAAACTATTCACAGTTATTCTACAGGCCATTGAGTTTCTGTCAATGTTTAAGTTTTTTTATATTTGTGCTTAATTTGGATAAGTCTTTGGCCCCAAGTTCACTGATTTTTCTTTCTACAGTGTTTAAACTAATGTTACTTGCTTCTAGTCACTTTTTCATTTTCATGATTATAATTTTCATTTTTAGATATTGCATTTGTTTTATTGTATGCCTTTCATTTCTTTTATTATTATGTTCATTTTTCTCCCCTGTGCATCCTTGAATATGTGGAGGAAATGTATATCATCTTAAGCTTTCAATCTCCTAATTAAATCTCTATTATTTTGGGGTATGTTTTTGATTAACTGGTTCTTCTTCTGGCCATTTGTCATATTTTTCTGCTTCTCTGTATATCTAAAAAAAATTTTAACTGTTTCCTAGGCTTCTGAATTTTATATTGTTGAGTGGTGGATGTTTTCGTGTTAATTTAATAATTTTTGAATTTTGCTTGAAGACAGTTAAGTCACTTGTCGGTTAGTTTGATCATCACAAAGCTTGCTTTTAAGGTCTTTTATCTTAGATGGGTATAGAGTATATTTTATTCTCAAGATAAATTTTTCCCACTTTCAAGGTCTGAGCCTTCTACCGTCTACTGAATACCTTGTGTATTCAGAGAAATCTCTCCATTCTGGCTGGAAGGAATTCAAACTGTTCTTGGCCCAGTCTTAGCTCCAGAAACTGTTGATCTTTCAGTTTCATGGTAATTGCTTTTTCTGCAGAAATTATTCTTGTCTGTCCTCCTAGGATTTTACCTTATAAATGGGCAGATACCTCCTTAGCCAAAACTCAAGGTGACCCTTACACAGATTTCTCAAGTTCTTTCTCTATGTAGTTTTGTACTGTCAGACACATTGCCTTAAAAATTCTAGCAACTCTGATCTTCCTGAACTTTAACTGTGTCTGTTCAACACAGTGAGATTGCTGGACACTCTTTAGGTTCTTCCTTCCCTCATCACTTGGACATGGGTAAGGTTCATCTAGTTCCTTCCTCCCCTTCCCCAATTATTGAGGAACATTTTGATTTTACTACCTGTTATCCAATATCTGAAAATAGTTGTTTCTTGTATTTTTTTCAGTTTTATAGTGGTTTGGAGGATAATTCAGACTGCCTTACTCTCTCATGGACAGAAACAGATATCTATTTTGTCTCTTAATTTTCAATCTGTCCCCATTGCCTTGCTTCCCCCCCCCCACTACCTAGCACCCCAGCATTTGTTTCAATCTTACCTTTCGGATAGTAGGGTGGAAAGAGCTCAAACCTTGTGCATAGGTGAAGGGGGATAATAAAAAGGAAACAAAGAAAAGGTAAACAAATCTTTCTACTTCTAAGATGGGCTCCTTCATTAACAAGATTCCTAATCATTGTTGTGCTAAAGGATTCCCTTTCCCCTTTTTCAGCCTTACCTGACATTGCTAAGATTGTCCCAATCATACAGTCTGATTATTACAATGCTAAAGGAATTCCTAACTTTGCTTCTATTTTAATAAAATCTTCTTGTTATATTGTTAGTTTTCCATGGTTCACTGTTCCAGAAGGTAAAGAGTGGAGAAAACAATAAGATGTTATAAAAGTGGGAGAAAAACTGGGCTTCAGGCACTATGGTTATGAGAACATTCTTCTTGAAGTTAATGTTTGCTTCTCGTGGAAACATACTTTAAATGTCTGCCCACAATCATTTATCATTCATATTTCTACCTGGGAGAGTATTTATTTAAGAGCTAGGGAGGCCAGCACAAATACCGTGGGGGAACAAACTCAGAAGATAAAGTGGATTTTTGCCACATGACCTGCGTTTTGTTTTTTTTTTAATTTTATGATTTTTACATAACTGGTTCTTCCTTTATTCATCTCAAAAGAGACTGAGGTTATTTTTCATAAGCACTATTTTCTTTAAGTGGAATGAGGTCACCTTAACATAGTAGGTAAACACAGTATTTATAAACTTCTTTTCACCCCTGAATTTTAAGAAAACGATAGCTAATATTGAAAAATCTTTTCTTTTTTTTTTTTTTTTGAGATGGAGTCTTGCTCTGTCGCCAGGCTGGAGTGCAGTGGCATGCTCTTGGCTCACTGCAGCCTCTGCCTCCTGGGTTCAAGTGATTCTCCTGCTTCAACCTCCCGAGTAGCTGGGACTACAGGTGGTGCCACCAGGCCCAGCAATTTTTTTTTTTTTTTTCGTATTTTAGTAGAGACGGAGTTTCACCATGTTGGCCAGGATGGTCTCTATCTCCTGACCTTGTGATCCACCTGCCTTGGCCTTCCAGTGTGGGATTACAGGCATGAGACAGAGAGGCCAGCCTGGAAAATCTTTTTTATATTATACTGTAAGTTTATTTTTCACAGCGCTTATTATCATGCTGTGTTCTAAATTGGTTCTCACAGATTTACTCTTGCTCCTCTAAATCTCACAGATTTACTCCGTTCTGTTTTAATCTGATTTAATCTGTTCTCTTTGCTTCCTTTCTCACCTTCCGTATTCATTCCCTATCCTTTTTTGCCCTATTTTGACCACTTGGTAGCTGACCATTATGAAAGGAGTTATCTGGGTTCACTTGCCTGACTCTCTTGCCTTGATGGTTGAGAGTTCCAGCAGAAGGTTGAAGGTCCAGAAAGTTGAGTCCCAGTAGAAGGTAGGAGGGTAAAAGAAGGGAAAGGGGTATTTCTTTTGCCCCATCTTCCCTTCCAGAGTCTGGCAGTGGTTGTATGTCTCCATAGATAACAGCTCTTGAAGGATAGTCTTCTCTTGTTTCAGCTCTCCCAAGGCTTACATACTCCTTTTTCTTCCATTTGTCCTTTCAGGCTTTGGGGTAAAAGCTCTTCTCTGTTGCTCTGGGTACTTCACTAACCCTTGTTGGGTTCCTTAATCCTACTCATGCCTCCACATGTCATCCCTTCATTGATCTCTCTTTAGTTAAGCGCTTTTTGAGTGTGGCTCTTTTTCTTGCTGGGACCTTGACTGATATAAATTCTATATATTGCCTAGAGAACTCTTTATAACACTGAAGTTAAAGAACATTGCTACTCTATTCCAAACCCTTCAGTGATCTTCCTTTACAATTAGAATCAAATTCAAACTCTCTGGTAGAAACTCATGATCCTAACTCTCCATTTTTTTTTCTCCTTTCAATCTCTCCTCATTCTGTTCCAGCCATACTGGTCCTTTTCTCTTGAACATGCTAAGTTCACTCACATCTTTGGGCCTGTACATTTGCTGTTTTCTCAGCATGGGAAGGTCTTCTAGACTTTTACATGATGGACTTTTTTTCAACATTCATGTTCCTGCTCAATTTTCATCTACTCTAAGAGAACATCATTGATCAATGTATTTAAATTGATCACTTCCCCCAGTATTATGTATCTCATTACTCCACCTTATTTTCAAATAACAATTGCTACTGTTGGAAAGAATTCAATTTACTTTTCTCTTTGTGTATGATCTATCTTTCCCCACTACAACATAAGCAGCTATATTCAGGACATTTGTCTGTCTTGTTCTCTGCTGTATCTCCAGGGCTAAACCAGTGTCTGGATGCATCATGTACCCTCAGTAAATGTTTACTGAATGATTGAATGAATCAATGCATGGTTAATTTAATGAAAGATTAAAATAACAAATGAAGCTGAGGAAGCAAAGAATTATTAATCAATCCTCTGGAAGGTAAACTGTATATATTGATCATTCTTGGAAAATGTATCCTGTCCCATCCATAATTCTGGATTGAGAGGCAGAACTTATTGGTACCAGTGTGAGCAAGTCTGACTTGGTAGAAAAAAGAAAGTAGATCAACCTGGAGCTGAGAATATGGAGAAGAGTGTGAGTAGGAGAAAGACAATCACAGCCAAGGCATTAGTGGGCAGAGATGCCCTGTTTTAAAGGGAAAAAATGCAGCAGGAAATAAACCTAAGCCAAATCAGGAATGAACTTAGTAAAGGCCAAGAAATGCAACAGGAACCATGGAATCAAACTGATTTGAAGTACATGGAATCATCGAAGTCATGGGAGTATGACGAAAGTACCAATATAAGACCCATAGAAACATGGTCTTAGATATTCTAAGTGCAGTTCTGTGGCTCTCTGTTCTGTCCAGCATCTCTTCTATGTGGCGTGCTCTCTCAGTCATCTCACCCACTGCTCTCCCTGATCACCTAGATATTGGCAGGAAAGCCTTGGAGTTTCTTAGTTGGGTTTGTCAGTGACTGCATTTTTTTCCCCAGCAGAATCAACAATTCTGGCAGAAAGAGTCCCTTCTACTGAGATGCTAATTTTCTGTTGTAAGCTCAACAGCATTTGCACACCTAAACTCAGACCAGGGTGTCTCTAAAGAGTAGGCTAGGCCTCCTTTTCACTCCTCACTTGAAGCTCAGTTTCTTCCTCTAGCTACAGGAGTCTTTCAAGCCGTGGTTCTTCTAAGACAGAATAAACATTATGCTGATTCCCATGTCCATGTGGTTTTCCAAATAGGGTTGGTTCATCCCTTTGCCAGCCCATTGCCTGGAGTTTCCATTGTCCTAAATCTTAATCTCATTAAGCAATGCATGGGAAAAGAATTAAATAAACTAAAGATTTCAATGAAATTTATTGTTTACTCATCATTATCCCAGAAGAAACTGAGACTTCCTCAGTGGCTTCTAAAAACTGTGGCGCAGTCTTTATGCGTCTTTAGTAGATGTGAGAAGGAGCTGTGCTGTAACAGTGACCCTATACTCTCTCCTCACACCAGAGGTGACAGAATCACTTTAAGAAGTCAGATTACGGCCAGGCGCGGTGGCTCAAGCCTGTAATCCCAGCACTTTGGGAGGCCGAGATGGGCGGATCACGAGGTCAGGAGATCGAGACCATCCTGGCTAACACTGTGAAACCCCATCTCTACTAAAAAATACAAAAAACTAGCCGGGCGAGGTGGTGGGCGCCTGTAGTCCCAGCTACTTGGGAGCCTGAGGCAGGAGAATGGCGTAAACCCAGGAGTCGGAGCTTGCAGTGAGCTGAGATCCGGCCACTGCACTCCAGCCCGGGCGACAGAGTGAGAGTCCGTCTCAAAAAAAAAAAAAAAAAAAAAACAAAAAACAAAAGAAGTCAGATTACTATTCTGCCCCAAAAGACTTCCTCCAGAACAGGACTGTTTAAAATAATTTGGGGGGGGGGGCAGACGCAGTGGTTCACACCTGTAATCCCAGCACTTTGGGAGGTCAAGGAGGGCGGATCACAAGGTCAGAAGTTCGAGACCAGCCTGACCAACATGGTGGAACCTCGTCTCTACTAAAAATACAAAAATTAGCCCGGTGTGGTGGCATGCACCTGTAATCCCAGCTACTCAGGAGGCTGAGGCTGAAGAATCGCTTGAACCCGGGAGGCAGAAGTTGCAGCTGCAGTGAGCTGAGATCACGCCACTGCACTCCAGCCTGGGTGACAGAGCGAGACTGTCACAAAAAATATATATATTTTTTGATGATGAAAATATTCTATATTTGTGCTGTTTAATGCAGAAACCACTAGTCATATATGACTGCTTAGCATTTAAAATGTGGACAGTGCAGTGAGGAACTGAATTTTAAATTTTGCTCAAATTTTAATAATTTAAATTTCTTTTCTTTTCTTTCTTTCTTTCTTTCTTTTTTTTTTTTTTTTTTGAGACAGAGTCTCACTCTGTTGCCCAGGCCGTAGTATAGTGGCATGATCTCAGTGATCTCAGTTCACTGCAGTCTCTGCCTCCCAGATTCAAGCGATTCTCCTGTTTTAGCCTCCTGAGTAGGTGGGATTACAGCCGCCGACCACCACACCTGGCTAATTTTTGTACTTTTAGTAGAGATGGGGTTTCGCCATGTTGGCCAGGATGGTCTCAAACTCTTGGCCCCAGGTGATCTGCCCACATCAGCCTCCTGAAGTGCTGGAATTACAGACCTCAGCCACCGCACCTGGCCTATAATTTAAATTTAAATAGCTACATGTAGCTAGTGGCTATGGTATTGGACAGCACAGCTCTAGAGTCTGCTTACCAATGCACCACAGAGCAGGTGCAAAATTCTGCACTTCCACTTGTCTCTGAGGTATGATGTAATGGAGGGGATTGGCAAGGCTCAGATTTATTTTGGAAAAGTACCACATATAAACAAGAATATATCTTGTTGAGGCACCAATCTGTAAGAGGTGTTATTTCTTGTTCTACACACTTGGAAACCCACTGAATAAAGCTAAATCATGCATTTCTAGTGCTAATCCCCAATCACTTCTTTAAGTGGTGCTGATAAAACTCATGGTCGGTGTGACTAGGAAAGTCTCTGTGTTTTTTCTTTGTTTTGGGTCTGCACCTACAATTCATTCTCAACTAAACCCCATGCTAACCCTTCTCCCATACCCATGCTTGCTACACCGAGTCAGTAACAGTCTGACAAATCCAAGTGCTATTATTTCTTTCTGCCATTACACAAAATCTTTCCTTTAAAGTATAGGCCCACCCTGCATTGGCTATAAAGCTGTATTAACTATCTTCTAAAGCTTTTGCTACTGTTCTTTTATTATTTTATAAAGTTGTATAAATGCTGGTCGGTCTGGCTCTTTTCCAATACAAATGAATTCTACTTGTGCTATCTGTAAAACTTTCCCTCATGGTCCTCCAAGAAGCAGATACCAGGATAAGATTAGACATATAAACTCTATTAGGGGAACATGCTTGTGTGAAGAAAATAGGAGAACCACCTGACCATTATGCACATCTAACCCAGAGTGAAAGAGAGAGAGAGCACGAGTGAATGTTGCGTGGAGTGAATGTTGCATGGAGTGCCACACAGTTTTGGCAAAGCCACCAGGAAATCCTCAATACAAAGTTGCCCAAAGAAAAGCTCAGTATCTCTCTGGAATGGAATCTGCCTTAGTATCACTGCTATACTCAGTCACTGGCTGGAGCAGCCTGTGAGAGGAGTAGCCTTGCAGCAAACTCTGGTACAGATTTCCAAGCTGGAGCCCCGGTCCATTATGCTCTCTGAAATAAGACGTGAGCAAAACACATGCCCTGTACAATTCCTGCTTCAGTTATCATGGGTAGAAAAGAAAATGAAAGATAAAAGACGGGATGGCTAGAAGATAAAATATCTGAACAATACCTAGAAGACTTTCTTCTGTTAGTCAGAATTGTCCCCCCTTATTGCCTCAATGTTAATTCGAATTCTCTTCTATCAAATGTTTGCATTGGCTGCAGAATTAGGGCTAGAAACTCTTGTTGTCACCTCTCTGGGCTTTTGTAAGTCCCCTCTATTCACTTCTAGTTGTTTACTTCAGGAATATGCCAAGGAGAAACACTTGCTTTTGCATTCTATTTGCCAAGTATTGTTATGTATTTATGTATAGTTTTGGATCCTTTGAAAAGGTCTGATAAATAATCAATAAATTTTTTTATTTAATAAATTTTTAAATAAATTATTTATTATTAATCTGATTATTTATCAGATAAATAATCTGATAAATAAATAAATAACACTGCTTCCACATTCAGTTTCAGAATAAGTGAAGAACAGAAAGAAAAGGATCAGTATATAGAGGCCTCAAAAATGACCTTAATTACTAATAAATAGATAATTTGACTATGTCTCTGGATAAGTTGGCCCCCTGATGCTGTATCTAGAATTTGAAGGGCATCTATTCAGCTTCATTTGCACTAGAATAGGGCAGGAATTTCCCGCTCCAAGTGTAATTTCTTCCCAAGCTGCAGAGGGCAGCCTGTTTCCTGGAAGCTTCCATTCAGTTACTCTCCCAAATTCACTGATCAGGTTAAGTCTTTCTAGGTATCTGGAACTAAATGAGTGAGGGAGGCAGAGAGATGCCAGGAGTATTAAATTCACAGAAGGAAAGATCAATAGTGGGGAAGAGACCTGACAGATAAAATACCAAAATGACACATGTCAGGGATGCACAGGCTCAGCAGCCAATTATTCTCCACAGTCGTTCTACAATCATTTCCATAATTCTGAGTTCAACTAATAGTTACATTTGTATACTATCTTCTCTTTGGATTCTTGAAAAATGTTTTTTCCCCACTTTTAGCTCGTAATTTTGGGTCAAAATCTTTTTAGAGAACTCAGGAAAGCTTTGGATTCTCCCTTACCAAGAAATGTGTGCGGACTCAATTTTTTTTTTTTTTTTTTTTTTTTTTTTTTTTTGGTTTTAGTGACTAAAAACCAGAATGGATTTATTTATTGACTTACAACTCCAGCTCTCTTTTTTATACTATTTTGATTTTGCATGCACACACACACACTTGTATACACACACACAGAACTTGAAGTTCTGAAGGCCCTTTCTTTCAATTCTGTTTTTTTTTAGTCACTTGAGTCAAGCCAAAATTACTATAATCCTGACTTTTGAACTTGGAGAGCTTATGTGAAATGGTCCATAAACTCATTCTAAGAAAGATTACTTAATGCTATTTCTGTATTACTGTGGAATTAAATCCCCTTTCTCAAACCCACTTTTACATTATCTTTCTTAGGTCAAAATCCCAACTTGAATTTTATGGATTTGGGGAAAGAATTTTAGTAACTGACCCATGCTATATTGTGAAGCAGTACAATTGAAGTAGTATTGGATGAGAACTTAGGCAATGGAGTAAAACAGAGCTGTATTGAAATCCTAGCTCTACAACCTTGTAAAAATTACAAGGTCAATTTTATAAAAAATCTCAGACCTCTCTGCGATTTACATTCCCCATAAAATAAAGACAATCATAGTACTTTTGTCACAAGGCTATGGTGAGGATGAAAGGAGATGATGTATTTAAAGCATTTAGTGTAGTGCCTGGCACATAATGAACCAGTGATAAAAATCAGTGATTCTTGCTGTTACTGTTACTTTTACTCAACTTGCATTAACAGCATTTGCAGCAGCATTTGCTGCTGTTGTATAGCTGACATGGAATAAATGCCTACGAAATATTTACTAAATGAAGACTAGGACAAATTTAGTCACCTTGTGGTCTTCTCGTACCCAAGAGTAGTAGACTTTACCATATTGTATGCGACTGTATGATGGAAATCAAAATGAACTTACCATCCTTTGTTCTTCTGTGACCAGCAGAACCTGTCTGAAAACATAATAAGTAATGTAGTATATCCAGCTATTATCCTCTTAGGGAAATATTTGTCACATTTACATTTATTCAGATTTTTTTCTCTAGGATAAATCAAAATGTTTCTACTCAGTGAACACACTCACCAAAAGCTTCTTGATAGAAATGTTTCTGAGTCTGTCTGTTTAAAAAGACTCTTTTAAAAAATTGGTGCAATTCCTCAAGAATAAAAAATCAGACTAAGTTAAAATTAACCAGACAGGTACAAATAACCTATCCCAAACCATTTGTTCTTTTTGTCTTTTTACAAATATACATAGATAGGCAGGCATATGGATAGATACAGATATTGATGTCTTGAGATTAACTTTTACTATTCTATAGATTCTAGATAGTTTTCACCAAACCCCTCACTTCAGTACCTCATCAGAAGTTTTCATATCAGGAAACACAGGTTAAACAAATGTTTGTTTTTATAAAAAGTGCTTCATTCCTTTAGTGTTCTATCTCACATTTCTCTCATATGTCTTGCTGGGCAGACAGAATCTTATGAGGATGTCAGCTTGCCAAATAATTAAGATTCTTTTCAGTAATATAGAACTCAAATCAAAAATATTCCTGGAGACTAGTACATTTACAAATATTATTGCTTATACAGATGTGTGGTGGAATGGAATAAAATGTTAGGTATGACAATAACGAATTATAGAAATATGAGGCTGCCTTCAGGCACATGAATATATACATGAGGGTAGAAATATTTTGGTGGGAATTATTACTAAGGATGTGAGATCTTTGAAACAATATTTGGAAACAGAGGCATCCAAGTTAAAATGAAGGAAGCCAGTCAATGAATGTTTCTTGAGCACAAATTATGTGCCAGCTGCTGATCTAGGCACAGAGAACATAGACATGAATAAGCCAGACACAGTCCCAGCCTAGGTTTACAGTCAAATGCAGGAGATAGACATTAAGTCAATAATGAAATAGTTCAGAAGAAACCAGGGTTTTGAAGAAGTGCGAGGTCCTGTAAAAGTTGGGGTAAATGTAGTGTGGAGAGAAGATAGGTCTTATCTAGTATGGGAAGTTAAAGAAGGTCTCCCTCTAGAGAAAATGTTGTTTAAAGCAACACTCAAGGCTGTCTTAGCCAGGAAAAGATGAGGGAAGTTGCTCTATTAGATAAAGGGAACATCATGGACAAAGGTCCATACAAAGAGTGGAGAGAATTCCATTGCATTATTTTCCTAGGGCTATTATAACAAAGTACAGCAAACTGGGTGATTTAAAACAACAGAAACTTATTGCCTCACAGTTTTGAAGGCTAGAGGTCCAAGATCAAGGTGTCAGCTGAGTTTATTCCTTCTGAGGGCTATGAGGAAGAATGTTTCATGCCTCTCCCCCAGCTTCTGGTGATTTGCTGGCAATCCTTGGTCCCTTTGACTTGTAGAAACATCATCCCCATCTCTGCCTGCATTCTCACATGGCATCCTCCTTGTATGAGCCTAGGTCCAAGTTTCCCCCTTTCATAACGACACTGTTGAAGGCCCACTATACTCTAGAAGGACCTCATCTTAACAAATGACATCTGCCACAGCTCTATTTCCATATAAGTCACATTCTGAGGAGTCAGAGCTTCAACATACGACATTTTGGGCAGACATGCCTAGCCTCGAGAGAGGAATGGGGATAATGGTTTGATGTGATCTCAGAAAGGTAATTAGGGTTCGAGCACATAACACACTTTTAGGTGAACTTAGCATTTTGTACTTTTTTTCTAAGGGCCATGGCAAACTATTTATGAATTTTAAGCAGGGGAGTGGAAATGATATTATTTGTGATTTTAAATGATTGCCCTGGATTCAATGTGAGAGATGAATTAGTAGGTGGCACAACATATTGGATGCCTCCACTTTCCTTTTTGGCATCTCTTTAGTTCTCCCCGTAGATATCAGCTCTCCCTACCCCATGTTCATAGAGGTCATTTAGCTGGCCTTTGAGAGGTCCAGATCTTTTTCTTGTACAAAATGCTCTCTTGGGAAATTTTCTATGCTTCTGAATCCATCTGTCATCCATAATGTATTTTTCTCCTTTAGACATCAAAGTTTAAATTTGCACCAAGAATTCAATTTAGTCAAATAACTCTTAATCTTTTCAGATTATTGAGACTTTACATTAAGCTTCAATTGAAAAAATTGTTAATAAAAGGTTGAATAATTAATAAAAAAACAACTTGTGCATGACTGTAAAATTTCTGTAAACTCAAGTATTTACATTTGGGCTTCTACAAAATGATGAGAACAACTTTTGTTATTGTTGTTAGGTTTTTATTTTTGAGACAGGATCTCACTCTGTCACCCAGGCTGGAGTGCAGAGGTGTGACCTTGGTTTGCTGCAGCCAGGACCTCCCTGGCTCAAACAATCCTCCTGCTTTAGCTTCTTGAGAGACTGGGACTGTGCACACCACTACACTTGGCCAATTTCTTTTTTTTGTAAAGATGGGGTTTCACCATGTTGCCCAGGATGGCCTCCTAGGCTCAAGCAATCTGCCCAACTCAGCCTCCCAAAGTGCTGGGATTGCAAGAGTAAGCCACTGTGCTTGGCCGATGACAGCATTATTTACGTTCATGTTGAGAAATGACTTGCATAAGCAAAAGCAGTGTTGCGTCAACTTAAGTTGATTCTCCCAGAGGTCCTTCTGGCTCTCCCATGTGAGCTGCAGAATTTCAGGTTTCAAACCTCACATCAACTGCAAGCCCTCCCTGGCTGCTTTACGCTGATAGGCAGAAAACTACTTTAAGTGATCTAATCTTCTCATAGGATTATGTCTGAGGATAATGAAACTTTACTAAATGCCTGTGGGAATTTGAAGATAGCCTTCATAATGAAGGTAATCTATTGTCATACTGCATGATAGTGAAGTAGAGGTATACTGAAAGTGATTAACAGAGCAATTAAAAGATATAACGATGGGGTCTGTAAGTCTGAGATGCTGAGAAAAAGAAGAAAAGGCTATCATTTAAAAATTGATCTTAAGCCTTAACATGGGCTTTTGTGATCATCGTTGGCAGAATAGCAAGGTTTATTCTTTTTGTTTTAGTCCTAAGGCAAAACTTCTGTTTCTTCCATTACATTTACGAACAGTCAGAACTGGAACATACTTCAGAGGTGGTTTGTGTAGGACCTTCTGTGTAGGGTTCATGCTAAGCTAACGTAACTAAAGCAGTTTGAATTAGAAAGAAGCATTTTTTCTTCTCTTCATGTAAAAGTCCAGAATTAAGTAGTGGAGGGCTGATGGGCATCTCTGTCCAGCATTGTCTGTCAGGATCCTGTGCTTTTGGGGGGCTCTGCTGTCTCATTCCTGGGTATAGGTGGTGGCTCCAGTTATGGCCATTTCCCAGCCAGTGGGACAGGGAAGAGTCCAAGCCAAGTGGCTTTGTCTTTAAGGAAATGAAATAAAAATTACAATATCATTCTTGCTAGCCCATGGCCTCTCTTAGCTATGAGGAAGGCTGGAAAGATAGTCTCTAGCTGGGCATTCTTGTGCCTAAGTAAGATTTGAAGGTTTTGTTACCAAAATAAATACCGGGGCAATTAACTGTTTGTATCACACTCTCATTCTCTGAGGAAGAAATTAAGACCCAGAGAGGGTAAATGACTAGTCAAAAGTCCTACTGCTGTTCAAACTCTGATCTCCAGACTCCCAGAAGGAGACAAACTTTACTAAGTAGCTGTGGGAACTCCCCTTGTCCTGTTACTTCCACACCACTGGTATTAAAAAGAACTGTGCCAAAGGTCAAGAGTTTGTCTTTGAAATGGCAAGTTTGTCAGTTGGTTTCCAGGGATTTTCAGGAGTTAATTAATTGTAAGCATTTGTCCAAAACCGCCCCAAAATCTAAGTTGCTTGTCAGATTAACAAGCTATTGGTAGGCTTCCCATTACTTGTTCCAGAATAGTTTTCTCCATTTTAATATGCTGCTTTCAACTCCAAATTCATATCAACCCATGTTGGCTTCTTTTACAAATTTTCAAATTGAAAGTCCAGCTTCCTGAGTAAACCTGTCACTGTTTCCCCTTGTTAGCATTTTCACATGTTGTCTCCCATTCTGAGATTATCACAGTTTGCTGAGATACACAGAGTAGCACATTAGACGACATATGATGTGACCATTCTATTTCTATTTTTTAAAAAGCCTCAATTTCTACTTCTATAAATATCTTCCTCACCATTTTATTGAGAGAAAAATGGATCAAAAAACTGAAAAGGCAAGTAGATTTTGTTTAAGTGTGAAAACAAAGAATTAGATTTCATTGGTTTTTTTTTTTTTATGTGTTTTAAAAGTAATAGTTTTCAGAAGACCTAATTGATTATTGTTTTATTTTTCGCATCATATTGCCTTTGAGGAGTGCTTGACCAAACTTAAAAATCTGTAAGCGGTGGCACTTCAAGCTTTCTGGGACCTTTTCAGGTAATAGGATCTCAGTGTTCTGTTTCCTCTTGATCATTTCAGGGCAAGATTGCTTCTTCTTTTCAGCATAGCAATGTTTTAGTTCCAAAGAGTATATCTGTCTCACTTATGTACTGGTGAATCCCTGGGGTTGTATTTTTCTGAGACGAAGATAGTTTAATACAATCCCCTTATACAACTATTCTAGATGTGTTTGTGGCTAAACGTTAAGTCTTTTAAAAAGCCTTCAGGAAAATATGTGTTTGTTAGTAGGACATTTGTTTTCTTTAAACATAGGAAAGGTAGTTTTTCTTACCTTTCTCTTAAGTTTGTTAAAAATACTTAAATACACTCATAGTCTGTTAGGTCTAAGAATAATGTACAGTAGGGAAATGGGGACGGTGGGACTCACAATAATACTCAGACTATTCCATCCACAAATTCAAACACTGGACATTTTAGTTTTTTATCTTGGTCCTTTTTGATTTAACAGAACTTTGTCTTGTATATCTGCCCCTCTTCCAAAACTTTAATTTTCTACTTTCTCTTTTCTCATCTGTATACTTCTGATTACATACTCCCTTCTTCAGACCTAGACTTATCACGCCGGTTGCTCTCTATTTCAATAGGAATCACATAGACACCCACAGGGTGTCAGGAAGCTGGCAAATAGACAGACTCTGCTAGCTGAGTTTACCCAGCACCTGTATCCAAATTCTGTCCATGTTTTTAACCTCTGATTCATAGACTCTCCTGTTTGCTATGACCACTCACATGCTCTGAACTGAGTTTTGACCTCCTGTAGGTCTCTGACTATTAGAATTAATGCATGCTTCCACTGCCAATGGCTCGCAGGGTTCTCCTTCCCAAGTCTGACCCATTTCTCTGTCCATTCCCCATCCTTAGTGTGGCCTCAGTTATCCTAAAGATCTTATGTCCATGACCAATATTACTTCCTCTTTTGAAGGTTATGAACAAGAGCTATGCCATATCAGGGATTTATACAATTCAGATAATGTATAATAATGTTGTTTGTTTCAATTAAAATGACAAAAAATTCAGTCCATATAGCTAATTATATGCGTGATGTTTATTGTGCTAAGATTTATTGGACTATGAATTATATTTTAATAGTAAACTACCCATTTAAATGAAAATAATAAAATTTCTATATAGTAAAGCTAAGTAGGTTAATTGGGAAAGTGGTTCCGAGATGGCAGAAACTAAGTCTGTATGTACCTTTAGGCTTCTTTTCTCCTGATAATTTCCTCTTCCTTGAATCCCAAAGTATGACTTAAATAGAGTTTTTGCCCAAACTTAAGTCTTTACTTTGAAAATTCCTTAAGACAAGACAAAAAACCATTATGGATCTGTTCTAAATTTCCAAAAGCTGAGGAGGGCAAACAAATTATTTGAGGTTTAGAACATGTAGATTTCAACTGTGCTCAATTTAGTTTTCCAAGAAATAGAGAATAGTCACTATAGGGAAACTCATTCAGATCATTAGAAGGCTAAAGTGGCAGCCGATAGCAAAGGAGATAAAGGAAGCTACTCCTTGCTTATTGGAACAGCTTTTTAAAAAATCTATTTTTAAAAACAGTATTTATCTTTTTGTTATATTCCAATTTGTTATAGAAAAATTGGAAAATGCAAAACAAAAAAGAAAAATGTCAGCTGTGACCACTACTCTCATGGGGGACTTTAGCCTTAAGGAGTAACTAAAGAGCAGGTGACAATCACAAGGAAAACAAGATGCAACCCAAAGTGGCAGGGCACAAAAATAGCAACATTTCCACAACATTATAATATTATCCACAACTTTATAATATTATCACTTAATCAGTTGAGGAAAGTGTGGTGTGGCTGAGTGAAGAGGTAATTTTGGTTTTTAAACAGGGTGTGGGGTTAGGGTTTTCTTATTTAGTTGTGTTGAGACAGTCACCCTCTATCGCCCAGCCTGGAGCACAGTGGTGCCATCACAGCTCACTGTCACCTCAACCTCCCTGGTTCCAAACAATCCTCCCACCTCAGTCTCCCCAGTAGCTGGGACTATAGATGTGTGACACCATACCCGGCTAATTTTTAAAATGGTTTTGTTATGTTGGCTAGGTTGGTCTCAAACTCCTGGGCTCAAGCAACCCTCCTGTCTCGGCCTCCCAAAGTGCTGGGATTACAGGCATAAGCCACTGTGCCTGGTGGGTTAGGGGTTTTTATGGCGAGAACCATGAGGACACCAAAGAAGGGGAACTCAGAGACTGGAAACAGTGAAAACAAACTCCCTCTACAGTGAAACAAACGCACTCTACTTAGAAATGTTGCTTGTTGCAGCCTTGCCCACTCTCCTTTGACTCATTTCAAGTTTGTTCTCATACTTCCTTCTTTTCCAGTACTCTCTTATCGACTATCCCACACCCCTGGCTCTCACTGGAATAATAATAATAATGATGACAATACCAAAAGCAACTCACATTTAGATAGCACATTACAGCTTACAAATGCTTTCAAACATATCATCTCATTTAATATTTGTATCAGCATTTATTCATTTAACCAAAATTTAATGATCACTGGCTAAGTTTTAAGTGAACAGAACAAGTTTAGTGAATCAGGTATTAATGGTCCTCCTTCTGCAAATGAGGACACAGTGTTTAGGAAGTTCAGGAAACTTTCCCAAGAGGACACAGCTTTTATTTGAATCTAGTATTCAGCTCCAGGATTGCTTATTCTAAGTAACATTTTTTTCTTTTTCATGGTTCCTTAAATAGTGAGCTAAAGGGTCAGTGAACTGAGTGAGTTTCTGTGACCTGAATCCTTAGTACTCTATAATAATAATTTGTTTCTAATGGAATTTTAAGCCCTGGAGTTTGTTTGGACCTAATTTTTAGAGGATACCATGTCCTCAATTCTTTCATGTAAATATCTTATGCTGAGAGACAAACACTGGAGGATGTCTTTGATCCAGGCATAATATTTCGCTGTATAAAATCCAAGTGGCTTTCCTAAGATTCATGGAAAATAGTAAGATATTCTGTACCAACTAGCACACCTTAATTCTTTACTTTTTATTTTTCGACATACTAAATCTAAACTTCATTAGAGTTAGACTTTTGTATGTTTACTTCAGGACTGAATTCCAAGCATCTAGCTAGTGCCTGATCCATAATATATGTTTGAAATATGTTTAATTCTTGAGCGAATTAAAGCACATTGTTGGTGTGAATGTAAAGTTGAATGGAAAGTGTTTTATATACATCATTCATTCAATAAATTCAGTATATGTCCAGGCACTGTGCTAGGAACTGAGGGTAAAAGGTAGATTATGTCCTAGTCAAATAATTTTATAAGTCAGGACTTACAAATTGAAAGTTATGGAAATCCAGTAAACTTTAAAAATCAAAACCAAAAATGAAATGCAGTGGCTCAGATAACTGGAAATTTCCAGGGAGAAATGTGGCTTCAGGCATGGCTTACCCAGGGAGTTCATGTGCTGTAGGAGGCATCTGCTTCCTTTTTACTTCTCTGTTCTGCTTTCCTTTGTGTCACCTTTATTTTTAGGCAGGCTACGCTTAAGGGGAAGCAAGGCAGGTATATCCCTGGCATACTTTTAGCTGGTGTTTGCAGCTTCTTTCTAGAGAGTTGTTCTCATATATAGATGAGAAATGATAATGAATTGAATTAGGGTAGTTCAATGGGAATGATAAGAAGTGAACGAATTTGAGCAATGTTTACAAAGTAGAACTGATTCAATATAGAGGAAGAGGGAGAAGAAAGAGTCAAAGATTACTCCCAGTTTTTTGGACAGGGAAACTAGTGATTATTCTCACCATTTACTGGTATTGAGTACTACACTGAAATTGGGACAGATATTTTGAAAAAGATTAGTTTTGGATGTGTTGAGTTTGAGGTTTTCACAATATTTAAAAAGATGTGGGCATTTTGATCTAAAAACTATGAAAGAAATCTAGCTGGAGACATATAGTCGAAAGCCATTAGTATGACAATAGTAATTGATGCCATGTGAGTAGAAGAGATTATGTAGGAAGGGTTCGTAAATTGTGAACATAAAAGGTCTTACTGCAGAGCCTTGAAGAATACTTATGATAAGGGATGGATAAAAGAGGAGAAGTTCACAAAGGACATTGAATAATAACTAGAAACTTAGAATGAGGTATCATGAGGGTTATGGGAGAAAGTATTGAGAAGGGCAGCAATACCAATATTATCTAATGTAGTTGAGAATTAAGAAAGATAAGGACTAAGATATATTGGAAATGGGGTGGAGGCCACTTGTGATGTTATCAAGGCCACTTTAGTTGAATGGTGGGGGTGGAAACCAGATGGCAGTGGTTAGAGGTGTAGTCAGAATTGAAGAAACAAGTAGAAAACTTCCAGTAGATCTTTCTATAAAAGAGAGGCAAAAAACAGGGTAATAATTGGTATGACACATGGGGTTGAGGAGGGACTTTTGCTTTTAACTGGGAGAGGTTGAAGAATAGCTGAAGCTGTCTTTTTCAGCTTTTAGAGGACATTCACATTCCTTGGCTCATGGTCCCTTTTCTCCATCTTCAAAGCCAGTAGCATTGCCTCTCCCCTGCTTCTTCCACTTTTAAGGACAATATATTTACAAGTTTTCTACTTGTTTCCTCAATTCTGACTATACCTCTAACCACTACCATCTGGTTTCTACCCCCACCATTCAACTAAAATGGTCTTGATAACATCAGAAGTGGCCTCCATCCCATTTCCAATATATCTAAGTCCTTATCTTTCTTAAATTCTCAACTACATTGGATAATCATATTGTAATCAGATTGGACCACCCAGATAAATCAAAATAATTTCTCTATTTTAAGGTCAGCTGATTCACAACTTTAATTCCTTTTGCCATGTAGCTCAATATATTTACAAGTTTCTGTGATTAGAATGTGGACATCTTTAGGAGGCCGTTTGCATGACTGCCATAGCAGACCATACTAACTGATGAATTTTAGGAATCTTACACAGAACAGAAAAAGGTACTGGAGTTGTGTAAGGCAAAGCTGAAACTAAGGAGAAGTTTTACACATAAGCAAAAGAAAACATTTATATATGACTTAAAGTTGAAATGGTTTTATTTTGTTTTTAAAAGTTCTACATATCTCATTAATATTAGCCAGATGCCTATAACTTATGTTTTAGGTCAAAAACTTCATAAGTATTAGGTTTGTTTAAAAGTTCATTTGATAGCCTGTGTGGTTAGAAAACTAAATAAGTGCATTACATATGATTAAATGTAAGCCTAAACTGAATTTGGAAGTGCGTCTTAACATGATAAATGTAATCAGGAAATACAGAAAAGCAATAATTATTGATTTATATGGAATAAAGTGAACATAATTTCATTATTGGAGAAAACTTTAGAAATAAAATAAAATAATGGATGGAAAAGTACCATGTTAACCAAAATTATTCTTACATAATTTTAGTGTTTCAAGAATAGTTACTTGATTAATCATATAGCTATGATCAAATAGGGTAGATTGAAGAACTATTTACAAAGGGGTACCCTTGTTTTGAAAATAAAAACATCTCTATCTGGCTATAGCTAAAGATAAATATAATCTAGGATTGTGTCAGATAGAGGATATCTATGTTGCTTTTCAATAAA
Organism: Rhinopithecus roxellana; assembly: GCF_007565055.1. Lineage (NCBI taxonomy): Eukaryota > Metazoa > Chordata > Mammalia > Primates > Cercopithecidae > Rhinopithecus > Rhinopithecus roxellana. The sequence goes on along the minus strand of NC_044550.1, from coordinate 183,534,275 downwards.
TTACACTGAAATATCACTGTTGTTCCATGTTAGTTTTCCTGGTATTCCTGGTCAACAGAGGTACCAGTGAGTCTCAACCTGTTGTCCACAGTAAGCACTCATGATAAATGATGGCATTCATGTATGCAATACACATAAGTGAAATTTAAGCTCAATTCCCTTAGCAATATTTCTGATGCTATCTTTTTGTCTCTCACTCTAGGTAATATAGCTGATAGTTTGTGAATTAAATTCATGTTATTATAGACATGATACAGAGGCCTACTAGCTTCTTAGATTTGGCCTCCTTTCAATGTCCAAATAATTATCATCTGGGTCCTTATCATATGTGAAGTCACACAGTGCAGACTCCTTCACAAGTCCTGGGAATCCACAGGTAGAACTTACCTTCGCCTGGTTGTGGCTTTGCCCAGCTTCCCCACCATTTTTCCCATTCCTGCTATCTCATAACTACTCTCCATGCAGTGCAATATTGCTTGGCACATAGTACAAGTTCATTAAAAACCTGTTGAATAAACAGAAAGTTTATGGAAACATAAGGTAATTGCAATGCAGAGAAGTAGGAAATCCTATTCCTAAAATCTATCAGTCATTGCTCAACCCTCCACTAAATTTCTAGGATTTATTCACTTTACTTACTGAGAAAACCTCACTTTAACTTTATTCTTTCTGTCCAAGAGAAACCAAAACAGTTAACCCCATGATAGTCTTTCAGAAATGCTGCCGTGACCACAGAAAATAGCCTTTTACATTGCCTTTTGGAGTAGTTAGATTTATTACAAATTCAGCATTTCAGAACAGAACCTTCTATTACCTTCGTATAAGCAAAGGCTCATGAAAATGTTTACTCTAAAAGCCCTACTCCTTCTATCCAAAAGGTGATAGAAAATTTATTTTTAGCAACACAAAATACTAATAAAGCTTTGATGTTCCAGGTAGCTTTTTTTCTTAAACACTTCAAAGAATCCAGATCAATATTCCCCCTTTCTCTCCTTGCGTATACCCAGCAATTTGAAAGTGGTGAAAGTGGTAAGCGTTTTCCAGTCATTGATAAATCTGGCATTAGGAGAAGGCAAGGAGGAAATTTGTCTTGGGTTTTAGACTTATAGGGATCATGCCTTCCTCCCATTGTACACATGTGAAGATGATTTTGAATCTTCTCTAATTCTTTTTTTGCATAAGCCATATGCAAACTGCCCTGTGATAATTATTATTAGTAACATGTTACTAGTAACGTTTCCTCAGACCAATGTGTTGTAATAATCCAGCTGAGAGCACAAAGCAATCATTTATACCCAAGGGTCTTCATTCTCTTAGCTTTGTTTTCAAATTTGCACATGGTATGAAAGAAGTCTTTTCCAAAAGTGTAATTTACAGATTTGGAATATAAAGATGTATGTGTATAAATGAAGCAATGACAACTCTATATCACAAATGTAGAAAATATAGATAATACAGCATGGTAGTCAAGAAGACAGGTAGCACTTCAAACTACCTAAAACCCCCAGAGGCCCCATGGCAATAAAGTGTAGTGATTAAGTACACACATCTCGGAATCAGAAAGACCTGGTTTTGAATCCAAGATCTACCTCTTATCACTGTGTCCTTGAACAAGCTATAAGACCTCTCTGAGTCAACTTCCTTACTTGTAAATAGGCACATTATTGCAGGTCTTAGACGGTTATTGTACAGTGGCAGATATACAATGGTGCCTCTAAACACTCGAAGTCCCGAATCCCTTGGGCCTTTAATGCAGCCTTATATCCTCTTTTACTGTGGTCAGCTTGCTCTCCTGTTCTCCACAGCCACTATTTCATACCTTTTCACATTCCTGAAATCTGTGCCCACATCCCACCTCCAGTGCTACTGAGGAAAAACAAAAAGCCACTCCAAGTTGGGTGACCATATAATTTCTCATCCAGACTGAGACAGCGTTGAGAGTCAAAGGGGACGCTCTTATAACTTGATACCAAGACAATAAATATTGACCAAGATTGTTCCAGACAAGCTAGGACACGTAGTTACTTTAATCATTACAAAATTCCCTCAATTTCTAATCACCATGATAAAACAATCCTACCTATATCTGTGCTCATCCTTTCCTCCTCATCTCTCATTAGTGTGAAAAAGACATGGTCACCTTTCTCTCACTGAAAATCTCTCTGCTTATACTCTGGACCCAACCTTCAGTGGCATAGGGCTGCAAACTTGAGTATCTGCAAACAGAATTCTACCTCCATTGGCCCATTTTTCCAGTCAGTTGTCTACTTGATTGTTTAATCTGTCAACATTTGCTAATTTCATCATTATTTCACGTGACATCTGTAGTAAACTTAAAGACCATTGCATATAAGGTTTATTGGATGAAGCATAAAATTCTTATATTTTACAGCTTCACTTAAAGTTATTTTAAGTTTGTTTCTTAGGCTGCTAGCTAACCAATTCAGAGTGTGTTGAAATGGCAAGAGTTTACTCCTGCCCTAAAGTACACAAAAAGATGATTACATGTAATTTGGTGGAATACTCCTTGCATTTATGTTACCAGTTAATCCTCCCGTAAGCAGTTTAGTTGTTCACACACTGCAAAGTATGTGGATTAGGGCGAGGCAAAGACTGTGTGGGAATTTATAAAGATCAGGAACACTAGTTGGCCCTGTTAAATCCAATTTTCTCTTCTTTATGACCAGCTTAGAATCAGAATATCGTCCCTGAAATAAACATTAGAGGCAATTGACCTAACTTATAAAAAAAGAAAAGCAAATAGAGTTAAGTGACTTGCTTCAGATTATACAGCTAACAGGTGACAACACTAGGCTTAGGGTATAGATCTTCTGGCTTCCAGCCTATTGTACCATGTTTACAAAGCAATTCTATAAGCTCATCATTAGCTGGAAGGGTGTTCAGGGTGTTAGGAGCCACCAAGTACAATAGGCACACAGGGAGTTTACATCCCTTTAAAGCCTGCACTCTGGTCTTACTTCCTATTTGGAGTGGTTAAACGTTCACATGCTCACATGCATGTTCAGCTTGAAGGTTAGGAGAGGGTTAAAGGTCAGAATCATGCACTTTGGTCATTTAGAAGCAAGACAATATCACAAGCTTTCACATTGGTATATACTCAGTTGCATCATCCACAACAGCAGTAACGAAGGCAAACATTCTTTGAGAGCATATGTGTGGCAGGTACCAGACTGGTCACTGGTGATAGAAAGGGTAGCCCAGGTTTGGTGTCTGCCCTCAGTGAGCTCACAGTGTAGCTAGTGATAGTTGGTTTGTGTCTGCAGAATGTTCCCTGAGCTAAAGAATACATAATTGGAGGTCAGCCTTTTTTATATCCCTTTCCCCCTTTCTCCAATTTTGTATTCAATCCTATTTCTAAAGGTGGGATGGGCATTCGAGAACTACTTTAATCTTATTAGCCTTTTTGGAAGTCCTGAGGCATCTTTCAGTGAACAAGAGCCATTGGTGTAAGCAGACAGATTTCTTAACACTGACTCATTAACGGGGTAGCCACACTCTTTTCTGGTTTCCTCAACATCTCTGGCAGCCTGAGGTTTCGGAGTGTTCCTAAAGTCTCTAGGTTCTTGTTTTCATCTCTGTTAGCATCTAAGGATAAAAGGTATGGGGGTGTTTCTAGACCCCACTCTTTCCTGATTCTGATTTCTTATGATCTGCTCTGCTCTTGAGTGTCTGGAATGCATCCTCTGCTGCATTTGCCCTGGCTTGGGCTGTATTTTCTGACTCACAGCTTCCTATCAGCACTAATATTTTGGTTGGGCTCACCCTGTTGCACAGAGTAAAGTATCAAAAAGCACCTATACTGCCTCAAAATAAATGCTAAACAATAAATCATTTAAGAAAAAGAAAATGGAGAAATATGTTGCAGTGTAGTTTTCGGAAGAAAGGCATAGGGCAAGTAAGGGAGTGGTTCCTGGTAATAACTATAGTTAGTATTTGCTCTGCTTTTTTTTACCTTAATTCTGCTAAGTTATCATATCAAATATTTTCAAAAGTGATGATAACTAATGAGGGCAGAGGAGCAGGGTGGAGCCTGGGAATTTTATTTACTTCAATGACTTGGTGCCTCTTGCCTCTGTCCTCCTTGGCATTTCAGGTCTTCAAGGATTGAAAACAATACTTAAGAGAACATGGCTACTGTGTTCAGATAATATGTAACAATATTTTTAATTGAAGCAATATAATTGATAATGGTTGTAATTAAACAGGCAATTAAAGGAGGAACCAAACACTTTTGCTTCTGCAATCTAGGTTAGGTATCTTTAAGAGTTACTGGTCTGTGTAGATTTTTGCTGAGGTTGGAAGCCCACTGGAGGCCTTCAGGCTGACTCTCCACTCTTTAAGGGGAATCTAAGTGAACACTGGCTGCAAACCCATATCAGAGGGCTCTTAGATGGCCCTGTCGAGAAATTTTAGCAAAGGTGGACTAAATTAAAAGACCTAGGTTCCTTCTGGACTTACAGATCAAGGATATGGAAATTTTTACAGCATCTTAGACTAGAGAGGATTCCATGAAGTATTTCTGGGCCCATGGCTGTCCTGTGCAGTCTCTGAACCAGTCCATAGCCACTGGCTTATGTATACAATTATTAGGAGAGAGGAGTGGTGAATGATCTAAGGGGATCCAAATGGCAAGGGACCAAATCATAATAGTTTAAAAAAAAACCCACTGCCCAAAATAGTTGCTAACATTTATTAACTACTGTATTTGTGTGATGTTATTCAATCATTACAATACCCTTTAAGGGATGAATACTATTATTTCCCCTAATTTTTAGATGAGGAAACTAAAAAATATTAATTACTTGATAGAAAATGGAATTTTTCTTTTTGTCACATTCAGACTGCTTGAATGGCTCAAAGTAAAAAGGAGGACATTACTGTTTAAATGTCTTGTTTTTTATGATAACAATAGGCAAAAAGTCTTAGATCTGCAAGACTCCCTTTTATTTTATGGCGGGAAATCAAAAACCCCGCAATACTCATTTGTCCAAGATCATGCAAGTAGTAAATGGCAGAACTGAGAGCAAAACTCATGATTTTTGACAAATAAGGCAAAGTCCTTTTCACTAACTTCTTGATGTCAGCATTAACAAGGTTATGAATGTGGTTGGAAGCCAGCAATCATACAGTAACCAGAAATTTGCTACCACCTAGTGGGTCAATTGAGTAATTTACATTTTCAAAAGCAGTTTCAGATATTGCATATTGATCAGCATAAACATACACACACACACACACACACACACACACACACACAAAGAAAGAGAATACTGTTGTCAAAGAATATGGGGTGAATAGAGATTGTGAAGGTTCTGTAGTCTATTGCCAACATTTTGCAGATGGGAGCGTTTGAGTGTGAAGAATTGACTGGCTTCTCCAAGGTCACACAATAAATATAATGGTGGCAAAACTGGGAGTAAAACTCCAGTCTCTTAATTTTTGGTTCAGTGTTCTTTTTCTCTGGTACTCCATAAATAGGAAAGAAAAGGTTCTTTCAATTAATGGAATCAAAAATCAAAGTATTTGCCTGAAGTATTTTGAGGCTTTCAGCACACATAATATCATTCAACGTTTTTATTTTGGCAGTCAAATCTTGGTTATATTAGTGGAAAGGAAAATGTTTGTATGTAATAGGAACATATGTCTATATATCCATATTTATATACACTTATGTTTATATACCTATACTTATAATTATACCTATATTTATATACCTACACTCAGAGTGCTCCTAAAGTTGCTATGTTCTTGTTTACATTCCTGTTAGCATCTAAGCATAAAAGATATAGAGTGTTTCTTGATGCTGTATCCTTACATACTAACAGGGATGAAAACAAGAACCTAGCGACTTTAGGAACACTCCGAGAGCCGAGGCTGCCAGGGGTGTTAAGGAAACCAGAAAACAGTATAGCTGATAATAGTTTCCAGGGGTCGCGCCCAAGATAGCCAAATAGGAGCAGCTCCAGCCTCCAGCTTCCAGTGAGAGTGACACAGAAGATGGGTGATTTCTGCATTTTCAACTGAGGTACCAGGTTCATCTCACTGGGTTGTGTCGGACAGTTGGCGCTGGTCCGCGGGTGCAGCCCGACCAGTGAGAGCTGAAGCAGGGCAAGGCATCACCTCACCTGGGAAGCACAAGGGGGAAGGGAATTCCTTTTCCTAGCCAAAGGAAATGGAGACACACAACACCTGGAAAATCGGGTAACTCCCACCCTAATACTGCACTTTACCAAGGGTCTTAGCAAACGGCACACGAGGAGATTATATCTCACACCTGGCCCAGAGGGTCCCATGCCCACGGAGCCTCCCCTATTGTTAGCACAGCAGTCTGAGCTCTAACTGCAAGGCAGCAGCAAGGCTGGGGGAGGGACGCCTGCCATTGCTGAGGCTTAAGTAGGTAAACAAAGCTGCCAAGAAGCTTCAATTGGGTGGAGCCCACCACAGCTTAAGGAGGCTGGCCTTCCTCTGTAGACTTCTCCTCTGGGGACAGGGCATAGGTAAACAAAAAGCAGCAGAAATGCCCCTGTCTGACAGCTTTGAAGAGAGCAGTAGATCTCCCAGCATGCAGGTTGAGATCTGAGAACAGACAGACTGCCAACTCAAGTGGGTCCCTGACCCCTGAGTAGCCTAACTGGAAGACATCCCCCACTAGGAGCAGACCAACCCCTGACACCTCACATGGCAGGGTACACCCCTGAGATGAAGCTTCCAGAGCAAGAATCAGACAGCAACACTTGCTGTTCAGCAATATTCTATCTTCTGCAGCCTCTGCTGCTGATACCCAGACAAACAGGGTCTGGAGTGGACCTCAAACAAACTTCAACAGACCTATAGCTGAAGGTCTCACTGTTAGATGGAAAACTAACAAACAGGAAGGACACACACACCAAAACCCCATCAGTACGTCACCATCATCAAGGACCAAAGGCAGATAAAACCACAAAGATGGGAAAAAGCAGGGCAGAAAGGCTGGAAATTCAAAAAATCAGAGCACATATCCCCCTCCAAAGGAACGCAGCTCATTGCCAGCAACGGAACAAAGCTGGACAGAGAATAACTTTGACGAGTTGAGAAAAGAAGGCTTCAGTCGATCAAACTTCTGAGAGCTAAAGGAGGAACCATGTAACCAGTGCAAAGAAACTAAAAACCTTGAAAAAAGAATGGATGAATGGATAGCTAGAATAATCAATGCAGGGAAGACCTTAAAAGAACTGATAGAGAGAAAATCATAACATGAGAACTACGTGACAAATGCACAAGCTTCAGTAAGTGACTTGATCAACTGGAAGAAAGAGTATCAGTGATTGAAGATCAAATGAATGAAATGAAGCGAGAAAAGGAGTGTAGAGAAAAAAGAGTAAAAAGAAGTGAACAAAGCCTCCAAGAAATATGGGATTATGTGAAAAGACCAAATCTACGACTGATTGGTGTGCCTGAAAGTGATGGGGAAAATGGAACCAAGTTGGAAAACACTCTGCAGGATATCATCCAGGAGAAATTCCCCAACCTAGTAAGGCAGGCCAACATTCAAATTCAGGAAATACAGAGAACGCCACAAAGATACTCCTCAAGAAGAGCAACTCCAAAATATATAATTGTCAGATTCACTGAAGTTGAAATGAAGGAAAAAATGTTAAGGGCAGCCAGAGAGAAAGGTCGGGTTACCCACTAAGGGAAGCTCATCAGACTAACAGCAGACCTCTCAGCAGAAACTCTCCAAGCCAGAAGAGAGTGGGGGCCAATATTCAACATTCTTAAAGAAAACAATTTTCAACGCAGAATTTCATATCCAGTCAAACTAAACTTCATAAGTGAAGGAGAAATAAAGTCCTTTACAGACAAGCAAATGCTTAGAGATTTTGTCACCACCAGGCCTGCCCTACAAGAGCTCCTGAAGGAAACACTAAACATGGAAAGGAATAACAGGTACCACCATTGCAAAAACATATCAAAATGTAAAGACCATCGATGCTAGGAAAAAACTGCATCAACTAGTGGGCAAAATAACCAGCTAGTATCATAATGACAGGATCAAGTTCACACAGAACATTATTAACCTTAAATGTAAATGGACTAAATGGTCCAATTAAAAGACACAGACTGGCAAATAGGATAAAGAGTCAAGACCCATCAGTTTGCTGTATTCAGAAGACCCATCTCACATGCAGAGACACACATAGGTTCAAAATAAGAGGATGGAGGAAGATATACCAAGCAAATGGAAAACAAAGAAAAGCAGGGGTTGCAATCCTAGTCTCTGATAAAACAGACTTTAAACCATCAAAGATCAAAAGAGACAAAGAAGGGCATTACATAATGGTAAAGGGATCAATTCAACAGGAAGAGCTAACTATCCTAAATATATATGCACCCAATACAGGAGCACCCAGATTCACAAAGCAAGTCCTTAGAGACTTACAAAGAGACTTAGACTCCCATACAATAATAATGGGAGATTTTAACACCCTACTGTCAACATTAGACAGATCAACGAGACAGGAAGTTAACAAGGATATCCAGGAATTGAACTCAACTTTGCACCAAGCAGACCTAATAGACATCTACAGAACTTTGCACCCCAAATCAACAGAATATACATTCTTCTCAGCACCACATAGCACTTATTCCAAAATTGACCATAGTTGGAAGTAAAGCACTCCTGAGCAAATGTAAAAGAACAGAAATTATAACAAAGTATCTCTCAGACCACAGTGCAGTCAAACTAGAACTCAGGACAAAGAAACTCAATCAAAACCACTCAACTACTTGGAAACTGAACAACCTGCTCCTGAATGACTACTGGGTACATAACAAAATGAAGGCAGAAATAAAGATGTTCTTTGAAACCAATGAGAAGAAAGATACAACATACCAGAATCTCTGGGACACATTTAAAGCAGTGTGTAGAGGCAAATTTATAGCACTAAATGCCCACAAGAGAAACCAGGAAAGATCTAAAATTGACGCCCTAATATCACAATTAAAAGAACTAGAGAAGAAAGAGCAAACACATTCAAAAGCTAGCAGAAGGCAAGAAATAACTAAGATCAGAGCAGAACTGGAGGAGAAAGAGATACAAAAAACCCTCCAAAAAATCAATGAATCCAGGAGCTGGTTTTTTGAAAAGATCAACAAAATTGATAGACCACTAGCAAGACTAATAAAGATGAAAAAAGAGAAGAATCAAATAGACGCAAAAAAAAAAAAAAAAGATAAAGGGGATATCACCACCGACCCCACAGAAATACAAACTACCATCAGAGAATACTATAAACACCTCTGCGCAAATAAACTAGAAAATCTAGAAAAAATGAATAATTTCTTGGACACTTGCACTCTCCCAAGACTAAACCAGGAAGAAGTTGAATCCCTGAATAGACCAATAGCAGGCTCTGAAATTGAGGCAATAATTAGTAGCCTACCATCCAAAAAAAAGTCCAGGACCAGATGGATTCACAGTTGAATTCTACCAGAGGTACAAGGAGGAGTTGGTACCATTCCTTCTGAAACTATTCCAACCAATAGAAAAAGAGGGAATCCTCCCTAACTAATTTTATGAGGCCAATATCATTCTGATACCAAAGCCTGAAAGAGACACAACAAAAAAGGAGAATTTTAGACCCATATCCCTGATGAGCATTGATACAAAAATCCTCAATAAAATACTGGCAAACCGAATCCAGCAGCACATCAAAAAGCTTATCCACCATGATCAAGTGGGCTTCATCCCTGGGATGCAAGGCTGGTTCAACATATGAAAATCAATAACCGTAATCCAGCATATAAACAGAACCAAAGACAAAAACCACATGATTATCTCAATAGATGCAGAAAAGGCCTTTGACAAAATTCAACAACCCTTCATGCTAAAAACTCTCAATAAATTCGGTATTGATGGAACGTATCTCAAAATAATAAGAGCTATTTATGACAAACCCACAGCCAATATCATACTGAATGGGCAAAAACTGGAAGCATTCCCTTTGAAAACTGGCATAAGACAGGGATGTCCTCTCTCCCCACTCCTATTTAACATAGTGTTGGAAGGTCTGGCTATGGCAATCAGGCAAGAGAAAGAAATAAAGGGTATTCAGTTAGGAAAAGAAGAAGTCTAATTGTCCCTGTTTGCAGATGACATGATTGTATATTTAGAAAACCCCATTGTCTCAGCCCAAAATCTCCTTAAGCTGATAAGCAACTTCAGCAAAGTCTCAGGATACAAAATCAATGTGCAAAAGTCACAAGCATTCTTATACACCAGTAACAGACAAACAGAGAGCAAAATCATGAATGAACTCCCATTCACAATTGCTTCAAAGAGAATAAAATACCTAGGGATACAACTTACAAGGGATGTGAAGGGCCTTTTCAAGGAGAACTACAAACCACTGCTCAGTGAAATAAAAGAGGATACAAACAAATGGAAGAACATACTATGCTCATGGATAGGAAGAATCAATATTGTGAAAATGGCCATACTGCCCAAGGTAATTTATAGATTCAATGCCATCCCCATCAAGCTACCAATGAGTTTCTTCACAGAATTGGAAAAAACTGCTTTAAAGTTCATATGGAACTAAAAAAGACCCCGCATTGCCAAGACAATCCTAAGCCAAAAGAACAAAGCTAGAGGCGTCACTACCTGACTTCAAACCATACTACATGGCTACAGTAACCAAAACAGCATGGTACTGGTACCAAAACAGAGATATAGACCAATGGAACACAACAGAGCCCTCAGAAATAATACCACACATTTACAGCCATCTGATCTTTGGCAAACCTGACAAAAACAAGAAATGGGGAAAGGATTCCCTATTTAATAAATGGTGCTGGGAAAATTGGCTAGCCATATGCAGAAAACCTAAACTGGATCCTTTCCTTACTCCTTATATGAAAATTAATTCAAGATAGATTAGAGACTTAAATGTCAGACCTAAAACCATAAAAACTCTAGAAGAAAACCTAGGTAATACCGTTTAGGACATAGGCATGGGCAAGGACTTCATGTCTAAAACACCAAAAGCAATGGCAACAAAACCCAAAATTGACCAATGGGATCTAATTAAACTAAGGAGCTTCTGCACAGCAAAAGAAACTACCATCAGAGTGAACAGACAACCTGCAGAATGGGAGAAAAGTTTTGCAATCTACCCATCTGACAAAGGGCTAATATCCAGAACCTACAAAGAACTCAAACAAATTTACAAGAAAAAAACAAACAACCCCATCAAAAAGCGGGCAAAGGATATGAACAGACATTTCTCAAAAGAAGACATTCATACAGCCAACAGACACATGAGAAAATGCTTATCATCACTCACCATCAGAGAAATGCGAATCAAAACTGTAACGAGATACCATCTCACACCAGTTAGAATGGCAATCATTAAAAAATCAGGAAACAACAGGTGCTGGAGAGGATGTGGAGGAATAGGAACACTTTTACAGTGTTGGTGGGACTGTAAACTAGTTCAACCATTGTGGAAAACAATGTGGCAATTCCTCAAGGATCTAGAACTAGAAATTCCATTTGACTCAGCCATCCCACTACTGGGGATATACTCAAAGGATTATAAGTCACGCTGCTATAAAGACACATGCACACGTATGTTTACTGCAGTACTATTCACAATAGCAAAGACAGAATCAACCCAAATGTCCATCAGTGACAGACTGGATTAAGAAAATGTGGCACATATGCACTATGGAATACTATGCAGCCATAAAAAAGGATGAGTTCGTGTCCTTTGTAGGGATATGGATGCAGCTGGAAACCATCATTCTCAGCAAACTATTGCAGGAACAGAAAACCAAATACCACATGTTCTCACTCATAGGTGGGAATTGAACAATGAGATCACCTGGACACAGGAAGGGGATCATCACACACCAGGTCCTATTGTGGGGAGGGGGGAGGGAGGAGGGATAGCATTAGGAGATATACCTAATATAAATGATGATTTAATGGGTGCAGCACACCAAAATGGTACATGTATACATATGTAACAAACCTGCACATTGTGCACATGTACCCTAGAACTTAAAGTATTAAAAAAAAAAAAAGTATAGCTATCCCCTTATTGAGTCAACATTAGGAAATATGTCTGCTCATATTGCTCATTCTTATTCACTGAAAGATGCCTCATAACCTCGAAAAAGGCCAATCAGCTAAAAGTAATTCTTAATCTATTTATCTTAGGCTAATACTAGAATAACTTTCCATTTCTTGGGCACATAATAACTTGTGATATACTAGAAGTAGGCTGGATGGTAGTAGAATACTGTTCAGTATTTTTTTTAAAAAGTTAATAAAAAAGATGAATAGACTGCAAATAATAGGGTATATATTGTATAAAGTATACTTCATGCCATTACTGTCACAGAATACTGTTCAGTATTTTTTAAAAAAAGTTAATAAAAAAGATGAACAGACTGTAAATAATCGAGTATATGTTGTATAAAGTATACTTCATGCCATTACTGTCATAGTAGTAAAGGAGTTTTGTAACAAATTTTAAAGAAGCTGATTTCAAAAACATATTTTTATTTATATTTTTGATAAATTTATTTTGCATGTCAAATAGCACGTGAGATTTACCATAACACGCTTTTAAATATTCTTAAGAACTGGTTTGTTGTATCTATACATGAAATGGGCTGTTACTTAAAATGGTGGGTCCTTCTTTGTAACATTTGTTAGATTCTTTCTTAAAACAATGCACCTTGGGAAGTAAGAACTGTTTGGCTGTGTTCTTTTGAAAGACAGCAGGGGAACTGGGGCAGAGACAAACATGGGCTCCTCTCAGGAAAAAGCAGTCCTTTTTTTTTTCTTGGACGATTTCTAAAATGTCCCATATGGAGATTTTAGAGGATTTTTTGTTTTTTTCACACCTGTTTTATATGCTCTAGATATGCTTCTCCAAGACACTCTCACAGGTGGAAGCCACCATCAAGCATCTTGCCATCTTCACTGTACTCATTTGTCATCATCTTTAATTTTGCAGGATTGTAAACATGGTGAAAAATTTCAATATACTTTCAGTAATTTTAAAATGACAATGAGAGAAAGAAAGAAGGAAGGAAGGAAGGAAGGAAGGAAGGAAGGAAGGAAGGAAGGAAGGAAGGAAGGCAAGCATTAAAACTTTTAAACCCAAACAAAAATACACAAAAGGAATCTGGCGGCCTGTTTGTATATGTAAGTAGAAAAATGTCTTTCTGACTGAAGCAAGAACAATTTCCTCCAAAACAACTTTGGCCCTCATTTAGAGAGGCCGCTTTTCTTTAACCACTATGCCTAACAGACAGAGATAGAGCAGGATCTAGTTGAGGCCCACCACCATCATTTAACTTGTAGCCAATCACTTAATCTCTGTATGTGTTAGTTTCCTAATATAAAACCCGCGTAATTATTATAGCTATCTTACAGTTTTTTCAGTGTGTGTGAATATGACATATTGCAATTAAAGTGTTTAGAACAATGTTTGGCACATCGTAAATAATTTTAAGCTATTAGAATAGCTAAGAATGGGTTGTAGTTAGATATTTTTTCTTTTAATTTTTAAAAATTTTGCATACATAGTAGGTGTATATGTTTATGGTATATATGAGATGTTTTGATATAGACATGCATTGTGAAATCATCACATCATGAAGAATGGAGTATCCATCCCTTCAAGAATTTCTCCTTTATGTTACAAACAATCTAATTACACACTTAGGTATCTTGAAATGCACAATTAAGTTATTATTGGCTATTATAGTCCCCCTGCCGTGCTATCAAATAGCAGGTCTTATTCGTTCTTCCTACTTTTTGTACCCATTAACCTTTCCCAGCCCCCTGCCAACCCCTCACTGCCATTCCCAGCCTCTGGCAAACCATTCTTCTATTCTCTATGCCCGTAAGTTCAAGTGTTTTGATGTTTTAGACCCCACAAATAAGTGAAAATATGCAGTGTTTGTCTTTCTGTGTCTGACTTATTTCATTTAACATAGGATCTCCAGTTCTCCATGTTGTTGCAAATGACAAGGTATTATCCTTTTTTTTTTTTTTTTTTTTTTTTTTTTTTTTTTTTTTTTATGGCAGAATACCATAGCACTGTGTAGATGTACCACATTTTCTTTTTTAAAAAAATTTATTTTATTTTACTTTAAGTCCCAGGATACATGGGCAGAATGTGCAGGTTCTTTACATAGGTATACATGTGCCATGATGATTTGCTGCACCTATCAACTGCTCATCTAGGTTTAAGCCTCATATGCATTAGGTATTTGCCCTAATGCTCTCCCACCCCTTGTCCCTAACCTTCCGACAGGCCCCTCCCTGTGTGCATGTGTTCTCATTGTTCAGCTCCCGTTTATGAGGGAGAACATGCAGTGTTTGGTTTTTCGTTCCTGTGTAAGTGTACTGAGAATGATGGTTTCCAGCTTCATCCATATCTCTGCAAAGGACATCAACTCATTCTTTTTAATGGCTGAATAGTATTCCATGGTGTATATGTACCACATTTTCTTTATCCAGTCTGTCATTGATGGGCATTTTGGTGGTTCCATGTCTTTGCTATTGTAAATAGTGCTTCAATAAACATACATGTGAATGTGTCTTTATAGTAGAATAGTTTATATTTTCTTAGGTATATACCCAGTAATGGGATTGTTGGGTCAGTGGTATTTCTGGTTCTGGATCCTTGAGGAATTGCCACACTGTCTTCCCAATGGTTGAACTAATTTACATTCCCACCAACAGTGTGTAAAAATGTTCCTATTTCTCCACATCCTCTCCAGCATCTATTGTTTCTTGACTTTTTAATGATTGCCATTCTGACTGGTGTGAGGTAGTATCTCATTGTGTGTGTTTTTTTTTCGTATGTTTTTTGGCCAAATAAATATCTTCTTTTGAGAAGTGTCCGTTCATATCGTTTGCCCACTTTTTGATGGGGTCGTTTGTTTTCTTTCTTGCAAATTCATTTAACTTCCCTGTAGATTCTGGATATTAGCCCTTTGTCAGATGGGTAGATTGCAAAATTTTTCTCCCATTCTGTAGGTTGCCTGTTCACTCTGATGATAGTTTATTTTGCTGTACAGAAGCTCTCCAGTTTAATTAGATCCTATTTGTCATTTTTGGTTTATGTTGCATTTGCTTTTGGTGTTTTAGTCATGAAGTCTTTGTCCATGCCTATGTTCTGAATGGTATGGCCTAGGTTTTCTTCCAGGGTTTTTGTGGTTTTGGGTTTTACATTTAAGTCTTTAATCTATCTTGAGTTAATTTTTGTATCAAGTGTAAGGATGGGGTCCAGTTTAGGTTTTCTGCATATGGCTAGACAATTTTCCCAACACCATTTATTAAATAGGGAATCTTTTCCCCATTACTTTTTTCCCTCAGTTTGTCAAAGATTAGATGGTTTTAGATGTGTGCTGTTATTTCTGAGATCTATGTTCTATTCCATTGGTCTATATGTCTGTTTTGATATCACTGCCATGCTGTTTTGGTTACTGTAGCCTTGTAGTATAATTTGAAGTTAGGTAGTGTGATGCCTCCAGCTTTGTTCTTTTGCTTAGGATTGTCTTGACTATACAGGCTCTTTTTAGTTCCATGTGAAATTTAAAGTAGAGTTTTCTAATTCTGTGAAGAATGTCAATGGTAGCTTGATGGGAATAGCATTGAATCTATAAATTACATTGGGCAGTAAGGCCATTTTCATGATATTGATTCTTCCTATCCATGAGGATGGAATGTTTTTCCATTTGTTTGTGTCCTCTCTTATTTTCTTGAGAGCAGTGGTTTGTAGTTCTCCTTGAAGAGGTCCTTCACATCCCTTGTAAGTTGGATTCCTAGGTATTTTATTAAATTTATAGCAATTGTGAATGGGAGTTCATTCATGATTTGGCTCTCTGCTTGTCTATTGTTGTAAAGGAATGCTTGTGATTTTTGCACGTTGACTTTGTATCCTGAGACTTTGCTGAAATTGCTTATCAGCTTAAGGAGTTTTTGGGCTGAGATGATGGGGTTTTCTAAATATAAATTTATGTTATCTGCAAACAGAGACAATTTGACTTCCTCATTTCCTATTTGAATTCCCTTTATTTCTTTCTTTTGCCTGATTGCCCTGGTCAGAACTTGCAACACTAAGTTGAATAGGAGTGGTGAGAGAGGGGATTCTTGTCTTGTGCCAGTTTTCAAAGGGAATGCTTCCAGCTTTTGCCCATTCAGTATGATATTGGCTGTGGGTTTGTCATAAATAGCTCTTATTATTTTGAGATACGTTTCATCAATACCTAGTTTATTGAGAGTTTTTAACATGGAGGATGTTGAATTTTATCCAAGATCTTTTCTGCAATTATTGAGATGATAATGTGGTGTTTGTCATTGGTTCTGTTTATGTGATGGATTACTTTTGTTGATTTGTGTGTGTGGAACCAGGCTTGCATCCCACTGATGAAGCCGACCTGATCATGTTGGATAAGATTTTTGATGTGCTGCTGGAATTGGTTTGCCAGTATTTTATTGAGGATTTTTGCCTCTATGTTTATCCGGGATATTGGCCTGAAGTTTTTTTTCTTTGTTGTGTCTGTCAGGTTTTGGTATCAGGATGATGCTGGCCTCATAAAAAAAGTTAGGGAGGAGTCCCTCCTCTTCAATTGTTTGGAATAGTTTCAGAAGGAATGGTACCAGCTCCTCTTTGTACCTCTGGTAGAATTTGGCTGTAAATCCATCTGGTCCTGGGCTTTTTTTTTTTTGGTTGGTAGACTATTAATTACTGCCTCAATTTCATAACTTGTTATTGGTGTATTCAGGGATTCGATTTCTTCCTGGTTTAGTCTTGGGAGGGTGCATATGTCCAGGAATTTATTCATTTCTTCTAGATTTTCTAGTTTATTTGCATAGAGGTGTTTATAGTATTCTCTGATGGTAGTTTGTATTTCTGTGAGGTTAGTGGTGATATCCCCTTTATCATTTTTTATTGCGTCTATTTGATTCTTCTATCTTTTCTTCTTAGTTAGTCTAGCTACTAGTCTATCTATTTAATCATGTTTTTCAAAAACTAGCTCCTGGATTCACTGATTTTTTGCAGGGTTTTTTTGTGTCTCTGTCTCCTTCAGTTTTGCTCTGATGTTAGCTTTTTCTTGTCTACCAGGAGCTTTTGGATTTGTTTGCTCTTGCTTCTCTAGCTCTTTTAATTGTTATGTTAGTGTGTTGATTTGATGTGTTTCTAGCTTTCTGATGTGGGCATTTAGTGCTATAGATTTCCCTCTTAACACTGCTTTATCCATGTTCCAGGGATTTGCATATGTGGTCTCTTTGTTCTTATTGGTTTGAAGGAACTTATTTATTTCTGCCTTAATTTTATTTTTTACCAGGAGTCATTCAGGAACAGGTTGTTCAATTGCCATGTAGTTGTAAGGTTTTGAGTGAGTTTCTTAATCCTGAGTTCTAATTTGATTGCACTGTGGTCTAAGAAACTGTTATGATTTCAGTTATTTTGCATTTGCTGAGGAGTGTTTTGCTTTCAACTATGTGGTCAATTTTAGAGTAAGTGCCATATGGCACTGAGAAGAATGTATATTCTCTTGATTTGGGTGGGAAAGTTCTGCAGATGTCTATTAGGTCCACTTGATCCAGAGCTGAGTTCAATTCCTGAATATCCTTGTTAATTTTCTCTCTCATTGATCTGTCTAATATTGACAGTGGGGTGTTAAAGTCTCTATTTAACTTAAGCAACACTTAAGTTGCTTCCAAATCTTGGCTATTGTGAAGAGGCTGTGGTAAACACGGTAGTACAGGTACCTTTTTGATATACTGATTTCCTCTCGTTTGAATATATACCCAGAAGTGGGATTGCTGGATCATCAGCTTTTGAATGTGTTTGCTCTTGCTTCTTTAGTTCTTTTAATTATGATGTTCAGGTTTCAATTTTAGATCTTTCCTGCTTTCTCTTGTGGGCATTGAGTCCTTTGAATTTCCCTCAACACACTGCTTTAAATGTGTCCCGGAGATTCTTGTATGTTGTATCTTTGTTCTCATTGGTTTCAAAGAACATATTTATTTCTGCCTTCATTTTGTTATGTACCCAGTAGTCATTCAGGAGCAGGTTGTTCAGTTTCCATGTCGTTGAGTGGTTTTGAGTGAGTTTCTTAGTCCTGAGTTCTAGTTTGATTGCACTGTGGTCGGAGAGACAGTTTGTTATAATTTCTGTTCTTTTACATTTGCCGAGGAGTGCTTTACTTCCAACTATGCAGTCAATTTTGGAATAAGTGCTATGTGGTGCTGAGAAGAATGTATATTCTGTTGATTTGGGGTGGAGAGTTTTGTAGATGTCTATTAGGTCCGTTTGGTGCAGAGATGAGTTCAATTCCTGGATATCCTTGTAAACTTTCTGTCTCGTTGATCTGTCTAATGTTGACAGTAGAGTGTTGAAGTCTCCCATTATTATTGTGTGAGAGTCTAAATCTCTTTGTAGGTCTCTAAGGACTTGCTTTATGAATCTGGGTGCTCCTGTATTGGGTGCATATATATTTAGAATGGTTAACTCTTCTTGTTGAATTGATCCCTTTGCCATTATTTAATGTCTCTTGATCTTTGTTGGTTTAAAGTCTGTTTTATCAGAGACTAGGATTGCAACCCCTCCTTTTTTTGTTTTCCATTTGCTTGGTAGATGTTCCTGCATCCCTTTATTTTGAGTCTATGTGTGTCTCTGTAGATGATATGGGTATCCTGAATAAGACACACTGATGGGTCTTGACTCTATCCAATTTGCCAGTTCATATCTATTAATTGGGGAATTTAGTCCATTTACCTTTAAGGTTAATATTGTTATGTGTGAATTTGATCCTGTCATTATGATATTAGCTGGTTATTTCGCTCGTTAGTTGATGCAGTTTCTTCCTAGCATCGATGGTCTTTACAATTTGGCATGTTTTTGCAGTGGCTGGTACCGGTTGTTTCTTTCCATGTTTAGTGCTTCCTTCAGGAGCTCTTGTAGGGCAGGCCTGGTGGTGACAAAATCTCTAAGCATTTGCTTGTCTGTAAAGGATTTTATTTCTCCTTCACTTGTGAAGCTTAGTTTGGCTGGATATGAAATTCTGGGTTGAAAACTGTTTTCTTTAAGAATGTTGAATATTGACCCCCACTCTCTTCTGGCTTGTAGAGTTTCTGCCGAGAGATCCGCTGTTAGTCTGATGGGCTTCCCTTAGTGGGTAACCCGACCTTTCTCTCTGGCTGCCCTTAACATTTTTTCCTTCCTTTCAACTTTGGTGAATCTGACAATTATGTGTCTTAGAGTTGCTGTTCTCGAGGAGTATCTTTGTGGCATTCTCTGTATTTCCTGAATTTGAATGTTGACCTGTCTTGCTAGGTTGAGGAAGTTCTCCTGGATAATGTCCCACAAAATGTTTTCCAACTTGTTTCCATTCTCTCCATCACTTTCAAGTACACCAATTAGATGTAGATTTGGTCTTTTCACATAATCCCATATTTCTTGGAGGCTTTGTTCATTTCTTTTTACTCTTTTTCTCTAAACTTCTCTTCTCATTTCATTTCATTCATTTGATCTTCAATCACTGATACCCTTTCTTCCAGTTGATCGAATCGGCTACTGAAGCTTGTGCATTCATCATGTAGTTCTCATGCCATGGTTTTCAGCTATATCAGATCATGT
Source organism: Rhinopithecus roxellana (assembly GCF_007565055.1). Taxonomy (NCBI): domain Eukaryota; kingdom Metazoa; phylum Chordata; class Mammalia; order Primates; family Cercopithecidae; genus Rhinopithecus; species Rhinopithecus roxellana. The sequence goes on along the minus strand of NC_044550.1, from coordinate 183,514,599 downwards.
AAGGACTTCTCTACACTGGTTATTCTAGTTAGCCATTTGTCTAATCTGTGTTCAAGGTTTTTAGCATCTTTGCCATGGGTTCGAACTTCCTCCTTTAGTTCGGAGAAGTTTGATCATCTGAAGCCTTCTTCTCTTAACTCGTCAAAGTCATTCTCCATCCAACTTTGTTCCGTTGCTTGGGAGGAGCTGCGTTCCTTTGGAGCAGGAGGAGGTGCTCTGGTTTTTAGAATTTTCAGTTTTTCTGCTGTTTTTTCCCCATCTTTGTGGTTTTATCTACCTTTAGTCTTTGATGATGGTGATGTGCAGATGGAGCTTTGGTGTGGATGTCCTTTCTGTTTGTTAGTTTTCCTTCTAACAGTCAGGACCCTCAGCTCCAGATCTGTGGGAGTTTGCTGTAGGTCCGTTCCAGACCCTGATTGTGTGAGTATCAGCAGTGGAGGCTGCAGAATAGTAAATATTGCTGAACAGCAACTGTTGCTGCCTGATCGTTCCTCTGGAAGCTTCATCTCAGAGGGGCACCTGGCAATATGAGATGTCAGTCTGCCCCTACTGGGGGGTGCCTCCCAGTTAGGCTACTTGGAGATTCAGGGACCCACTTGAGGAGGCAGTCTATCTGTTCTCAGATCTCAGACTCCATGCTGGGAGAACCACTACTCTCTTCAAAGCTGTCAGACAGGGACATTTAAGTCTGCAGAAGTTTCTGCTGCCTTTTATTCAGGTATGCCTTGCCCCTAGAGTTGGAGTCTACAGATGCAGGCAGGCCTCCTTGAGCTGTGGTAGGCTCCACCCAGTTTCAGCTTCCTGGCTGTTTTGTTTACCTACTGAAGTCTCAGCAGTGGCGGCTGCCTTTCCCCCAGCCTAGCTGCTGCCTTGCATTTCGCTCTCAGACTGCTGTGCTAGCAATGAGCAAGGCGCCGTGGGCATGGGACGCTCCTAGACAGGTGCGGGATATAATCTCCTGGTGTGCCATTTGCTCAGTTGGAAATGAAACTTGTTTTTTGATCTAATATATGATTTGTCTTTGAGAATGATCTATGTGCTGGGGAAAAGCAGGTGTATTCTTCAGCCGTTGGATGAAATATTCTGTAAATATCTATTAGATTCATTTGGTATACAGTGCAGGTTAAGTTCAATGTTTCTTCTTTCTGCATGGAAGATCTGACTATTGTTGTATTGAGGCCTATTTCACTCTTTAGCTCTAAAATTATTTGCTTCATGTATCTGGGCATTCCAGTGTTTTGTGCATATATATGTAAAATTGTTACATCATCTTGCTAAATTGATCCCTTTATCATTTTATAGCAACTTTCTTTGTTAGTTGGAGATTGTGAAGCTCTCTAAGTCTAGGCTTAGCTCTAGGGTACCATGAATCAGATAACATCCCTCTTGAACCAACCTTCATTTTGACCATTTGGAACTAATTGTGTTCCTTAGAGAGTAGTTCTTTAATGTGTTGGAAAGAGCAGGATTTCCTCCAAAAGTGTCAAATATGCCTCTGCTCTGTCCTATGTGGGGGACTGTGGTATAATAGCAGGACCAAAATTAGTCTAATGTAGGTGGAGCTATTATCCCTTTTCCTCCTCAAAAATGGCTAGAACTGGTTGGCATCCCTAGAGTAAATCATGAAATAGGCTACTTTTCAACAGCATAAAGACAATGCTCAGTCCCGCCTTGTCCTTGGCTTTCTGGTCCGTGGGTAGTTGAAGTCAAAACTGTCTCTGAGAGTGATGCCTTGTGACAGGTTGGACCTGCACCAAGGAGTCATGGGCATTGGAACCCTGGAGGGTATACACTGGAGATTCCTTGGTGCCACATAAGATCCTCTTCACCTTGCTCAACTGTTATCCCAGATCATGGGAGTTCTTGGAATAAGCCATGGGAAGTGTGGAACTAACATTCCTCATATAGAATGAAGTCATAAAGTCCCAGCTTAGCGTTTTGAGGTTTCAGAGCCCATTTCTATATCTGAGTTAGAATATTTTACTTTTGTTGGATCAAGTGCAGGAGGTTAGTTTAATTATATTTATAACTCTTCAGTTCATGTATGTTATCATCTTTGGTCCATGTAAGGCTCTTCTCTTGTTTAATTTATTCCCATTCCTCATTCTCCACTGTCCTGTACCTGTAAGTAATCATACTATGTGTTCCTATGTATAATTTCATTGTATGAGTTCTTGCTAAATATTAATTTTGTTTTGCATATATGTACTTTTAATATATGTACATGGTGTTGTTGTTTTTTTTTTTTTTTGAGATGGAGTCTCGCTCTGTCGCGCAGGCTGGAGTACAGTGGCCAGATCTCAGCTCACTGCAAGCTCCGCCTCCTGGGTTAACGCCATTCTCCTGCCTCAGCCTCCCGAGTAGCTGGGACTACAGGCGCCCGCCACCTTGCCCGGCTAGTTTTTTTGTATTTTTTAATAGAGACGGGGTTTCACCGTGTTAGCTAGGATGGTCTCGATCTCCTGACCTCGTGATCCGCCCGTCTCGGCCTCCCAAAGTGTTGGGATTACAGGCTTGAGCCACCGAACCCGGCCTGTACATGGTATTGTGTAACAAATCATTGTATTTCTTGTATTTTTTGTGAGCACTATGTTTTTGTTTTTTTTTTTTTTTTTGAGACGGAGTCTCTCGCTCTGTTGCCCAGGCTGGAGTACAGTGGCGCGATATCCGGCTCACTGCAAGCTCCGCCTCCGGGGTTCACGCCATTCTCCTGCCTCAGCCTCCTGAGTAGCTGGGACTACAGGCGCCCGCCACCGCGCCTGGCTAATTTTTTTGTATTTTTAGTAGAGACGGGGTTTCACCGTGGTCTCGATCAAGCACTATGATTTTAATATTGAGCTTGCTTTATATACATCTGCTGTTTTTAACCTGTGTATATTTGTCTGCATCTATCACTTTCTAGGTATATATTATTCTGGGCTGGAAACCCAGTTTATGTTTGACTCTGTCTCTACAAACAACACTGCAATAGCATTTTCCTACATGTTTTCTTGTGAACCCTTGTGAGACTTTCCTAGGTTATATACATATCCAGGTGCAGAATTGTGGGGTGAGAGTTATATATGTATGTAATTGACTAAGGGCCTCTAGATTCCTCTTCAGAGCACATACATACTTCAGGTTGCACTCTAACCAGTAGTGAGCAAGGGTTCCTTTATCTCCATATCTTCACCAACGCTTGACATTGCCAGGATTTCCATGTTTATTCACATGTTTATTCACACTTTACCTCACAGAGGTAAAGTGGTAACTTATTATTGTTTCACTTAGCATTTCTCTGATCATTAGTGAGTTTATCTCTTTATGTTAATAAGTGTTTAGGTTTTGCTATAATAAAATACCATAAATCAGGTAGCTTATGGAAAAAATAAATTTATTTCTCACAGCCCTAGAGGCTAATAAGTCCATGATCGAGGTGCTGGCAGATTCAGTGTCAGGTGAGTGCTCACTTTCTGGTTTATAGATTGCATCTTCATGATGTGTCCTCATATGGCAGGAGAGACAAGGTGGATCTTTGGAGCTTCTTTTATAAGGACACTAATCCCATTCATGGGATTAGTGAGCTCTGCCCTCATGACCTAACCACTTTCCAAAGGCCCCACCTCCTAATATCACATTGGCTTTACATGAAATTTGAGAGGATACAAACATTCAGACCATAGCAGATTTCCTCATCTATGAATTGCAATATTTTATTAGCAGACATTACTTTTTTAAAACAGTAGTAGATTTACAGAAAAATCGAGCAGATTGTTCAGAGAATTCTCATATTCTCCATCCCCTCCCTATATTCTTCCCTATTATTAACATCTTATGTTAGTATGGTACATTTGTTACAGTTACTGAACCACAGTATATTCAGATTTTCTTAGTTTTACCTGAAGTCTTTTCCTGTACCAGGAGGCCACCCAGAACACCACATTACATTTAGTTGTTATGTCTCCTCAAGTTCCTCTTGAATGTGATGGTTTCTCAGACTTTCCTTGTTTTGGGTGACCTTGACAGTTTTGAGGAGTACTGGTCAGGTATCTTGTAAAATGTCCCTCTATTGAGATTTTTCCAATGTTTCTATTATCACTCAACTGAGTGTATTGATTTTGGGGAGGAAGACCACAGTAGTAAAGTGCCATTTTCATTATCATACCAAAGGTACATACTAGCTACATGACGTATGCCTCTTGATTTCAACTTTGATCACCTAACTGAACTAGTGTTTTCTAGGTTTTTCTACTGCGAAGTTTCTCTGTATTCATCTCTTTGTATACTTTACTCTTTAGAAGAAAGTCACTATACAAAGTCAACATTTAAGGAGAGGGGAGTTATATTCTTCTTTCTTTAAGTGAGAGTATCTACATAGTTCATTTATAATTCTTTTGCAGGGGAGTTTTGTCTCTTCCATTTATTAATGTATACAATAATTTATTTCTATTAATATGGACCACTTTATGGAGATTTATTTTATATGTTGGATTATAATCCAATACTACTTTATTTTGGGGTCAACTTGTTCCAGCTTTGGTCATTGGAGCTCTTTAAGTTGGCTTTTGTGTTCCTTTGACATGCCTTAGTTTTGTGTGTGTGTATTTGTGTGTGCGTGTGTGTATTTTCTGAGCAATTTGCATTGGTTCTAACACTACAAGATGGTGTAGGCTTCTTATGTATATTTCCTCCTATAGTCCTAAACTCTTCACAGACCCCTGGTTCTTGCTACTGGCACGTGATATTAGAAACAAAGATCTGGGTGTGCGTGCCAGGCATGCTCATTGCGCTTTGGGTATTTTGTCTTTGGCCCTCTCAGCTGACAGAGCAAAGAAGTATATGTGTGAGTACACATATCTGTAAATATTTCTATGTGTAACCACGTGTATCTATCTTAAATTAAACATGAGTTCTTACTGATGTTCCTAACTCGTATTCATTACTGCATGGACCATTCCAGTCTCCTCCCCTTGTTTATTTGTAAATTCCTACTCCCACAATGAGAAACCTGGCTCCCACTATCTGCCCTTCACTCAGTTACTCAATTGTTCAATTCCAGTACACATGTATAGTAATATCAGAATTTAACACATATTCCCATGGGAAAGAACTCTTATTACCTGGAGTATAGTACTTATGTGCAGTTCCTTTTGCCTTTAGTCTTACAGACTCCACTAATTTCTAAAGGTATGTAGATACATGCCTTTTCTTCCAAGTCTTTCAATCAAGTTGTTTCATGCATATGCAATACAGTTAGATTTTCTTGCCACAGCTTTCATTCTTTCCTGGAATCCTCAACCTCCTAAATAATGTTTTTAAAATTGCATAGATTAGGGTTTACTTTTTGTGTTGTACAGTTTTATAGGTTTTGACAAATGCATAATGCCATTTGTCCACCATTATAGTATCATACAGAATAGTTTTACCATCCCAAAAATCTCCTGTGCCTCATGCATTTTTATCTTTTCTTTTTTGTTTGTAGATTTTGGTGTATTTTCTCAACTTTAATGCTTTGTCAGTTTTAGAATTGTAAATATATTATCCCTACCTGCACATGTGTGTGAACTTTATTCATGATGTCTTTTGTTAAACAGAACTCCTAAATTTGATAATAAAATTCATCAATATTTTGCCTTGTAATATGTCCTTTTTGAATTTTTCTTAGGTAGGCTGTTCCTACCTTCATATTCCAAATACATTTACCTACATTTTTTTCTATTAACTCCAGAGATTTAGCTGTTATTTTTAAGTATTTATTTGTAGACTGCCTTTGCATGTGCTGTTTGATAGGGTTCCAGTTTAATTTTTTTCCACATGGTAGACAAACTCAATACTATCTATAAAAAAATATGGCCAGGTGTGGTGGCTCATGCCTGTAATCCCAGCACTTTGGGAGGGTGAGGTGGGCAGATCACCTGAGGTCAGGCATTTGAGACCAGCCTGACCAACATGGTAAAACCCCATCTCTACTAAAAATACAAAATTAGCCAGGCTTGGTGGTGCATGCCTGTAATCCCAGCTACTTGGGAGGCTGAGGCAGGAGGATCACATGAACCTGGGAGGTGGAGGTTACAGTGAGCCAAGATCACGCCATTGCACTCCAGCCTGGGCAACAAGAGCGAAACTCCATCTGAAAAAAAAAAAAGAAAAAAGAATACAACATTTTCACATTTTTTCTGACACTATCACTATAATGTTTTAAGTTCCCATACATTCTTGGATTTCTATTTTATTCTGTTTATTTACCGGTATATTATATAGTATTTGTTGTTTGTATGGCTTTGTGTTACGTCTTGGTATTTGGTTAAACACATTACCACATATTACTCATTTTTTAAGGCAGATTTTATTGTAGACTTTTATGCTTCTACATAAAATTTTTAATAAGAATGCTGAGTGACTAAAAAAATTAATCTGGAATTTTAATGGAAATTGTATTTAATTTATTGATAAATTTGGAAAGAATTGATACTTTTGTGATAACAAATCATTTACTCCAAGAGCATAGACTGTCTTTTCACTTACTCGGACTATCTTTTATGGCTTCTTTAGAGTTTTAAACTTTTTCAAAAGCAAGAGCAGATTGTAGAAGGTTTTCTTCAGCTTTCTTTGCCCCAGGATGAATCTAGTATAATTCAATCTCCTTCCCTCACAATGTTCTCAAGTTCAAGGTGGCCTTCAAGGAATGCTTCAGTCTTCAGACACCTCAAGGGCTCTCATAATTATTGTTGTTATGATTATTAGTTTCTTATTGCTAGTTTCCTCTCATAGCTACAGTTTTTCTAGACTTGACTCTGGAGGAGAGAGCCAGTAATTTGTTTTAAGTCACCATCCTGAAACACCCGGGCATATGGTTTGGCTGTTCCTCACCCAAATCTCACCTTGAATTGTAATAATCCTCATGTGTCAAGGGTGTGGTCAAGTGGAGGTAATGGAATCATGGGGGAAGTTTCCCCCATACTGTTCTCGTGGTAGTGAATAAGTCTCATGAGATCTGATGATTTTATAAATAGGAGTTATCTCTGTACAAATTCTCTTGCCTGCTACCTTGTAAGACGTGACTTTGCTCTTCCTTCACCTTCTGCCATGATTGTGAGGCCTCCAGAGTCATGTGGAACTGTGAGCCCATTAAATCTCTTTCCTTTATAAATTACCCAGTCTCAGGAATGCCTTTTATTAGCAGCATGAGAACAAACTAATACACCTGGGTACAATTTGTTGTTAAACCTGTTTGAGAAGGCTGTATATTGCTGTTGTGTAGAAGGAGAAAGAGAAGTAAGAGAAGTCACTTACTTGATCCATTTCAGTACCTGTAAAATAAATACCTGACACTGAAACTGCAGGCCTATGCATAAGAGTACAAATGGAGGACCACATAGCATGCGTCTAAATATTTAAACCTTTGAAATCTAGCTGACAAGCTGTTAAATAAATAAAACATGTTCTATCCTCCTAAGTTAGCAAATATCCCTTTAAAACAACCTGAAAATTAATGTTTAGCTTTAAATAGTATTCCTCTGAGCTCTAAAATAGAACTTGGCAGAATGAGGAGAACCACTTCTCGGTCCATGCCTGTCCCTCTTCCTTTGCAGCCCCAACTTTGCCCAGCTCTGTGGGATCACATACATATGCATGTGCAGACCTCAGCCTGCATGTCTAAACACTATCTACATTCTCCACAAATAACTGCCTCTTGACCACCCCTCGTGCCTAGAGTTTTGCTGAGAAGCAGTCTCATCTACTTAGAGAGGAGGTCTGTTCAGTTGCTGGAAGTTTGCATGCAATTCTGGCATCCAAATGAATAAAATTTATCTTTGACCCTCTTATTCTGTTTTTTGGTGTCTCTTCATCTCCAAGGCTTTTCCCGATTTCCTCAGGTACTCCATTCCACAATGGGCAGGAAATATTCAGATGCAACCGCCTCCCATATGTCTCAGCTAGTTGCCAGTTGTTCTTGGCCATGTCCTGTTGGCCAGCATCCTATTCTGACTACTCAGACCCTATGCATGCCAATTGTTAAGTACTGTATTTTGAATATCAGCCCTGTAAATGGTCTTTGGTCTCATTTTTTTGCCCTAAAAATTTGGCTTTTAGGAACATGGTCGGTGATCTCATTTTTTAACATATTTCTATAAATTTGGGTCACTGTCTTACATTTTCAAGAGCACTGCATTGGAGGCTAGTGAGGCGGTTTTGTTTAAGGTTGGGACTATTAAGTAAGTAGTGGGTAGGGTTACTTACAGAGTTGACTGACTTCACAGAGTCTGAGAGGACACTTCCACATGCTGTTTTCTGGAGAGTCAACTGTTTAAAATCTTTTTTCCTATCCATGTGTCTCTAAAACTTGTAATATATTGAGTCCCTTGGCTTCCACTTTCAGCCAATATGTTTTTTTAAGAAACAAATATTTCTTGGAAAGATAATATTAAATTAAATCACTTTTGGGTATTAGTCCAATTTGGGGATCGAATAAGCATATCAAATGCAGTAATAAAATTAAAAATACATTGAAATATAAAAATAAGGAATTATTATCATCGTTGTCAGAACACTGGGAACCTTGAGGAGAGTTTGAGGGAGAGAATTCCTAAAAGTACAAAAGGGAGTCCAGAGCTGGTTGTTGTGGGCCTTGGAAGACATATCCTGCTTCCTCCCTGTTTGTCCAGAACCTGGTGGTTTAGAGGTGACAGCTTGCTTTTTCTTTTACTTATTATTTGATGTCTCAACTCTCCACCAATCACTAAAGTAAGGGAAAAAAAAAAAAAAAAAAAAAAAAAAGAACCCAAACAATTTACAGTGACTTTTCAATGAGAAATCAATGAATGATGTATTGTTCTCATTATCCTTCTAAGCTTCAACTCCCAGATAGAATTTCAGGAAAGCTGTGTTGGCTGGTGAGATGAAGAAGGAGAAATGACAGATGGCAGCTCCCTGCACAGGACAAGAAGCCTTACAAGGTAATCTGCCCTGGAGCTGACTTAATAGCAGAGAGCACCATTTCATGTTAAAGAGCCTGTGCCAATATTCAAACTGCAGACCTGCCACTGACTAGTTTTCCTCTCAGCTCATCCTCAGTGATACCCTTCTCTCTACCTGGGTCATTCACTTCCTAACTTTATTAGTGCATGTGTCTGTCTTCTGTACTAGAGCAGAAGTTCCTTTGATGATAGGGACTGTGCTTTGTAAATGCTGACTAGATGTCCAATAAACGTTTATTTAAAGGGTATATTCTGCAAAACATACCCTGACTAGATATAATTTTCTTGTAAAACTAGGATAAAGGGAAATAGAAATAAAGGCTTTAAAATTTTTTTTTTAACCTGATAATTGTGATTGATAGCAAAACACCCTTCAGAATTGTTAGTATATATCCAGCTACCAATTTCAACATCAAGAGAGTATGCATAGAGGTTAAGAATATGTAGTGGGCTAGTTGCAGTGGCTGATGCCTGTAATCCCAGCACTTTGGGAGATTAGGTGGGAGGATTGCTTGAGGACAGGAATTTGAGAATAGCCTGGGCAACATAGTGGGACCCTGCCTCTACAAAATATAAAAAATTAGCTGGGTGAGGTGGTATGTACCTGTAATCCCAGCTACTAAGGAGGCTGAGTTGGGAGGATTGCTTAAGTCTGGAAGACTGAGGCTGCACTGAGCCATGATCAGTTCACTGGACCCCACCCTGGGAGACAGAGTGAGACCCTATTGATACAGAAAGGCTGTGCTCCCGGCTAAACCCCACCCTTAAACCTGGAACCAAGGCCCTAAGTGAAAACAGCTGACCCTGTTTTTCCACCCAAATGTTGCCTTCTTGGCCTGCCACACCCCTATCCTGTGCCCATATAAAGATTTCAGCTGGCAGAGCAACACAAGTGGCTGAGCACTGAGAATACAAGCAGCTAACTGAGTGGTGAGCAGAGAAGCAACTGAGCATTGGAAACTACAGATAGACGTGGCTAACTTCAGATGTGCAACTTCAAAGAGGGGCCTGGCCCCTAGCTGGGCTTCAGGGAAAGATCACCTTCTTCCCTCACCATCTCCTTCCAATTCTCCATCCCGCTGAGAGCTATTTCCATTACCCAGTAAAATCTCCCGGCTACACTACCCTTCATACCTACACTACCCTTCAATCCATTCGTGTGACCTGATTCTTCCTGGATGCCAGACAAGACCCTGGGTGCCGAGAGGGCAGGGGCTGCCACCTGGGCCCTTTGCTGAGTTAGTTGGCACTTGGCCATCCATGGATGGCAGAGCTGAAACGGCAAGAATGGTTGTAACACACTTGGATGCTGCTGTGGGGCCTTCACAGAGCCTGCTCCTGCCAGAGAGGAGTGACTGGCCTGTGTTGAGCGTTCATTAGCTCCGGTTCCCCAACTGGTTTGCACGCTCCCCTTTCCGAGGAGTGGCCAGCGGCAGGCTGAGTGAAATGAGCCACTCCAGTTCCTGCCGACAAAGGGAGTCAAGGGAAGTATCTCATCTTGCTATCTCAATAAATAAATAAATTATATATATATGTGTGTATATATATATGTGTGTGTAATGTTGCAGGGTCAAATGATCTGGAATTAAATTCTACCACTGAAACTTGCTAGCTATTGACCATGGGAGATTATCTGACCATGCTGTCCCTCAATTTCCTCATCTATAATATAAAGATAATAGCAATACCTATCTCATGGAGACTAATGAAGATAATGTATATGTGATTATTTTAAAACATCGGCAAATTATTAGATACAATATTCATCAAAAATCGCAGTCTATTTCTCCTCTTGTTGAACTTAAATGGGTCTTTGGACTTCTTTGATTAATTTAATATGGTAGAAAAGAAGTTGCCTGACTTCTGAGGGTCAACTGAAAAAGGATAACTTCTGCCTTTGTCTTGTGGGAAACTCACTCTAGGGCTCTTCAGCCACCACGTGAAAAATCTGACTGCCCTGAGGCTGCCATGTGGAGAGACCACCTGAAGAGACCACTTAGAGAGAGATGCTCAGGGAGCCCATCTATTCCAGACCCCAGATGTTTGATTTCTTCTAGCCCAACTGCCAAACTACATGAGTAGAAAACCTTTCAAGATGGCCTGGCCCAAGCTCCAGCCACTGCGTGGCTGCAACTGCATGAGAAACTCTGAGCCCACTCAACCCCCAGATTTGTGAGCACAGTTAATGATTGCTATTGTTTCAAGCTGTTTTTTTTCTGGGTGGCATGTTGCTAAGCAATAGATAAGTGACTCAGTTACAAAGCAGTAAGAAATGTACTTGACTTAAGAAAAGTTCTCAATAAATGCTCTCTATTGTTAAATCAGTCTTTGCTGTTTGCTAGTGTGTGCCCTTAATAGTGTGTCCATCTCACTGAACCTATTCTGTCTGTAAATTACATGTAATAGGACTTGGGTTATCAGTCTCGTGCAATTTTGATGAAGATTAGATGAGAAAACAGGAAAGTCCTTGAAAAGTAGTAAAGTGTATAAAAAATGAGTATTACCATTTGTTTTGCATATTTTTTCCTTTCCTTAAATTTAGCAGGAGTTTAATATTGAGTAGATACTCGTACTCCAAAACTAGTGCTATTTTAAGAGATATTTTTTCTAATATTTTTAAACATTCTTAGGAACTAAATGAAAAATTTGGATGGATTATTTGTTCTGTGTACAAAGTTGCCAAATTGACATAATTGTTAAAATCTCTGAGAATAAAATTTAAAATTCTGTATCTTGTTAACTGCTTTTCATGTTGCTCTACAGCTGTAGCACAAAGTAAGCATATCCCAGATGATTTTGTATTAATTTAATTAAGATCTGATTTCAGAATCTATTTTTGCACAGTCATCTGCATTTAGACATGTCATCCACAAGGTGGAAGCAAAGGTTTTTATCTGAAATAGGCATTTCTTTTGAGGCTTTTCACATGCAAAGATTTATACTTTTGATATTGAAGAGAATAGACATAGACAATCAATCCATTGTTAGAGACTTTCTTACTTGAGTAGAAGCAATATATGAATACCAAACGCCTTATCTGAGGATGGGCAATAAGGTACTGCTATTGTTAGTTGCAAACTAGAACTTGCCAGAATGCATTAGTTATGAAACTAGTAACCTTGTGGTGGTGGTTGTCATGGAAGAAACAATTAGATGCTTTCTTGGCCTAATGAAGAGAAAAGAATATTTCAGATCCTAGAAGAAATGGGCAAGGATAAAATAGCCTCTGGGAAAGACAACCTTTTGACCTGATTATCCATAACTGGGATTTGTTTAGTGGGAGATAAGAGTTTATTTTATAATTAAGGACAAAAATACTCAAAATGCAGTCCCAGACTGAGATAATACAGTGAGAGAAATTTACACTTGCTACAGTTTCATTAGTTATGTAGCCAACATCTTTAATCAGTTAATCTAAAATGCTTTTCCCTTTCTAATTTGGGTGAAGGCACCAAGCTTCTAAAGCAGTGATCGACAGGATGGTTGCAGGGCAGGTTTCACTCAAGATTGCTTAAATCCGAATCTCTGAGGGGGGGCCTGGGCATTGATATTTTTTCCAAAACTCTCCATATAATTCTAAGATGCAGCTAGGGTTGGGAATCACATTTGTAGGTTGGGGGAGGGTGAGACCTCTGTATTGGGGAGAAGTGCACAAAAGGGAGACCAGAGATGTAAAAACAACCTTCTAAGCCTTCCTGTTTGAGCTATTTATCTCCAAATGGAAATTGGGTAAACTCTCAAGCTGATCAAATTCTTGCTTCATTAGGGTCTATTGCTATTGAATCAAATAACACATTAGAAAGGCTTTTCACTTGTTATGTTTTCAAATTAAAATCGTCATAAAAAGCTTTCTTTAGAATTTCCAGGTGAGGTATTAATACACTAATCCTGTGAAGACCATTTAAGGTGATGATTCCCAGGTGATATTTAAGAATCACCTGTGAGATGACCTCGGAATCCAGAGAAACACAGGATGTCAATACTGCAACTTGAAAGACTTTAGACCTTATAGATGACAAGAGAAGGTTTGCGTGACAGTTAAATTTTATGTGCCAATTTTTCTAGGCTATGGTAATCATTTGTTTGGTGAAACATTAGCCTAGACATTGCTGGAAAGAGATTTTGCACATGTGATTAACATTTACCATAAGTTGACTTTAAGTAAAGGAGCTAACCATTGATAATGTGATAATGTGAGTGAATGTCATCCAGTTGAAAGCTTTAAGAGCAAAATCAGGTTTTTCCAGAAAAGAAGAATTCAACCTCAACATTGTAACATAGAAATCTTGCCGGTGGGCCGGGTGCGGTGGGTCACACCTGTAATCCCAGCACTTTGGGAGGCCAAGGCGGGTGGATCACAAGGTCAGGAGTTCAAGACCAGTCTGGCCAATATGGTGAAACTCTGTCTCTATTAAAAATATGAAAAAATTAGCTGGGTGTGGTGATGCATGCCTGTAGTCTCTGCTATTTGGGAGGCTGATGCAGAGGAATAGCTTGAACCCGGGAGGCAGAGGTTATAGTGAGCTGAGATCGTGCCACTGCACTCCAGCCCAGGCAACAGAGCAAGACTCCATCTTAAAAAAAAAAAAAAGAAAGAAAGAAAGAAAGAAATTCTGCCTGTGTTTCTAGACTATTTCAGACTATTTCTAGACTATTTCACACTGAGTCCCTACTGGGGCACTGCCTGGTGGAGCTGTGAGAAGAGGGCCATGGTTCACCAGAGCCCAGAATGCAGCTTCACAACTGCATAAGCAATTTCTTAAAATAAATCTCTTTATCTATCTCCTGTTGTTTCTGTTTCCTTGGAGAATCCTGACTGATAGAACTTGTAAACATCATTCTTAGAAACAAATTTGATATGGTTTGGCTGTGTCACCACCCACATCTCATCTTGACTTCCCATGTGTTGTGGGAGGGACCCAGTGGGAGGTAACTGAATCATGAGGCCAGGTCTTTCCCATGCTGTTCTCATGATAGTGAATAAGTCTCACGATATCTGAAGTTTATTATAAGGGAGAGTTTTCCCACACAAGCTCTCTTTGCCTGCCACCATCCACATAAGATGTGACTTGCTCCTCGTTTCCTTCTGTCATTATTGTGAGGCTTTCCCAGCCACATGGAACTGTGAATTCTCCATTAAACCTCTTTCCTTTGTAAGTTGCCCAGTCTTGGGTATGTATTGATCAGCAGCATGGAAACAGACGAATCCAGTAAATTGGTACCAGCACAGTGGGGCACTGCTGAAAAGGTACCCCAAAATGTGGAAGCAAGTTTGGAACTGGGTAACAGGCAGGGGTTGAAACAGTCTGGAGGACTCAGAAGACAGGAAAATGTGGGAAAGCTTGAAACTTCCTAGAGACTTGTTGAATGGCTTTGACCAGAAGCCTGACAGCCATATGGACAATAGGGTCCAGGCTGAGGAGGTCTCAGATGGAGATGAGGAACTTGTTGGGAACTGGAGCAAAGATGACTTGTTATGTTTGAGCAAGAGACTGGTGGCATTTTGCTCCTGCCCTAGAGATTTGTGGAACTTTGAACTTGAGAGAGATGATTTAGGGTATCTGGAGGAAGAAATTTCTAAGCAGCAAAGCATTCAAGAGGTGACTTGGGTGCTGCTAAAGGCATTCAGTTTTATAAGGGAAGAAAGTACAAAAGTTCAGGCAATTTGCAGCCTGACAATGTGATAGAAAAGAAAAGCCCATTTTTCTGAGGAGAAATTGAAGCTGACTGCATAAAATTTGCATAAGTAATGAGGAGCCAAATGTTAATCTCTCCAAGACAATGGGGAAAATGTCTCCAGGGCACTTTAGAGTTCCTCATGGCAGCCCCTCCCATCACAGGTCCAAGGGCCTAGGAGAAAATGGTTTTGTGGGCCAGGCCGAGGCTCCACGTGCTGTGTGTTCAGTCTAGGGACTTGGTGCCCTGCATCCCAGCCACTTTAGCCATGACTAAAAGGGGCCAAGGTACAGCTCAGGATGTTGCTTCAGAGGGTGGAAGCCCCAAGCCTTGGCAGCTTCCACATGGTGTTGAGCCTGTAGGTATACTGACATCAAAAATTGAGATTTGGAAACCTCTGCCTAGATTTCAGAAGATGAATGGAAACACCTGGATGCCAAGGCAAAAGTTTGATGCAGGGGCAGGGCCCTCATGGAGAACCTTTGCTAGGGCAGCATGGAAGGGATATGTGGGGTTGGAGGCCTCACACTGAGTCCCTACTGGGGCACTGCCTGGTGGAGCTGTGAGAAGAGGGCCATGGTTCACCAGAGCCCAGAATGCTAGATCCACCGACAGCTTGCACCATGTGCCTGGAAAAGCCACAGACACTGAACACAAGCCTATGAAAGCAGTCAAGAGGGAGGTCACACCCTGCCAAGCCACAGGGCCGAAACTGCTCAAGACCATGGGAAACCACCTCTTGTATCAGTGTGACCTGGATGTGAGACATGGAGTCAAAGGAGATCATTTTGGAGCTTTAAGATTTGACTGCCCCATTGGATTTTGGATCACTGCAGCCTGTTTGTTTTGGCCAATGTCTCCCATTTGGAGTGGCTGTATTTATTCAATGCCTGTACCTGCATTGTTTCTAGGAAGTAGCTAACTTGCTTTTGATTTTAAAGGCTCACAGGCAGAAGAGACTTGCCTTGTCTTGGATGAGAATTTGGACTGTGGACTTTTGAGTTAATGCTAAAATGAGTTAACATTTGGGGGACTGTTGGGAAGGCATGATCCATTTTGAAATGTGAGGACATGAGTTTTGGGAGAGCCCAGGGGTGGAATGATCTGGTTCAGCTCTGTGTCCCCACCCAAATCTCATCTTGAATTCCCACATGTTGTGGGAGGGACCCAGTGGGAGGTAATTGAATCTTGGGGGCAAGTCTTTCCTGTGCTGTTCTCATGATAGTGGGTACGTCTCACAAGATGTGATGGTTATTATACAGGAGAATTTTCCTGCACAAGCTCTCTTTCTCATGAGATGTGATGGTTATTACATAGGACAGTTTTCCTGCACACGCTCTCTTTGCCTGCTGCCATCCACATAAGATGTGAGTTGCTCCTGTTTGCCTCCTGCCATGATTGTGAGGCCTCCCCAGCCACGTGGAACTGAGTTCTCCGTTAAACCTCTTTCCTTTGTAATTTGCCCCATCTTGGGTATGTCTTGTTCAGCAGTGTGAAAACGGACTAAAACAAAATTACAGCGTGTGTGTTTGTTTGTTTTCAATCATGGTGAGGACCCAGGTGTTTGCATGAAGGTGATATGTAAGGTGTAAAAAATTGAGGACTTCTTATGTAAAAGAAATTAGCTAGTGAGATCAGCTATGGTTGACAGTAGATGGAAATTCAAAAGCATCTCTTTAATGCTGAGCAGCACGTAGGAAGCAGGCATAAAATTTGGCAATATATTATCAACAGAGCTCTGCTTCCTAGGAAATGGAACAAATGACATCATTATGCATATAAGATCTAACATTAAAACTCTTTTACTAAAATTACAATATTTCTGTCAGCGATTCTTAATATAAGAAAAAATTGTGAAATGTGTTTAGAGTGTGCTGGAAAATATATCCATAGGAACTATGAAAACCCTACTTCAGTAAATAGTATATTTATTGACTACTTTGCGACAGAAAAACACCCAGTTCTATCATGTCAAGCATGAAAATACTTTACCAAAATGGACCAGTTTGCAGTAGTTAATGAATGATTTATAAATGTAACTTCTCAAATAAGAAAAGAATTTTCCAAAATTAATTTTATAGAGAATAATTCTGGGAAATAGTCAAAGGAAAAGGGGTTAGCAAATAAATCTGGAAGCACTGAATTATATACAGTACTCTGTGACTCTTCAAAGAAGAGATATGCTATACTGATGGTAAAACTAATTTGATCAGGGAACACATTCATCAGGTATGTCCATTTGCCTTCCATGGACATACTGCAATTGAAATTGCTTTCCATACTGCAATTGAAAACTAAGGCCTTGTTTTGCTCTTTGCTAACTCTGTGACCTAGAGACACTGATTCACAATTTTGGAGTCTCAGTCTCCTTGTATCTTGTCAGTGCAATGATACCTACTTCTCAGAGTTGCTTGAAGCTTCAGTAAGGTAATATTCGAAAGAGAATTTTTTTAAAAACGTAAAATACTACCTAAATATTAGCAGATAGTTTGTTGCTTTTTGACTTTCTGTCATCCAGAGAACTTCTGTTTGAGTTTTATTTCTCATTTTGAAATCTTTGTGAAAGGTAGGGCTGCACTTTCTACATAGAAGCTGCAAGAGGCAGGCATTTTATTTCCCAGTTCCTGGCAGCTACAGGCATGGTCACTTGACCTTGGCTCACTTAATGAAATCCTCCTTCATGGGACTTAGAATTTTGAGGAGTGACAGGTATGTTAGTTAATTTGACTCAAATTATATATGCCATAAAATTGCTTCATCTATTGTATAACTCTACATCTAACATGAGGTGAATTCAAATTCCCTGATGCAATTAACTCTACAAATAGAAGGCTGCATGGTTTTTAGTAGTTTCCAAGAGGTATTTATTCTGAAATTATGAACTTTCCTTTAAAGCAGAATAGAGAGAACACTTTCATTTTCCCTGGGCAAAGAGGGCACATAGAATGTTGTATATATTTTTATATGTGACATATTGAATTAAGCAGAAAAATCATGTTTTTAGAACTTTGTCTCTATAAATTTCTCTCAGGAGCTTTTTGTAAAAGTAAACTTGTTCAAGCTATAAAGATTTTCTTTTTGCAAAACAGATACTACTTAATTAATTCCAAGCAACTTGTAGCTGGAAGCAAGAAGGTAGTTTCAGGAGTATTTTTGTTACTATTGTTGGTTTTCGGCTGTTAGTTTTTAAAAAGTGAGACATTCTAGGCTTTATGGTGGAAGACTGTGTAACTTTTTCTTTTCTTTTTTTCAGACAGTCTTGCTCTGTTGCCTAGGCTGGAGTGCAGTAATGTCATCTCCCTCACTATAACCTCCACCTCCCAGGTTCAAGCAATTATCCTGCCTCAGCCTCCCGAGTAGCTGGGACTACAGGCACATACCACTACATCTGGATAATTTTTGTAATTTTAGTAGAGACAGGATTTCACCATATTGGCCAGGCTGCTCTCGAACTCCTAATCTTGTGATCTGCCCGCCTCGGCCTTTCAAAGTGCTGGGATTACAGGCGTGAGTCTCTGTGCCCAGTCTAACTTTTTCTTAGTGGTGCCTACTAAGCCTGAGAATCAATCAGGGAATGGAGTTTAGCGTATTGGGAATTATAAAGTGCATGCTCAATGTTGAGTCTTTTAGAAGGAAACAGCAGAGATCTAGACAAAAACAGGCCTTATGAGACTGCCTACTACAGCATTTTTGTGAAAGACACAGGAATAGTTCTGAAGATCAACATTGTGCAGAGCCACATAATTCTCAGTTATATTTATGGTTTGCATTATATTTCAATTTATTTTGATAGCAAATCATCATACTTATCATTGTATGAAGACATTGTAGCTAGAAAAAGTAGAAAGTATCCTAGTTGTCTTCCCAGAACCTCAGTGGTTTTGCTTAGGTTAGGTCATCATAGGTCATTCCCCTGGGTGGCTCCAACTCTAGGTCTATGAGAATAATGAAATGAATTTTATGTTAGAAAAACAGAGCTAATGGGCAACAACCATAATATTGCTCAACAGACCCATATAACCTCATGCTACTTTAATATTTATGCCAAAAATGACTCTGTCTAGGATGACCCATATATCCACTATGGCCCATCTCATAGGTCCAGAATAAGAAAAAAATGTAAGACAGTCCCAATACCAATCGTGATGGTTTTATATGTCATACACCAGGGCACATTGCATATTTTGCAGCATTTCTTTTTTTTTCTTTTTTTCTTTTTTTTGAGACAGAGTCTTGCCCTGTCACCCAGACTGGAGTGCAGTGGCACGATCTCAGCTCACTGCAAGCTCTGCCTCCCTAGTTCACGCCATTCTCCTGCCTCAGCCTCCCGAGTAGCTGGGACTACAGGCGCCACCACCCGCCTGGCTTAGTTTTGTATTTTTAGTAGAGACAGGGTTTCACCATATTGGCCAGACTGGTCTCGAACTCCTGCTCTTGTGATCCACCCTCCTCAGCCTCCCAAAGTGCTGGGATTACAGGCGTGAGCCACCGCGCCCGGCCTGTGCAGTGTTTTTTAATTACATTTTTAACTGGTGATGAATGCGACTTTCTGCTCTATGGTAATAACAATTATGACCAGGGCAAAGCTGTCAACCAGTGGCATAATGAGTCCCCCAATCATGGAATTGAGACAATAGTTCAGTAGTTTTAATTTTAGCAAAACACTGAGCGTGAATTTTTATCAAATAATCTTCTACTTTGTATTAGGGCCAAATAGTCTCCCTTAATTTTTTCCCTCTTCCAAGACAATATAATATAGTTATGTCATAGTTCTATCTGCACAGTATAAAAAATTCCATATTTCAATGTCTTCAATGAGTTTATACTTTGGAGTGAGGATGCAATGAGAGACACAAATCTGTTCCCTCACAGCCTCTGTTTCTCTCATAGTGTGAGCAACTCTCTGTGCTGGGTGTGATTCTGGTATCTAAAGTATTTTCACCCAATCTGATTCTACATTGTGTACCAACTCATTTATGTTTTTGGAAACCCAGAGGGACTATTACTTGCTTCCAAAGCTAACAACAAAAAATACCAGGCTTTGTGAGATTTATTAAGAGACAGAGATTTGCCGGGCATGGTGGCTCACACGTGTAATCCCAGCACTTTGGGAAGCCAAGGTGGGCGAATCATGAGGTCAGGAGATCAAGATCATCCTGGCTAATGCAGCGAAACTCCGTCTCTACTAAAAATAGAAAAAATTAGCCAGGTGTGGTGGTGGGCGCCTATAAGTCCCAGCTGCTCGGGAGACTGAGGCAGGAGAATGGCGTGAACCCAGGAGGGGTACCTTGCAGTGAGCTGAGATCATGCCACTGCACTCCAGACTGGGCAACAGAGTGAGACTCCATTTTGGGGGCGGCGGGGGCGGGGGAAGAGAGACAGAGATTCTGTCTCCAAAAGTGCATGCAAGTGTGGCCACAATCAATTTGGAGCTTGAAGGCTTGAAGAAAAAGATTGAGCAAGGAGACCAATAACTGTCAAGATGAGAATTGAAGTTTTTAATAAGACTCTAATTGAGAGTGAAATAGTGTGAAACTGTTGACCGGAAGACATGAATCATAGGTATTACTAGGGATTAGAATACCTTGAGACAAAAGGCTTCAACTTCTATGAGTGATTCAAATCCCTAACTAGAGATGGGTAGGCTTAAATGGAAATGAAACACGTAGGTTTTAGGAACTGTTTCACTCTAAACAATGTGCCACTTCTGCGGATCGCCTGTTATAGCAAGGGAAAAATCATTGAAGAAAATGGATATTTTCTACTTGAATAGTTTAATATATGATGAAAAGACTGATCTATCTGAGGGAAAGTACTCAGCACTTACTCTGAAATCATTACGTTAAGACATGGATTTAGAGCAGCTCATGACTAGGATTGTGTCATTTGGGGGGTAATGCTGCTGATAGTTGAATGACTTCACAGTTGTGCAATACAGCTACAAAATTCTCCCTGGAACCCAGGAACTGCAATGAGTTGGTTGTGTTCTGGAAACCTAAGATAAGTGATAAAGTTGTGGTCCCATTATTTCTGAATATCAAGTACCTCAGGCCTATAACCTTGTGAACAAGCTATAATTTGCATTTTCAAAGCCATGTAACTATTCCCGAAATAATTGAAACTTGGTAGGCCTTCATCATTGCAGAACGCAATGGTGATAAACAAGAAGTGGATAAAATTGAGCTCCAAACAGTCAATGTATGTTACCAAAATCCATGGAGGGAATATGTGAATAATTTTAGGAAAGAATATGTGAATATGTGAATAATCCATCCCGATGATCAAAATGTATTTGGGTAGCCAAACAATTGAGCAGCACAGAAATCAAAGGATTAATTAAAGGCCAGAGAAAAATGTAGACTAACAGGAGGAGAAATTTCATTTCTTCATCTTATCAGATGAAGATAATGACCATGAATCAGAAGAATCGATATATTAGAAACTTCATTAATTTGTCACTGACAAACTGAGTTTATCTCTTGATTTAGTTAGCATTAAAAATACTTCTGAAATTTGTTCTGAAAAGAAATCTCTTGAAATCCATCAAATTATTACTTCTTCCTTACTTATCTTAGGATATCTTCTCCTATTTTAATTAGTTTTCCCAAAGCCTGAAAACATACAACACTAAGGAAATGCACTCTGAGTTCTGAATGCACTCTGAGTTCTGAGTTCTGAACACAGTCCAGTGAAAAACATATTCAAAATCAAAGTGATATAGCTTTCCAAATAACCCTGACTTTTGTTGGCCGGGCACGGTGGCTCAAGCCTGTAATCCCAGCACTTTGGGAGGCCAAGACGGGCGGATCACGAGGTCAGGAGATCGAGACCATCCTGGCTAACATGGTGAAACCCCGTCTCTACTAAAAAATACAAAAAACTAGCCGGGCGAGGTGGCAGGCGCCTGTAGTCCCAGCTACTCTGGAGGCTGAGGCAGGAGAATGGCGTGAACCCGGGAGGCAGAGCTTGCAGTGAGCTGAGATCCGGCCACTGCACTCCAGCCCGGGCGACAGAGAGAGACTCCGTCTCAAAAAAAAAAAAAAAAAAAAAAAAAAAAAAAAAAAAAAAAAAAAAAAAAACCCTGACTTTTAATCAAAGCTTAATAAATCTTGAAGGATGAGAGATGAGGTCACTGTTGCATATTGCGATTTTAACTCTTTGGAGATTATTACATGTGGATTGAGATAAAGAGAAAGTAGATTCATTCAAATGGTGGGAAGATGTAATAATTTAGCAGCAACAGAGATCAGAAATTATTTTAACTCTAGAATTGTTACACTTCAAGTAACTTGCATTTTGATTTTTATTCCTTGGAAAATTATTTAGAGAACTTACTTTATCTTTAGGACATGATATTTGTATGCCAAAGCACAAAAACATATGGGCAGGAAAGCTTTTTAGTTTAGATTCATATCAGTAGTAGTAGGAGCATCAGTGCAACAACTTTGCTAGTATTGCTGCTAATATTCATTTTTACTACTTTTTAGATATTTTATATATACCATCTCAATCATTATAACAACACTGTGAGGGAGATATTGAAAATTTCATTTTACATGAAAGGAAACTCATCTTTAGACAGGTTAGATAACTTGCTCAAATTCACAGATAGAGTGGGGATTCTAATCCAGGTTGGGTGATTTCAAATATGAGTTTTCTTGACCATCCCCCTTGTACTGGTTCTCAGAGTGTTAATTTTCTTTTTTACTGCTTCAGAAGACTTAAATAATTAATAGTTGCAAAGCTGAATATGGTGAAATGATTTAATGTTATTAGTCAATGGATTGGAAGGCTTTTGTTTCCACATTATTTTGGGCAGGTTGTCAGTAAGTCAGCAAAATAAAAATTGACATCATTAAAAAGCCTCAGTTCAGCTAAGAACTGAGATCCAAACAAGTTTGCATCAAAAGTCTCAGGCATAATATCTTTAGCATAAATACAATTGAATCTGGAGAGAAAATATTTTTGTTGAAATGTGCAGAGTTCAGGTCAACTTCAGTTTAAGATGTGAACTTATGTGGGAATAAACTCTTTTATGTTCTTAATATCTACATCTGGCATTTTTTAATAGGTGAAAATACAGTAACTGTAAAAAGCAAGTAACACTATTTCAACAGTAGTGTTTTAATTTGAATAAGAAGGTCTCTTTTCTTCCTAAGGTCCTTACTGTGTCATTTTTAAGACTTGATGAACCCTGTCTTTAAACTCAGAGTTCTTCCTATTGAAGTGCATCAGAATCTTTTTTTTTTTTTTTTTTTTTTTTTTGAGACGGAGTCTCGCTCTGTCACCCAGGCTGGAGTGCAGTGGCCGGATCTCAGCTCACTGCAAGCTCCACCTCCTGGGTTTATGCCATTCTCCTGCCTCAGCCTCCCGAGTAGCTGGGACTACAGGCACCCGCCACCTTGCCCGGCTAGCTTTTTTGTATATTTTAGTAGAGACGGGCAGAATCCTTTAAATGTTCTTTATGCTGTCATTATGTTACATGTGAGATTATGACGGATGAAGCACAAGGCAGGGGACCAGTAAACCTGGATTCTAGTCTTAAATATATCAGAAGTTGACTGTTTGCTCTTGTGAAAGTGTAAGCTCTTTAACTTTTCTCAGTGCTTAATATTCTCATCTGTAAAATGAGTTTGAGCAGATAAGAATAAATTTATTAAAGTCTCCTTCCAATTCTTTGATATTTAAAATACATCATACAATGCTGGATTCTTTGGTCCTGCATTTAAAAAATATACTTACCAAAGTTAATACACATGCTTCAGGACTACAGGATATTCTTCAATTCAGCATCAATCTGATAATGAAAAAATAATGTTATATAACTTATGAAATATTTCATTTGTAGCCTACTAGATCATGCAGAAGGTATACAAAATCTTGAAACCTTGGTTAGAGGAAAGGATTCTTGCCAAGATGCAATGTTACATTGCAGTTTTTATTAGCCACCCTTCACATTTATTTAGCTTTACATCATTTCTGCCATTGAAGGGCTTACAGTCTGCTGGGAAAAGTAGACAAGAAAAAATGGCAGTAGAGTTTAATAAGTGCTAATTATTGGGTGCACACAGAATGTTATTGGACAGCAGAGAAGTTTGAGTGCCAGGGAAGAATTCTCAGAGGAGGAGATGTCTTCTAACTTGAGCCCTAAAGCCTGATGAACTATTCAGCCAAGACAAGCCTGATGAGAAATAGGGCAAGTGGGTGGAGTCATTACATGCAAAGACTTTGAGGTAAGAGCAAGTTTCATGTGTTTGGAAAACTGCAAGTAGCTCAGGAGAACCCAAGTAGGAGGCACAACAAGTGATAACAGCAAGACACTACTTGGAGAAGAAATCAAGGTCCAAAATATCTGTATTTTGTTTTTAAAAAAAGCACTTTAATTTGAAAGCAATGAGAACTATTAGAGAAGAGTATTAACCATTTTTGTGTTTTAAAAAGGTTGATTTGACCTCAGTATAGAGATGGGATTGGATGTGAGGCACTGTGGGCAGACTGGAGGTGGGAGACCAATGGACAGGCTGTAATTCAGGTGAAAGATGGCCTGAAACTAAATACCAAGAATGTAGAAGAATGTGGGTGGGAGATTGAGAGAGGCTGCAGAGTTAGAATTGATGAGATTTGGAATTTTATTTGATGCATATGGAAAAAGAGAAGGAGAAATAAAGAGTCACTAAATTTTCATCGTGGGGGCAATGGGTAAATGATGATAGTATTCATAAACTCAAAACCATAGAGCAGGTTATAGGAAAAATATTTTGGCTGTGTTGATTTTAAATTTCTTATGGGACAAGATACTGGGGGAGAAGAGAGTCCTATAGGCAGTTGGATAAAAAGCCTGATGCTGAAGGAGAGATCTTGGTTGGAGGTAGCGATTTGGAGATTAAAAGCATAAGCATTGATGAAAACAGTTGAGAAAATGTAGTACCATGGAAATGAAGAGCAAGGAAAAAACTCTGTAAACAAATTTAAGAGATAGGTAGAGGAAGAGGACACATGAAATAGAACAAGAAGATAGGAATCATAGAAAGACAAAAAGTAGAAAATAATAATACAGATGCTAAGTAAATTGGTTCAAGAAGAAAGGAATACTTATCAGTATCAAGTGTTTTAAGGAGAAACCTGGTAAGAACTGAAAAATGTTTATTAGATTTAGCAAGAAGGATACTGTTGGCGTGCCTTTGTTGATAGTCATATGGTACCATCAAAAGCCAGACTGCAAAGGGTTGAGGAGTTAATAAGTGTGAGGAGCTGGAGTATATGGTATTCTTGCAAGAATCTTGGCTGTAAGGGAGGCTGTAAAGAAATATAGCTAGGGAGGCATCTAAAGTGCCTTATTTATTATTTTTTGAGATAAGAAGAAGAGTAACTTTAATACAAATTGGACAGAGCTGGTAGAAATGTTGATGCAAAAGAAGAGAGTATATCTAATGGAGGAAGGGTCCAAGGAAGTGAGATGGATAGAATTCAGGGTGATATTACCAACCCAGTATCATTTTTGCTACTTAACAATAATTTTGGATTTTCAGTCAATAGTCTTCTATCAATACTTTGCTTTTGTCATGATTAGCTAAGTTAGGACTGAAGTCTATGACAAGGACATTGAGGAAGAGTAACAGACTAATACAGAATAAACTTAGATTTTCCTAACATCATATAACCTCTGTAAGTTTTATTCAACCCATCTGTAAAAGGGGGAATTAAAATAATAATTAATATCTAGAACTGTTTTGGGTTATTCTATAAATACATATATGCCAGGCTATTAATATTTCTGCTTAACATACAGCAGTGACTTAATCAACGATAGTTACGACACTGAGGATTATAAAATCGAGTTATACCAAGAGATAAAACAAACTACAGTGAATATACTAGTTTTTCCTGATATAAGAAAGACAGAGGGGAGCATGGGGGTAGACGGTATATCACTCTACTTGCCGGTCTCCTCTTTGCCCCACTTCCACTTGGCTGTTTGTATTTGTCTCTATGTTTTCAAGATTTTATTGATCAATTCCAGCATATTATAATGACTTCTGGAATATTTTGGGAAATCATATCTGATGCTCACTAGCAGTTTGTTGAAACATTTTAAAGGAAGCATAGTAATGCTCTGCCTGAATGATGATAGAAAGAGAAAAAAAGACTGCAAGTCTAATTTTGTAACTATAGGTTTTTCTGCAGGCAAATGGGCCTTTTTTGGCATAAACAAAGGAACCAGTTCTACGAGTACCACGGTAAAGCCAAAAGAAAATGACATTGGTTGTTCTATGTCCTGGTCATTTCAAGATTGGGGTGAGAAAACACTAAATTTCCATGTAACGAAACACTGAATTAGTATGGTTCAGAAGCCCCTTTTGCCAGTCTTCCAGTAGTTATGCCAAGTGTATTTGGAATGACAAGTAGAGACTGATCCCTGGATATAAGTGACTTGAAGTGAAAGGAGCAGATGGATATTTCTTTTAAGGACAATTTTTTCAAGCAAATACATGACAAAAAGATCTCACAAATTAGGATCCAAATATTATAGGACAAATGGGACATTCACATTAGGCATTGGAAATTAAAGAGAATGCTGTTCACATGGATGTTGCACTAACGTGAAGTCAGAAAGGAGGGGTGAACTTGCCTACCTAGCTATGAGATCAGTTTACAAAGGCAATCAGAAGGCTAATTGAAATACTAGAGGATTTAATCTCTGAGTGCTCTGAATAATCAAATGTGCACAAGTATCTCAACAACTCCTTTCATCTCACTCTACTTTAGCAATTACTGAAAGATAGGCTACCCAGCTGCTATAAATTTACTAGCGATAAAGCAAGAAGAGAGAGAGCTATAAACCTGCCTTCTCATCATTGTAGTGATTTGAATGGCAATATGTTATCATGAAAAATATATTGAAAACTGACTCAAAGAAATGAAAAACCAGGGGCTTTTAGGAAGCATGAATTTGTGCTTAAAGCTCAGTTTGTCTTGTATGATGTCAGGCAGGACAGTGCATATCTGTATAGACAGATAACAAAGGCACAGGGAAGGGTTTCAAAAGGGACATTTCTTATAGAATCTAAAAGACATTTAGACTGTTTTCTTCTTCTGTCATAATAACAGACTCTCAGAGCAAATTTTTCTGGTAGCAAACAACTTCTATGTAAGGTGATTTTATTTTTCTAGGTTAAGGCCACCTAAATTGATACTAAATTTAGGTTACCAAAAGCAACTTGGTATGAAAGGAAGGAACAGTTCTGGTTAATTAATTATTTTATGCTAAAAATGTTTTAGTGCCCACAATGACCAAAATATTCTGACAGTCCAGCTTTTTCTGTTTTTATGTTGAGAATCTTAGTTTGAATTTTAATGAACAATTAAGATGGCATATTTGTCAGTAGAATTTAAAGAAAAGACTTTTATTCTACTGTACTCTCGCCATCTGGAATTCTGACTTTATAAATTGTTACAAACAAGATTAGCAAATAGGTTTCAGACCAGAGTGTAAATATGGAAATTAGAAAAGAAACCAGAATCCCTAAGGCTATAAGGAGGACATTAGAAAAAGATGTAGCTCCATTTGTCAAACTAAGACTTTTTTCTTAGGCACTGCACAATAAAATAAAACAAAACAAAACATAATAAAACAAATAAAACTTTACTACAATATGAATATTAAGAAATTTGGAATGCATAGCCCAAAACTTTAAAAAAATACTTTACACAGCTTAATTTTTAAAAAGCCACTTCAAGTATAAAAAAGCTGCTATTGCGAAGAGAGAATAGACATTTTCTAGTTGATAGAGAAAGCCAGGGTGATTGCAGGAGAAATTACAAAGGGAATATCACAGCTTAATTTACAGAATGATGTTCTCATAATGCAG
Organism: Rhinopithecus roxellana; assembly: GCF_007565055.1. Taxonomy (NCBI): domain Eukaryota; kingdom Metazoa; phylum Chordata; class Mammalia; order Primates; family Cercopithecidae; genus Rhinopithecus; species Rhinopithecus roxellana. The sequence continues at coordinate 183,487,097 of NC_044550.1, read as the reverse complement.
CTATCTGGCAATGAAATCGACCATTTCCGTTTCGACTCCTAGGAGTAGATAAATTGACTATATTTAAATGGAGGCTGAATGCACCTCTGGAAGGAATTAACTGAGTGAGAAATTACTCTAGATGATCTTTACAGTTTTCTTTGAGCATTTATACTTCTGTGACCCGCTTTTTTAAAAATTAAGTTCTTGGATATTTTTAAATTCAGTCTAATAGAAGCTAGGCTTTATTGCTTTCACAGCTGATAGATGAACAAAACTTCAGGTAAATTCTTAAATTATTTAACTTATAGAAAGGGGCTTCTGGCCGGGCGCAGTGGGTGGCTCACTCCTGTAATCCCAGCACTTTGGGAGGCTTAGGTGGGCAGATCACTTCAGGGCAGGAGTTCCAGACCAGCCTGGCCAACATGGTGAAACCCCATCTCTACTAAAAATACAAAAATTAGCTGGGCGTGGCGGTGCGCACCTATAATCCCAGCTACTCAGGAGGCTGAGGCAGGAGAATCACTTGAGCCCAGGAGATGGAGGTTGCAGTGAGCCGAGATCTCACCACTGCACTCCAGCCTGGGTGACAGAATGAAATTTCATCTCAAAACAAACAAACAAACAAGCAAGCAAGCAAGCAAGCAAAACAAGAGTTTAAGGGCTTCTAATTGGCATGAAATCATTTAAACTAACTAGCATTTGGTATGGCATAGAATTATTCCTAACCCTGCCTCTATATTTGAGAAATAGGGTGGGCAACACAACACAATTCTTGGAGTTATTACTAATGTCTCCAAATAAGCAGTAAAGTGAAATGAAGTGTTGTTTTTGTCTTTTGACTCTTCTAAAAAAATGAAATGCTTGCTGGAGCGTAACAGGTAAAATGGAGGATGTGAACATATGGGCTGACATTTTCTGAAAAAGGCCAGCAAAACACACCCCTCCCCATGAGAATAGGGCAGATACTGACTTGGTGAAAGAAATCTTAGTACAAGACACTTGAAATCTCAGAAGTCGAAGCATAGCTCAGGTCTACTAACAATAGGCCCACACAATCTACCTGAGGTCTCCTCGCCTCTCTCACACCTTCAGTCCATATAAAGATGGGCAGAATACAAGATACCAACATAACACTGTGGTTTATAGGAGAAAACCAATAGGCCTCAGATGCAGTGATTAGATAAACACTAATTCATCTGTTAATACTATCAGAGAAAACAAAAAGGTCTGGCCGGAACTGCTCGTGTTTTGCACAAATTAAAAAATAAATGATCTGGCAACTATGGAAATACATTTACGGGACAGAAGGGGAAAGAGAGAAAGGAGGAGGGGATTGGGGAAGGGGTTATTTTACTGTTAACAATATTGGATCTGAACCAGGAAGCGGGAGGGGAAGGAAGAAAAAGGGGAGACCGGGATGAGGAGAAGGGACATTTAAGGAGAGATGAATCCAAGAACTATCCAAAATTGGGGGGAGTAGGGAGGGAAACTGGAAGATATATAGGAGTTCTAATATCTATAGCTTTCAGAGTTTGGAGCCAACTGATAGTGTCTAAAAAAGAAATTTGTAATAAAAAAAGACTAAAATTTTAATATTCTTTAAAATAATTTTTAGTTTTTAGAAAATAACTCTTATAGTAATGAAACATTTGTGACCTTTAGAAATTCTTCAGTTGCATTTTTTCTTATGTCATATTAAAACAAAATTAAATGCAATATTTTTATAATTGACATATTAACAGAAGGTATGATATGACCCCATTTTTCTAAAGTATTTCTTTTTATCAATCTACCTACCTATATATGCATATGTATATATCTACATAAACACACATACAGATATATGAAATGCAATTTACCTTCACCATGTGAAGGTAATGAACTCTGATGTTTTCACTGTATTCTTATTCTTCTCTTTTTCATTTAAAAATGATGTTACTAGGTTACAACTCACAATTCATAAAACACTACACATATTTTGTTGCCTGTATTCATAGACTTTTTTGTTTCTTAAAAAAGTATAAAATTTCCTAAGTTGTACAGCTGCCTCAGCTTGCTTTTAAATGAGCATAACATGAAAGCAGTTATGTTTCTTACTTTCATTGCAAAGACAGCCAAGTTATAATAACACCAGGAAAAGCCTGTCACATAATGACATCTCAATAACAGGAAATAAATGAGTAGATCTGAGTGCATACGTTCTTAAAAGATTCTGCTGTATTAAGTAGAGGGTTACATTTTCCTACCTCTGAATCACAGTAAAGAGGAGGTGAGTTTGTGAAACAGCAGTTGGAGGCAAATTTTGTGCGCTTGTTAACCAGCTCTGCCAGTTCTGTGGGTGTGGCATCGGGCAATTTTGCTCTTAGTTGCTCTGCCAGTCTGAAAAACCATTTAAATGTAAGGTCTTACTACATGTATTTATTTTATACAAATTTCTAAGGCAAAATAATAGCCATTTCAGATGAAATACTTGCCTGTCTCAAGAAAATTCTATACCTGTGATATAGAATAGTCAATTTGAGATCAGAAAGTGAAACACATGCCTCTTCGAGGTCATAAAAGTAAACATACAAATCGCTGCTGAATTGGAATTCCAGTCTTCTTTCATTTCCTCATTATTTCAACATGGAAGAGTCCCTTTTCTATTTTTTCCTAACTTTCACCTTCTCTTCAGTTTTAGATTTCAAATTCCTTAAAGAATATTTCCTTTACAAGACCTCATACCACCTTAATGCCCCCTTTTCTCTCATAATTTATATAATTTCACCCTCAATTTACCCACTTCTCAACTCACTATATTGGAAAACACTGATATGGGAGTAAGGAAACTTTGGCTTTTATTTTTAGCTCTACTAAAAATGAACTCTCCATCTCTCTTTCAGGATGGTGATAGGACTTGATATGTCCTGATTCTTTCAATTTGAACAATCGATGATCTCGGCATCTCTCCACTCCCATAATGAACAACTCAGCTTGGTTTTATGACTTTCTTCAGGAAATGCTTGCCAGCCCAGCGTTGGGCAATTGGAGATAAGGAGACCCAAGCTAATCTAGAGTTGGGCTTGGCAAGGATGGATGCTGAGAAGGGACAAAAGGGTAAGGGTGACCAGTTAGTTCATAAAAGCATTGTTGAAACAAGTAGGTTTGAGCTGCTGAGGGTTGCAAATGAGGCTAGAAGAGACTCAGAGGATGAAAAAAAAAATGTTGAGGGGAAGGGAATAGGATCTGAGAAATTTACTAAAGTTAAGAAAAGTTAGGAAAAATGTCATGGTCTTCTCACTGGAGACTTTCCCCAAGAACCCAGCACCACTTCTTTCTTTATTATGGCCTATTATTTTACTGTTAATGTCTATTTATAGAAAATGCTTTTTCCTTGTCTTAATTGAGAAAAATGACTATTATATAACATTATTGGTAGTTAACATTTCTATTTCTAATTTATAGGGTATATATGTTGTTGATGGCTGACAGTATGCTTGATTGAAAGTTTGGGTCTTCTTGCCAGGCAATATGCCATGAAGTTAGATAATACTTTTAGCAGTTTTATAGGTCCTCAATTTTGTACAGCAATATCTACAGAAAATTCTGGGGTAAGAATATTGCTAAGCTATGTGCTCATTTTGCCATTTGGAATCAAGTTCCTGCGGATAGATTTTGTAACCTATATTTTTGTGGCTCTTTTAATTGGCCGCTCACTTGATAAACATGACATTCTTCCCCCAGAAAAACTTAGCTTATTCCTATACAGATGTTAGATTCGAACTACTTTTTAAAAAATAAAACGAGTTAGGGGGTAAAAGGGCATTTTTGTTACATGGATGTATTGCATAGTGAAGTCTAGGTTTTTAGTGTAACCATCACCCAAATTGTGTACACTGTATCCAATAGGGAGTTCCTTATCCTTCACCTCTCTCCCACCCTGCCACCTTTTGGGGTCTGCAATGTCTATTATTCCACTGTATGAGATTCTGACTACTTAAAAAAACTCCTAATTGAACCTCCTTTTTTTTGTTGTTCACTGAAGACAAGCTTAAATGTTCAGCTATGCTTTCAATTCATAGTACTAAGAAAATATTACTGATAAATTTGGAGGATACAGCCAGAACAAGTTTCTTACTTTTTCTTGTACTCAGTAAATGTATTTTCTGAATAATCTGCACATAGTTTTTGTCCTTTGTCAATGAAAGAAGATAGTTCCTTCTTTAGTAGAGGGCCCTGTAAGAAAACAATAATTGCATAACAAAATTATTTGTCTTGAAATGTTGTCCCATCTGGCCATTAAATCAAAATTCCAAATATTGTATCAGTATGAGTATTATATACACTAAGCATTGGCAAATATTTTCTACAGAAGGCAGGATAATAAATATTTTAGGGTTTGCAGGCCATATATGGTCTTTGTTGCAACTACTCAACTCTGTACAGAAGCAATTGTAAGCTTTGCAGAAACAATGAGGATGACTGTGTCCCAGTGGAAGTTAAGGTATGAACACTGAAATTTGAACTTTGTATAATTTTCATGGGTCATGAGATACTGATGTTCACTTGCTTTTTTCCCAACAATGTAAAAATGTAAAACCATTCTTCTATTCTTAGTTTGTAGGCCATATAAAAGCAGGCAGTGAGCAAGTTTTGGCTCATGAACTATAATTTTCCAACCCTTGATCTATGTGCTTGATAAAGAAAATCTAGCAAATATACCTTAGTATTAAAACAGGTAGTTGAGTCTTCAACATCACAGCATTCACCAAGGCTTTTTAGAGTTGGCTCAAGTACTTTAATGAGGAATACTTCTGGAAGATGAGTTCTTCTGCTTAGCTCAAATGTATACCTAGCATGAGAGAGAAAAGGAGATATGTGTTATATATTTACATATTTATTTATTTATTTATTTATTTATTTTTTGTGACGGAGTCTCCCTCTGTCACCCAGTTTGGAGTGAAGTGGCACCATCTTGGCTCACTGCAACCTCTGCCTCCCGGGTTCAAGCGATTCTCATGCCTCAGCCTCCCAAGTAGCTGGGATTATAGCTGCCTGCCACCACGCTCGACTAATTTTTGTATTTTCAGTGGAGATGGGGTTTCACCATGTTGGCCAGAGTGGTCTGGAACTTTTGACATCAAGTGATCTGCCTGAGTCAGCCTCCCAAAGTGCTGGGATTGTGGGGATGAGCCACCGTGCCCGGCCTACATTTTGAAATGTGAAATATCTGTCATAAAGGCAGAGCACTTGGTTTCTGCATCTTTTTTTTTTTTTTTTTTTTTTTTTTTTTTTTTTTGGAGACGGAGTCTCGCTCTGTCACCCAGGCTGGAGTACAGTGGCCGGATCTCAGCTCACTGCAAGCTCCGCCTCCCGGGTTTACGCCATTCTCCTGCCTCAGCCTCCGGAGTAGCTGGGACTACAGGCGCCTGCCACCTCGCCCGGCTAGTTTTTTGTATTTTTTAGTAGAGACAGGGTTTCACCATGTTAGCCAGGATGGTCTCGATCTCCTGACCTCGTGATCTGCCCATCTCGGCCTCCCAAAGTGCTGGGATTACAGGCTTGAGCCACCGCGCCTGGCCGGTTTCTGCATCTTAATTAAAAAGAAGAGATTTAGCTCAGACTGACTCTAAATCAACAGGCTTTGGATTATAAAATACTTTCATTGAGAGACAAGCTATTAATACTTGCTATCGTGACTAGTCAATATTGAACTAAAGCTTTGCTTATAATATACATTTAAATATATTATATGTAAACATATTTACTTCAAATGCATATGGAACTGTCTTTGTGCAAGCATAATATAATTGACCCCATATAAAACATCAAGTGGGTACTTCAAAAGGCTTTTCTGTGAAAATAGGTTTGTGTAAATTATTTCATTATGTCTTATCCCACTGCTGTGTATGCACTTATAAAAACAATAAACGTTTAGAAAAATGTAAATTAAAGTTTCAGTCCTATATAACTTCTGCCATCTGATATTGCTAATTGATATTTCAACCTGTGGCTTCAAACTATTTGTGAAATATTTTTATGCCATGATGATGCATACACATCTATTCAAACCATGGTATATTTATCTTACTTCTTTTTTTAGTTGGATGAAACAAGATAAAAGTTTACCATTTCTTTGCATTAAATCTTTTTAAATTTAATGAAAATGAATATCGATAATGCTAAAAAAAAATATTCTGTGCTTGCTGTCTCTTTTATTTGTATCAAATGCTTATTGTCCAAAAGTTTAGTATACTTTAGGGTTTAGATTTGTGATTTTGAGCCAGAAGTAATATGATAAAACTAGTTAATAATATTAAAAACATTTCTGGTTGCGTGTATTTTACATGTGTTCAGCATTGTATACAAATATATGTTTTCACATTTACTTTCACTTACATTTCTACATGCATTTCTCATTAACAATCTGTGTGCTAAATAAGGCAAGTATTAACATTTTCAAATTAATTAACAATAGGCTGACGTTCAGAATTGTCAAGTCACTTCTTTTGGCCGTGCACAAGAATCAGAGAAGGCAGAATTAGGAACTCTAAGCTCCTTTTTCCCTACCCAAAATCTTTCTATCACACGCAATTGATTATGGTGTTTCACAAATTTTAGTCATTTACAATCAATTAACAAATACTTAAAGTCCATGAAAAGCATAAAAGTAGTACTTTGCCTATGTTTGAAATGAGTGATAGCATACCTTCCCTCCATCTGGCTGGCCCCCAATTTTTGTCCAGATGAACTTAAAATGGGAACACGTTTTCACATCATCTCTACTTACTTATCCATAACTTTGGTGTTTCCTTGATCACACACATCTTTGTTTGTAGGCAGCTCCACATCTGGAAGCTCGGGGGGTTGTGCAGCTGGCACGAAGTAAGTGCACACAAAAATGTCCATGGCTGATTTTTCTTGACAACACTCTTCAAACTTAGAATTCTTTTTGGATAAATTGTCACAGAGTTTTACTGTGTGTTCAGGCAGCTACAAAACAAAAAGTTAATTTGTGCATTGTTAGTTTCCTGATAGTTTAATTAAAAATAAGAATTACATAGGCTTACAAGCTTTGGCATCACATTTATGAAAGTCGGTATGAATACTCTCAGAAAGAAAATTGGTACAATATTTGGAAAGGCAATTTGTTAATATGTACTAAAAGTCTTAAAAATGTACAATTCTATTTTTAAGAAGTTATACTTAGAAAATAATTATGGATAAAAGGACAACTATAAGGCTAGTAAGTGCAACATTGCATTTTATTAAAATGTTTTAAAAAATCAACACAACCTAAATACAATAGAGGATTAGTAAGATAAAAATATGGTGTGTCTAGGTAGATAGATGTAATACATGACATGGACATAGGCAACAGAATCCTATTTAGCCATTATAAATCCTTATAGAAAAACATCTATTAACACAGACGTGTTTTTAATCGAAAAAGACAAGGTGACACAATGTATCTATTACTACAGAGATTGACAAGACCTTGGAGACTGACCTTCAGCTAAAGCAATTATTCAAATTTAAATCATTTTAAAGGATTATGAAAATGAAAAATGGTAAAAAAAATTTGAGATGGGCATCAAATTATAAAAAGTGTAATAAAAACAGAAGTAGCTCCTACCATTGTCCATTTGAAATGCAGTTAGTATAACTGAAGAATTGAATTTTAAATCATATTCAACTTAAATATAAATGTTTAACTTTAATTATAATTAAATTTAAATGACCATATGTGGTTAATGAATACCATACAGTGCAAGTAGCATAAGGTCTTGAGAATCAGATAATCTTATCTTTGCATGTGGACTTTGCCACTTACTAGTTGTGTGGTCTCAAATTATTGACCCTTGCTAATCTTGGGTTTTCTCACCTGTACAATGTTAAGAATTATTTATATTTCACAGGATACATGTGAGCATCTGTTAGGATACTGCATATTAAATATAGCTTAGAAGAGTACCTGCCACTCAGTACTTGGCACTCAATACCTGGCACATGGTGATAATGATAATAAAGGTTGTCTTACCTCTTTGGCCATACAATCTTCAGAGGCAGACTCACAGCATTTGGAGAGGATGTTAGTAACATCTTCAGCTAGTGGCAAAACATGCTCCAGATCAGCAGTAGGCACTTTTTGGGCTAACTTTATGAGATTGCTAAACAGTTAAAAGTAAATTTGTTAGCTTATCAACATTCTTAGTTTTCTTGGTTTCATGATGAACACATTATTTGGAGAAATAATATCACAGTTTCAACTCCTTGACCTCAAGAGATGCATGGGAGCATATCTGCCATGCAATAGATCTTATGTACCCAAGACACAGACTCAAGATCAAGGGATCCCTAATGAATCTTTTCAAATTTTCAGTTCTCAAATGCAGCTTCTCTTCTTGCCAGATCTACATAGTGAAAGCATGTCTTTAAAATGTTAGATCCAAAGCATCAATGAAGAAATCACAAATGTCTGTTTCTCTCTATTCATAAGGCCAAGGTTGTATTGTTGTGGCCTCTCACAGAATTGTAAAAAGTGTGTTTTATAAATTTTTTTAGAAACTATAGAGACCTGTAGCTTTACACCACGAGTTAATAAATGTTCATATTTTGGATGTGTAACCTTTAAATATTTTATTTGTGAATGATATGCTATACTATTCTCATATTTGTCTTTTCCACTTAATATACCAGGAATATCATTAAGTATTTTTTCTATATTAATATTCCTAATATATCATGAATATGATTAAATATTTTTAAAAATTGAGGTGAAAATGACATTAAATTTACTATCTTAATCATTTTTAAGGTATACATTCAGTGTTTATATTTACATTGCTTTGCAACAGATCTCTAGAAATTTTGCTCATGCAAAACTAAAACTATACTTATTAAACACTGATTTGCTCTGCTCCCACTTCCCCTCCATCATCCTCCAGTCCCTTGGCAACCACCTTTTTATTTTCTGTCTTTATGATTTTGATTACTTTAAATACTTCATATGAGTGGAATTATAGAGTATTTATCTTTTTGAGACTGGCATATTTCACTTAGCATAATGAAAGTCCTCAAGGTTCATCCTTGTAGCATGTGACAGGATTTTCTTCTTTTTTCAGGCTACATAATATTCCATTGTATACCACATTGTCTTTATCCATTCATCTGTTGATGGACATAGGGGTTGCTTCCACCTCTTGACTATTGTGAATAATTTTGCAGTGAACATGGAAGTGCAAATCTCTTTGAGATCCTGCTTTGAATTTTTAAGATATATACCCAGAAGTGGAATTGATGGTTTACATGTTAATTCTATTTTTAATGTTTTGAGGGACTTCCATACTGTTTTCCATAATGATTACACCATTTTACATTCCTACCAACAGTGTACAAGCATTCCAATTTCTATGCATCTTTTGCTAATATTTGCCAATTTCTGTTCTTTTGATAGTGATTATCCTAATGGGTGTAAGGTGATACCTCACTGTGGTTATGGTCTGCATTTCTCCCATCCAGTTATTATACAAACCAGGCCCGACCCTATTTAGCTTCTGAGATCAGATGAGATTGGGTGTGTTCAGAGTGGTATGGTGGTAGACTTGATTTGCATGTATCTTAAGGTTAGTGATGTTGAGCATCTTTTCATATGTTTATTGGACATTAGTATATTTTCTTTCAATAATTATTTATTCAAGTCTTTTATCCCTATTTTAATTAAGTTACTTGGTTTCTGTTGTTGAGATATAGAAGTTTCTTGTATATTCTGAATGTTAAACCTTTATCAGATACATGATTTGCAAATATTTTCTCCATTCTGTAGGTTGTCTTTTTGCCCTGTTAATTGTGTCATTTGATATGTAGAAGTTTTAAAGTTTGTTGTACTTCTATTTGTTTGTTTATGCTTTTGTTGCCTGTACTTGGGTGTCATATTCAAGAAATCATTGCCAAATCCAAAATCCTGAAAGCTTTTCTCCTACGTTTTCTTCTAGGAGTTTTATAGTTTTAGGTCTTAATATTTGGGTCTTCAATCCATTTTTGAATTGATTTTTATACATTATATAAAGTTCCAACCTCATTCTTTTGCATGGAGATATGTGATTTCTCCAGCACCATTTTTTGAAGAGACTATCTTTTAACCCCATTGTGTAATCTTGGCACCCTTGCTGAAAATCATTTGGCCATATATGCAAAAGTTTATTTCTGGACTCTCTAGTCTGTTCCATTGGCCTATATATCTGTCTTCATGCCAGCATCACACTGTCTTAATTACTGTTGCTTTGTAGAATGTTTTAAAATCAAAAGTGTTAGACCTTCAAGTTTGTTCTGTTTTCAAGATTATTTTGGCTACTTGGGAACTCTTGAGTATTTTAGGATGTTTTCTTCTATTTCTGCAGAAAATGGCATTAGGATTTTGATAGGGATTGCATCGAGTCTCTAGATTGCTCTCATTTAAACAGTGTTAGGTCTTCCAAACCACAAGCATGTGATAGCTTTCCATTTATTTCCATCTTTTTAGATTTCTTTTTTCTTTTCTTTCTTTTTTTTTTTTTTGAGACAGAATCTTACTCTGTCACCTAGGCTGGAGTGCAATGGCATGATCTTGGCTCACTGCAACCTCTGCCTCTTGGGTTCCAGTGATTCTCCTGCCTCAGCCTCCTGAGTAGCTGGGACTACAGGCGCCACCACCCGCCTGGCTTAGTTTTGTATTTTTAGTAGAGACGGTGTTTCACCACATTGGCCAGGCTGGTCTCGAACTCCTGCCCTTGTGCTCCACCCTCCTCGGCCTGCCAAAGTGCTGGGATTACAGGCATGAGCCACCACGCCCGGCTCTTTTTAGATTTCTTTTAGCAATGTTTTATAGTTTTCATTAAATATTTCTTTATTATATAATTTTAGCAATATATTATGTAATAACCAAGAGGCAGAAGCCATCCAATTGTCCATTGACAGATGAATAAATAAAGAAAATATGGTATACACATACAGTGGATTACTATGTAGCCTTTAAAAAGAATATGTATATATCATAATTAACTTGGAACATTTAGAAAATCTCTAATTTTTTAATGTAAAAAAGTGGTAGTAACATTTTGTAGCTAAATCTGTTCATAGCAAATGCTATTTCCTTTAAGTACATTTCTAGACATAAAGACAAGTATCATTTAATGACTAAGTAATATATATGGTGGCTTTATATTATAAATTCCCTCTGTTCTACCTGTCAGACACGCTATCTCTATGTAAAAGGAAAGTTAAAGAAAGGACTAGAGAAACTGTCATTGAGTATTCAAGTAGTTCTGAGATAATTTTATATTTAGAGAACTCAAGAAAGTAGTTTCTATTCCCATTACAGAAGCTTATTATGCATTGCTGGCAAGAAGTTCTTTGATTACCATTAGAGGAAAAAAGCTTGTAGGGCATAGTAGAAGGAGTTAAAGAGACTGTAAGTACTGAGGGAAAAAAGTTGGTAAATCTAGATGTTTGAGAAGGTATGAGAGAAGTGCAACACAGAAACTATCAAAATTAAAATACGAGTTAACAGTAGTCATACAAAAATCAAAGTGAAGGTTGCAAATATAAAGTTGAAATGGTTTGGCTGTGTCCCCACACAAATTTCATCTTTAATTGTAACTTCCACAATTCCCACATGTGGGAGAAACTCGGTGGGAGGTGATTGAATTATGGGGGTGGTCTTTCCTGAGCTGTTCTCATGATAGTGAATGAATCTCACAAGATCTGATGGTTTTGAAAACAGGAGTTTCTCTGCACAAACTCTCTCTTTGCCTGCCACCATCCATGTAAGATATGATTTGCTCCTCCTTGCCTTCCACCATGATTGTGAGGCCTCCCCAGCCACGTGAAACTGTGAGTAATTAAATCTCTTTCTTTTGTAAATTGCCTAGTCTCAGGTATGTCTTTATCAGCAGCATGAAAACAGACTAATACAGTAAATTGGTACCAGGAGTGGGGTGCTGCTGAAAAGATACCGGAAAATGTGGAAGTGACTTTGGAACTGGGTAACAGGAAGAGGTTTGAACAGGGTTCAAAAGAAGACAGGAAGATGTGTGAAAGTTTGAAACTTCCTAGAGACTTGTTGAATGGCTTTGCCCAAAATGCTAATAGCAACACAGATGATAAGGTCCAGGCTAAGGTGGTCTCAGATGGAAATGAGGAACTTTTTGGGAACTGGAGCAAAGGTGACTCTTGTTGTGTATTAGCAAAGAGATTGGTGACATTTTGCCCCTGCCCTAGAGATCTGTGGAACTTTGAACTTAAGGAAAATGATTTAGGGTATCTGGCAGAAGAAATTTCCAAGCAGCAAAGCATTCAAGAGGTGATTTGAGTGCTGTTAAAGGCATTCAGTTTCAAAAGGTAAGCAGAGCATACAAGTTCAGAAAACTTGCAGGCAGACAATGCGATAGAAAAGAAAAGCCCATTTTATGAGGAGAAATTCAAGCTGGCTGCAGAAATTTGCATAAGTAACAAAGAGCTGAATGTTAATCCCTAGGACAATAGGGAAAATGTATTCAAGGCATGTCAGAAGTCTTCACAGCAGCTGATCATATCACAGGCCTGGAGACCTAGGAGGAAAAAGTGGTTTCGTAGACCAGGCTCAGGGTTCCCATGCTGTGTGCAATCTAGGGATTTGGTGCCCTGTGTCCCAGCTGCTCCAGCCATGACTGAAAGGGACCAATGTAGAGCTCGGGCCATGGCTTCAGAGGGTGCAAGTCTCAAGTCTTGGCAGCTTCCATGTGGTGTTGAACTTGCGGGTGCACAGAAGTGAACAGCTGGGTTTTGGAACTTCTGCCTAGATTTCAGAGGATGTATGGAAACACTTGGATGTCCAGGCAGAGGTTTGCTGCAGGGGCAGGGTTCTCATGGAGAACTTCTGCTATGGCAGTGCAGAAGGGAAATGTGGGTGTGAAGCCTCCAAATAGAGTCCCTACTGGGGCACTGCTTTGTGGATCTGTGAGAAGAGGGCCACCATTCTCCAGACCCCAGAATGGTAGATCTACTGACAGCCTGCACTGTGCACCTGGAAAAGCCACAGCTGCTCAATGCGAGCCTTTGAAAGCAGTTGGGAGAGAGGCTGTCTCCTGCAAAGTCACAGAGGCGGAGCTGCCCAAGACCATGGGAATCTACCTGTTGCGTCAGCATGACCTGGATATGAGACATGGAGTCAAAGGAGATCATTTTGGACCTTTAAGATTTGACTGCCTCACTGGATTTTGAACTTGCATGGGGCCTGTAGCCCCTTTGTTTTGGCCAATTTCTCCCATTTGTAATGACCGCATTTACCCAGTGCCTATACCCCCATTGTATCTAGAAAGTAGCTAGCTTGCTTTTGATTTTACAGGCTCATAGGCAGAAGGGACTTGCCTTGCCTTGGATGAGACATTGTACTGTGGACTTTTGAGTTAATGCTGAAGTGAGTTAAGACTTTGGGAGACTGTTGGGAAGGCATGATTTGTTTTGAAATGTGAGGACATGAGATTTGGAAGGTGACAGGGGTGGGATGATATGGTTTGGCTGTGTCCCCACACAAACCTCATCTTGAATTATAACTCCCACAATTTCCACATGTCATGGGAGGAATCCAGTGGGAGGTGACTGATTTATTGGGGTGGGCCTTTTCTGTGCTCTTCTCATGATAGTGAATGATTCTCATGAGATCTGATGGTTTTAAGAACAGGAGTTTCTCTGCACAAGCTCCCTCTTTGCCTGCTGCCATCCACGCAAGATGTGACTTGCTCCTCCTTGCTTTCCACCATGATTGTGAGGCCTCCCCAGCCATGTGGAACTGTTAGTCCAATTAAACCTCTTTCTTTTGTAAATTCCCCACTTTCAGGTATGTCTTTATCAGCAGAGTGAAAATAGACTAATACAACAGTAGATAACTAATGAGAATACATTAATGAAGGGCAAGAGATATATACTATATAGCACAAGTCTTCATACAATAAGTAAGATTTCAGATGTCTCATTCCAAGATAAATTACGCAAGGCAAATAGTAATTAATAAACAAAAAGGTTGTGGTTTGTTTGTTTGTTTTTGTTTTCTGCTTTTTTGTTTGTAACATATGCTAATATGAACACTGAAAAAATATTTTCTAGTGGTCAACTATACGGAAAAGATTGATTAAAAGGAAATCTCATGTTTTATGATATAAACTTTTTCCTTATTGTTCATAACCTGTATAGAGAAAAGAAAAGAAGAATTTGGCCAGATTTTTGAAGATTATTGGAGCTGAAAAGTCTATGTTATGTCCTTCAATATAGGCATCTTCTTAAAAAACCCTAAAATTATGGAGAGATACTGCAGAACCAAACATCTAAATATGACAATAGCACTTAATCTTTACCTGAGCCTTGATTTCTTCTCCCCATAAGCAGCATATTGTGAACAGACTCTATTTGACAGAGTGGTGAGAAGTGATAAATATTTAAGCTGGAGTCTCTAGAAAACAAGTGAAAGAATCTCATTAGATGGTCAAGATTCATTGAATATTGTATAAATGGCAAAAATAGGGACTATTAATTTCATGATTTTTTAATGACTAGGAAACTGAACACTGACGAAAGGAACTTATTGATATTACTTTTCCAGAGGTATTACTTTTATTTTCCAATTAAGAAGATGCAAGGGAGGCATTTTAGAAACTTTTACTGATTGTAAAATCTCGATTCCTACCATTATCTAAAAGGAATGCTATCAGAAGAAAAAACATAAACATGTAATAAGTAAAATGGGACATACCTCCTTCAAAAAGCATACGGTTGGGCTTTCAGAGGTACAGCAGGACCCTACCATAGAAAGATAATTCTTGGTGTAACTAACTAAAAGTGACAGAGGAGCTTGTCCATAATTAGTGGAATATTCCCACATAAATCTGTGGAGGAAAAAATAGAATTGGTCAAAAAATTTGTGAATAAACAAAATCTACTTTGTTATTTGAGACAGTGTCTTGCCCTGTCATCCAGGCTGGAGTACACTGGTATAATCATAGCTCACTCAACTTCCTGGGCTCAAGTGATCCTCCTGCTTCAGCTTCCTGAGTAGCTGGGACTACAGGTGTATGCCACCATGCTCATCTAATTTTTAAATTTCTTGTAGAAATTAGGTCTCACTAATTGGCCCAGGTTGGTCTTCAACTCCTGGGCTCAAGTGATCCTCCCACCTCAGCCTCTCAAAGTGCTAGGATTACAGATGTGAGTCACCATGCTTGGCCCCAAAAACCTGCTTTTTAGGAAGTATTTTGATGGAGAAAAGATATATGTTACATTAATTTATAGTTTTAATATCTGAAAAACACTAAGAATTTAGAGAAAAGGTTGTAATACTGCACTATTAATCAGTATATTCACTAAAAATAGATTTACAAATTTCTATGTGGTTTGTGTGAAAGGAGGGGCCATTCATCCCTTTATTCACTTCATGTCTAGTCAGGTGAATCACCCATGGTAGCTGCTTGTTAATTAAGCTGCTAATTGAATTAATTAAAATGAGTGTAATTACTAGATTTATTTTTCCTTATTGATCTCAGTTTATTATTTTAGATAATTATTATGCATAGATTACTTATTTGTTGGAATAAATAATTTCTGTTTCTGAGAATAGATGTCTTTATGGATCTATAAGGGACTCGGAAATTCTGGGCAACATCCTCTTTGAAAATTGACAGGAGCCGGGCGCGGTGGCTCACGCCTATATTCCCAGCACTTTGGGAGGCCGAGGTGGGTGGATCACCTGAGGTTGGGAGTTCGAGACCAGCCTGACCAACATGGAGAAACCGCATCTCTACTAAAAATACAAAATTAGCCGGGCGTGTTGGCACATGCCTATAATCCCAGCTACTACGGAGGCTGAGGCAGGAAAATTTCTTGAACCAGGGAGGTAGAGGTTGCGGTGAGCCGAGATCTTGCCGTTGCACTCCAGCCTGGGCAACAAGAGTGAAACTCCGTCTCAAAAAAAAAAAAAAAAAAAAAAAGAAGATTGACAGGAATGAGCAATCCTACTAATTTTTACAATTTGTGACCACTTTGAATGACATTGCTTCTGCTTTTTGAATATGTATATATTTCTTATTTTAATAAATGTATTTTCCCCCAGTTTTGTTCATTTTTGTGATTTTCCAAGACTAACAGAAAGAATCAGTTTATAATCTGGCCCCTTATGCATGTTAAACAATAAAAATTTCCAGGTTACATGATTACTTGATGTAGTAGATGTGTCATGTTCACATGTACACGTCACCTGTTTCTGGGATGTATAGGAGTGAAGAGAGAAGCTGTTTATTTTTTATGCTTTACTGGACATTAAGTATTTAAAATGTGTACAGCAATAGAACTGCTTCTATCATGTGACATACGCAATGATCCTTAGCATCAGGGAAATCACCACAGGGGCTGTCAAATATTTGAAAGTATAGCCTGTGGACAGGAGACTCAAGTGATTCTGATTAAGATAATAGGATTAGGGTTAGTAAGAGTTTGGGAAAATTGATTTTATCTCTGAGAAAGGCATTCTCTAAACTCAACACCAAAGGGAAGATTGGCTGCCTTGGATGACAGTCAAGTTACCATAATTTGTTCAGATTGCTGTAGAAGAGGTGTTTCCACAGAGTTGGGAGTTATATTGGAGTCATGTCTGATATTTTAGGCCCTAAAGTTCTACTTATGATGAAAGCGCTCACTTATCAGCAAATTCCTTTGGATCTTTCCTGAATGCCTCACAGATTTCATCATTTGTGGGTTCCACGTAGGTAGGGAATTCTTGTGGCTGGTGCTTCAGAGCAGCCATACAGAGCTTTCGTTCCAGGCCCTCTTTGGTGCAGCACTCAGCAGTGCCTGGGTGAACAGGGAATGGAGAGTCACTTTCACAGGACTTGGCAGACAGTGCTGAGGTCTGGAAGAGAAGAAAAAAGGAAACTCATATATATATGTAAATTTCCAGGCTCCTAGACCTCCATTTAATATAATATCTTAGCCTATAATTAGAAAATTCTCAATTGTAACTATGTATTCATGCCAAGGGCTCCATGAGGTGATTTTTTTAACATGACAAGTTGTACGATTATTGGCAAGTATAGGATCTTATTTATGTTAATAAATGACTCCTCAGAGTAGAACAAAAATAGAACTTTGAATAATAAATGGACAGTATTTATCTGATTAGAGATATTAGAATTGTATTCTCTAGCCCAGTGTTCCTCCATGGGGATATTAACATCTCTGAGGGTGAGAGGGTCATTTGAAATAGCTCCACTGGTGATTCTGTCATCATCTCCCACCTGCTTTCTGCTGCAAATGCCCCATTAAGAGTGAGGAGGACCTCCCTCTGTTTATTAAATGAGCTGTCCTCCCCTCCCTTTATGAAATGAGCAGACTCTTCATTGCTGGCTCCCATAACTTTCTACGTTATTTGCATTCTCTTACCTAACGATTCTTGAACCTGCTTTTGCATCAGAATTACACATAGAGTGCATAAAACAAAAAACGCTTTGGTTGCACAACACAAAAATTCTGTTTCAGTAGGTCAAAAATAGGACCGGAAAATCTGTTTTTCCCAAAGCTCCAAGATTCATGTGCAGGTGTAGTGTAGGTTGAAAACCACTGATGCACCTGCATTTACTGCTTCAGCAATGCTACACTGATCCCTGTGAGCAGACTAAGCACCATCAAAACAATCGTAGCATCAAAATGCTCTTTTTGGAAAGAATTTCATATTTGAAATTAAAATCTAAAATAGAGTCACCATAGAGGAAAAAATAATAGAAATAGTCATCATGGAAAAAATTACTTTGGGATTTATATGGGAAACAGTACTTTGACATTCTTTTTTTTTTTTTTTTTCTTTGAGACGGAGTCTTGCTCTGTCGCCCAGGCTGAATTTATAAGTTAGTCATCTTTTGAAGGTAAAATTTTGAAAAATCTTTTCTACCAGTGAAGGATGGCAACATGATAAATTACTTATGTAAACTAACTTCTCACCATCTTCCATACCATCCTTTCATCAGATTCAGAGAAGTTAAAAATTAGACTCTTTCTCTCTTTTTCATCCTCTCTTTTCATTCCATCTTTTTCCTTTCCATTCACTTCCCTGGCAACCCTTCTTTTTGCCTTTTTAAAGTTATCTTCTTTCAAGTAAAAAAAGGTTGACAAAATTTCGAAACACTTTTCAAAAATGTTTTGAACAAGCAGGAGAAAGAGAAATATGCAAAAAATATCAATGTCATATCTGTTCTCTTACACTCCAGGATTGTAGAGACAGATCATATCTCTGATCAAGGGATGTATTAGCAAATACATTAGCAAATATGTATTAGCAAATACATAAGATAAAAATGTGCTCTGTTATGTTGACCATGGTTGATGATTTGATGCTTTTGTAGTTTAAGGTGGTACAGAAGCTCAGGTTGAAATAAAAAATATGCATGAACTTGTTGGTGGAAGAAAAGGATTATAAAATTCTGAAAAAATAATAAGGGACAGGTAAAGCAATTAATGGCTAAGAATATTCGTTGTGTAGAATCTATTCTAATCAGATCTTTGGAGCATTTTTTCTGTATGATATCTGCTGAAGGCTTGAACAGTGAGACAAATCTGTCTGTAAAAACCTTTATCAAAATGCATCTAAATGTCATTTGCATCAGGCCTGGTGACTGCATTAATAAATTGCTGAAACTCCTTAGATTTAACCCTTTTCATTTCAGCATTTTAACTTTTGCATAAGTGCTATAGGGGAGAAACCTAGAATTTAGTTTTGTGCATACAGGGCAACTTTTGAATCCTCCTCCCAAATGTGAGACCAACACTAAATTATTCTGGAGCACTTCGTACTAGCCCTGGCATGATAATAAAAGAGGATAAAGCTATGATCAGGTTTTTAAGCTATACACAATATTTTAGGATTATTTCAAGAGGTTCATGAGCTGATATATATATATGCATATATTTAATGATCTAACAATATATTTAAAAATATGTATACACATATATATTTAATTTCAATAGTTCAATAGTTTTGGGGGAACAAAACTATTTTGTTTTTGGTTACATGGCTAAGCTCTTTCAGGGTGATTTCTGAGATTTTGGTGCACCTATCGTCAGAGCAGTATACACTGTACCCAATGTATAGTTTTTTATCCCTTGCCCCCTTCACCCTTCCCTGCAAATTCCCAAAGTCCATTGTGTCCTTCTTATGCCTTTGCATACTCGTAGCTTAGCTCCCACTTATAAGTGACAACATATGCTATTTGGGTTTTCATTTCTGAGTTACTTCACTTAGAATTATGATCCATGGGCTGATATTTGAGACGATCAAATGTATGGTGATAAAAACTTAGGTTTTAGAGTCATATCTGGATTTATATTTTGTAACTGCTTCTTGCTAGCAATGTATATTTAATATTTAATATGACCCAGTTTTCTCATTTGAACCTTGTAGGAATAATGGGTAACATTGACTCTTTATGTTAGAATAAACCGGGCTCTAAAGACAACAGGCTTCGTATTTCTCCCAAACTAGGAGTAAGTGGAGTTGCTGTCTAAAACTTTTTCAACACATGGTATAAAAGCCTATTTTGGCTTACTTCTCTGGGCTGCCACAGAGACAGCCAACCACAGAAACCTACCCTGGTGTCATAGCAGTCAGGGTCAGCCCCTTCCGCACAGCAGGCTTCGGTCAAGGAGACAACTTCCTTCACAAGCTGGCTGACCTGTTCAAACGTGCCACTGGGAAATTTTCTACTGTACAGAACTAGTGACCTGAGGGGAAAATAAGACAATATATCAATTATAACTGAAACTTTTTTTTTGATACAGAGTCTTGCTCTGTTGCCCAGGGTGGAGTACAGTGGTGCGATCTCAGCTCACTGCAATCTCTGCCTCCTGGGTTCAAGCGATTCACCTGCCTCAGCCTCCCGAGTAGCTGAGACTACAGGTGTGCACTACCACGCCTGGCAAATTTTTGTATTTTTAGTAGAGACAGGGTTTCATCATGTTGGCCAGGATGGTCTAGATCTCTTTACCTTGTGATCTGCCCTCCTCGGCCTCCCAAAGTGCTGGGATTACAGGCGTGAGCCACTGTGCCCGACCAGAACTGAAACTTTTTTTTTACATTTTGGCACATAAATAAGAAACCTGTTCAATGTTTAAATGAAATATTGTACACATTTACTTCTTTATTTGACCACTGAAAAAAATGAGGTTTAATTTAAAAAGCAGTTTTTGTTCTAGGCAAATTTATCTTGGAAAGCAGTAGAAATTGAACTTAGGGCTTCCATCAAACCAGTCTGGTATTGTCCTTCTTAAGCCTCCCCAAATGTACTTGCTCTGCACCTCATTGCCTTGGTTTCCCAGATTCCTGGAATGTACTACTGCATTTTAATTGAAATTAGAAAGCTATGCTTTACGTATTATCTTTGAACTCATTCATAAACTTACTGGTGACAAATTCTTAGACTGTGGTAACAAAACGTCAACTGGAATCTCTGGCTGTCCTTAATTTGCTTGACTCCTGTGCCTACATTGGGCCTGGGGCTCTATCCTCTTACTCTTGGCAAGGATTAAGGATTAACCTCCATGCTGAGTCAAAGTTACCTCACACTCAGTTTTGTCCAAGATCAAATCACCAAGAGAGGGAGTGGCTACTGCACACTTACAAAGATGTGAAGTCCTCCTTTCCCAGTTGGGTGAATTCCTTGCAGACTTTATTCTTTTCATAATCCCGGCCTAGGAGGCAGAAATAGAAAAATTTGTATGTTTCCCCTTTTGATGACTATTATGTTACATGTACTTGTATAAAGCTTAAGGTGATCTTGTACAAAGTGATCTTCCACGTGGCCTATGGTGAAAGTCGTATTTTCTCAATGTTTATACGCAATTTCATATTTTGGGAGCCTTTCTAGCTCTTCTCTCACATCAGGCCACAATTTTATGGCATTCTGTTATATTTTAGTCACCAGCAGAACCAAAGGAGAGAGTAAACTAATACTGAATGTAGGTGAGTCAAATGACACATGTCGACTAGCGAGTCTGAAGCTATTGATATGGCAACTGTTAGGTCCTATCTTTATAATGATACCTAAACGAGAATTTTTCTCCTTCCCTCCCTCCTTCCCACCCTGCTTCCTCCCTTCTTTGTTTTATTGTCTCAGTTTTACCTAAGTCCTGAAAAGAAAAAAAGAACAACAAATAAGTGGAGAGTGTCTCCACTCCAAGGTGAGGGGCTGGCGCCACTAATGCAGGACTTTAAAGGAGGTACAAGAGAGTTAGTGCTGCCACCTGTGCTCTGCTACTAGGCTCCTGGCTGTCTAAGGGAAAGCTAGGAATTCAGCTGGGGACAAGACAGAAATCAGGTAAAGAATATTTTGGACAAAGTTAGTGTGGTGAGTCTGGGGGATGGTGGGGTGTTTCCTTTCACTTTCACATAGTGATAAGGGCTTCAAGACACCACTCAGCGCTTGACAGAGGACTCTTGGAGTTTGGGGTGTAATGGACAGGTGTCTGATTCAGGCTGGAGAAATCTAGAGGGCGATGGGCTTGCTAAGTGGCCTGGAGAACAAGGTAGAGGACTGGGTGGGAAGCTGTCGTGTGACCTGCAGACCTGATGTAGCTCAAGCAGGAGAGTGAGCTGGCCAGGAGTTGTCTTAAATATATTTCCCCCAGTCCCAGCTCCATCCCTCAAAAAGTGCTATTTACAGAGCAGTGACTGCCAACAGTTGGGTCTCTGTGTGGAGGTAGGCAATTTGAAAACCAGGGGCCCAGAGGAGAGGCTTAAGGTGCCAGCTGCATATTCGAGATCTCCAGAAATAACGAGGGAGAGAGATCACCAAAGAACACAGTAAGAGAAAACGGGTAGCTTTGCACACCTTCATAACCAGAGGAGACAACCTTGGCTCACCATGCTGCCCACTGAAATTTTTGTCCATTGAATTGAGTTTTTCCTGCTACTATCTCTCTTACTAGCTTCTCCTTTCCTGTGTTATCCCTGGAGGAGCTAGAAGCAACTTAGAGAGCGGGAGGAAGCAGGAAAAGAGAATAGGCAAAGAAGACGAGAGGCAGGTATCTGTGTCCTCCTTTCCCACCACAGGCAGCAGGACTGAAACAGTCCTGAATGGGGGAGTAGCTTCAACTTTCAATGAATTAAAACATTTTTGACTATTAAATACAACTAGGCATTCTCACGATGAAATGACATTGGTATTTGAGAGGGAACAGAAAAATCCAGGACCTGCTCTTGAGTTCATTCATGCTACACGGAAGAGCTAGTTACTGCAGAGGGAGATGAGTTCTTTACTAATCATGAGACCTTCTTGTTCAGCATGTCCATCACATATGTGATGAACACATCACATATATGAGAACACATCAGTCAGTGTTCTCCTGACCTGACTCATCATTTATGCAAATAAGCCCAGGAAATTTCCCTCCTGTGATGTTATATCTTCTGGAAAAATGTAGGAAGTATGTAAATGGCCTACTCTCTGTTTTAAGTGGGTTTAACTTTTAGTGGTTTGTCCTTCTCACTTTAAATGTTGGGAAAGTCATCTCAGGTGACATGATGGTAACTGCTGTCAGGCGTTAATCCCAAAGATGTCCTCCCCTCTCTAACAGTTACAATTCTATGGAAGACTACGTAAACATATGCCTGGGTGGAAATTTCTATTTGATGGCTTGCAGTGGAGGTGGTGGTGATTGGATACAGACTTGAAAGGGTTGAATTTTTTTTTTTATGATTCATCAGATTAGTGTCACCTGCTTAATGTCAGATTGCCTGTAAAGGAAGCAGTTGCAGCATGTAATTTTTTGGATGGATGTCCCCCAAAATTTTTTTGTGGTAAGAAAAGTCAGATTTGATAATTGTGAGAAAAAGACATTCTTCAGTAGCACTTTTTAACAAGAGACTTACTCAATCACCCTCAAAACCACCTGGAAGGTGGAAAAGAACACGCATACCTGAATCCTGAGTCTGATGTTATTCTGGCAACTAGGACAAGGCCGTAGGGTTGATAAAGCTAATTGTCAGTGGAACCAAAACAGCCACTTGCAACAAACCTCTGTTATGTCTGAGAACCTTCACATCAAGTACATTTTTCTGAAATGTATTGATTAGTTTACAAGGTTGAATATTGTGACATGTTCCAAAGGTTAAGCAAGGCAGAAAGCTTCCATTATTCATTAATGGTATTCTATGGAATTGAAGACTAGAACACAGAGAAAAGAATTGGGGCTGGAACTGTGCTCATGTGGTGATGAGCTGTACTTACGATGTCAATAGTTGTTTTAGTTTACTCCTAAAGCTCCTATGAAAAATGGCTGGCAGTTATATGGCAGTAGATTTTAGTTCAGTGTAAGCAATCTTTATTCCAACTGTGGCTATTTTATAACTGAAATGAAAGCAGCCTTTTGAAGAGGTGAGTTTGTTTTATCATTGTAAATATCAAAATAGATTTAAATAACCATACATTGTAAAGATCCCTGAATTTAGTACAATGTATCCTCATCATCTATAAGATCACTTGCTGGGGATTAGAAACTCGTCTCTTTTAAAAATAGTGAGAGATTATAAGAAATATTTTTTCCCAAGGCTTGCTGTGTTTTAAGACACACAAAAAATAGCTCTAATAAGAACTTCTTTTCCTTATAATAAATAGGAGCTAAGTTTGTTTAAATTCACCCTACAAAATGGAAGAGGTTATTTTTATTAGTACTTCTCTTGTGATCATTCAATAACATGCAAAGTGAAATCTTGTATTCAAATGGGGTACCCCCGATGAACATTTTGAGAAATATTTTGTTTCTAACCTTCCAGATTCCGATTTCTCATTTCACTAAAAATGTAACGTTTCATTTCATATATTATGGGAATGTGAGTGTGCATGTGAAGGTAGTGTAAATGGGTATTGCATGTTATCTCATTAAATCATTTGAATTGAATTAACTATTTGTGTTTGCATACAGCACTTTAGAATTCGTGGGCATTATATACTGCTTTAGTTAGAATACAAACTGATGAGAGAAAAGTTGGAAACTAGATGGACTGCATAAGGCTTAAAGTGGTTTTGAAACTATTTTTGCTGGAACATTCAGCCTTGGGCATAACAGGAAGCAACAGAGGCAGCTCGAGGGATATTGAGAAAGCTCAGAATTAGAATATAAAAATAACCTGTAGAGGAAGCCGTTGCACCATGATCTTTCACGTGAAATACCCAAAATGCACTTCTGATAAAATAATTTTATAAATGTATTTGTCCAAAGAGAAGATATCTAGCTTACAAGAGAAAGCCAATGAATGTTAATCATTGTCTCAATTTACAAATACAGCAAATAAATACTAAAGTTAATTTACAATGTGATTATTACGAATTGATTCCCCATTCCATGGAATACTGCTTAATAAATGTTTTTAGTGTAAAACCAGTTGAGCCCACTCCAATTCATACAGTTAAATCTTGTCTCAAACGAACTGTAAATTATATGCTCTGTTTTCAAATGTACCATTTGGTTATAAAGAAGGTGATTTGGACTTTGATATGGCTCTAGTAAATATTGGCATAATCTTAGTGACTCTGATGAAATCACTTTCACATCAAGTGACCCCCCACAGTACTAAGTGTTTACTAATTTCACCAACAGAATTTGTGCCTTTTGTGATAGCATGTACCACTTTTTATCTATATTGTGAAACATTCTGGTAAGTCTTGTTTAATTCTGAACTTTTGAAAGCCAGTGTGATTTATTTTCAGGAAATCTTTGCTGCTTCAGGCACCTTACCTCTGCCAACAGAGTTGACAATATTCATTCATACATGCAACAGATATTTTGTGAGGCTTACTTTGTGCCAGACATTGGGTTCAATATTGAATTTGAACATACAGTGGAGCCCAAAATAGACACATCCTTGCCCTCATGTAACTTTCGTTCCAATGGGGATCGCTAATAAGATACTGTCTTGTTACAAAGTTTATTACAGTAGGTATTTGCATGCCTTCACTATTACTAGTCTTTCACTAAAACCTAATTTGGCTCCCTAGAACAGTTATTTTTATACCAGGAACATAAATGGATCCTAAATAACAATGACATAAATAAGTGCTCATATAGGATGCTGGAATTGTCTCAAGTTGCTGTTTTCCTATTGTGTTCTGGAGAATCACGGGCTTTAATAGCTCTGTTGGGCATTTTATATTTTCACAATTTCATTTCTTCGACATTTTTATTTCTATTCTGTACTGACAGAAAAGCTCAGTATATTTGTTAGTATTTTTAAAAATAAATTTACCTTTTAAGAATATGGTTTGCAGTGTTTATTCAAACTAGTCAGGCATGATATTGTCGATTTCATAGTAGTGAATTTACTTAAAGAGTAAACATTATTGAGTTGGTTTAGGAAGCTGATCTGGTTATAAGAGATTTCTATATCACTAGAAATATTGCCAATGAAAAAGTGTGAGCTTGAGTCAATGGAAGGAAATTCAACCCTTTTAATACTAAACCCAGAGACCCACATGACATCTATAGATAAACTAATCTAGAAGTTAATGGTACCTCGTAGGATGATATCAGTGGAACAAATTGAGTGTCCTTTCAGACTTTGAAAATTCAAACACAAGTGAAAACAGCAAAAGATACATAGTCATTGGGTTAATTACTCAGAAACTGCAACTGCAATAGGAGGCAGCATCACAGACTCACTCAAACTAATGTCCTTGGGTTCACCTCAGGTGGTTGCCTGTCCTTTGTGACACTCACCAAAGTCCCAGAGGAAGTATTTTTTTTTTTCTCCGTGCATCTCATCCCACCTCTCTTTCCTTTTGTGGGTTGGTTACCTCCTCATCTATAATTGGTTTTGTGAGGGTAAAGATAGAGGAGGAGGTTTCCCTCTTCCACTTTTGGGATGGGTAAAGATGATATCCCCTGCATTTAACTTGGAAGCTCAGAATACATTGAAGCACTTAGGTTCTAAAGCAATATAAGAATAAATAATAGTAACATCATGATAACAATTAAAATTTGAGTGCCAACAATTTGGTGGTATGGTTTTAAATATTTGACATATATTGCCTACTTTAATCCTCACAAAAATTCTATGAGGTTTGTGGTTATCACAGTTTACATCCCATGTTTACTACCTATTTTTATGCATCATTTTAAGAACTTCATTTCTGTATTTAAACTATTTCTATGAAAATTGTACTTTAACTTCTAAATAACATATAACTTTTTGAGCACATTTTGTCCGTGAGTTAGATCATTACTCTATTGAAATTTAGTGCTCTTCTTTTTATGGTATCAAAAGATTCATTATTATTCATGCCTGTCTAAAATCTTAATCTCAGACTATCAGTCCTGGAAGTCATTCTTATTCTTCATTTTCTCTCTTTTTAAAAAAAAAAAAGTTTGCAGGGTTTGGCACAGGAAAACAGAAAGGTAAGCAGGTTGGTTGAAAGACTCAGGCGCTTTGGTCTTAGTAGCAACAGAGACTTGAAGTAATACTCACTACACGTTTGCTGATAGATCTTATAAAGGAGGCATATACTAATATTTCCTTTAAGCAAAATTGTCCTCATTTTCCATGAAAGCTCTTTCAGGGAAAAGCTCATGTCTAAATTTTTAGGTCCTGGATACTTGGCACAATTCTGGACATTCCCATAAAAGTCACTTCATTAAGCAAGTATTATAAAATTTGAAGGAAATATCATTCATCAAGGGATGGCATAGTCATAGTTCCACATGGCACTTCTTTGATAAGGTGATATAAACAGTAAGTGGTGGTGATTCTGCCTCCCTGGCTAGCTGCATATGATCTATCTCAATTAAAACTTGAGAAAACATCAACTCAAAATGGATTAAAGGCTTAAATGTAAGACCTGACACTATTAAATGAATACAAGAAAACACAGGGGAAAAGCTTCATGATGTTGGTCTAGGCAATGAGTTTTTTGGACATGACCCTGAAATCACAGTCAACAAAAGCAAAAATAGGCAAATGGGATTGCATCATACTAAAAGGCTACTGCACAGCAAAGGAAAAATTAACAAAGTGAAGAGACAACCCACAGAGTGGGAGATAATATTTGCAAACCACATGTCTGATAACAGGTTAATATACAAAATACGTAAGGAACTCAAACAGCTCAATAACAAGAAAATGAATAACCCATTTAAAACATTGGCAAAGAACCCGAACACATTTCTCAGAAGAAAACATACAAATGGCCAATAGGTTCATAAAAAATGTTCAGCATCAGGAATCATTAAGGAGATGCAAATTAAAACCACAATGAGATATCACCTCACACCTGTTAGAATGGCTATTCTCAGAAAGATTGAAAGATAAGCATTGGCAAGTATGTGGAGAAAAGGGAACTCTTTTCCACTGTTGGTTGAAATATACATTAGTATAGCCATTATGGAAAACAGTATGGATGTTTCTCAAGAAACTAAAAATAGAATTACCATAGGATTTAGCAATACCACTTCTGGGTATTGAAGGAATATCTGCTCTCCCACGTATACTGTAACATTATTCACAGCTACAAAGATACTGAAACAACCGAAGTGTCCATCAGCAGATTAATGGATAAAGAAAATGTGATGTATTTACACACTTGAATACTATTCAGCCTTGAAAAGAGAAGGAAGGGAATTCTGTCATTTGTGACAACATGGATGATCCTGGAGAACATTATGTTAAGTAAAATAAGCCAGGTACAGAAAGAAAAACACTGCATTATATTATATATGGAATCTGAAAAAGTTGAACTCACAGAAGAGTGAATTGATGGTTACTAGCGACTGCAGGGAGAAGAAGAGGGAGGGAATGAGGAGCTGCGGGGAAAATAGTGCAAAATTTCAGTTAGGCAGGAGGAGTGTTTTGAGATCAATTGTGCATCAGGGTGATTATAGTTAATCATGTATTTTATATTTCAAAATAACCTGAGTAAATGTCAAACGACTCACAAAAAATGATAAGCAGTGAGATGGTAGAGGAGTTCATTGATGATTTTATCATTCCCTATTACATATAGATATCAAACTGTTCCATTGTGCCCCAGAAATGTATATAATTATAATTTACCAATTAAAAAACAATACATTTTAAACCAGAAAACACTGTGCATGGGTGATTTCCTTTCACTGTTTCCTATCAATATACACATCTCAATGACTACTGAAGTTGTAACTGTATAAATTGAAATCGAATTATGCAATCTAATGGAGAGGATATATTGTACATGTATCATTATTTATGTCTCTGTCATCACACATGTTTTTGTCAAACAGATCCCCCGAGCCATTTAAATGCATGTTAAGTCCAACAGATGGCATTATCTTGTATAGGAAAATTTCTATTTCAAAGATTAGCAATTTATCTTTTTAAAATTATAAGAAGTAGATATTTGTATATTAATTTTTCATATGGCCAAAACAGTTTTATAGTGCTTGTCTGCTACAGTGTTGTGTTAGCAATATTTTTTTATGAATGGAATATAATTTTCTAATTTTCTTATTAAATCCCAGTGAGAAACTGAAGGCTTATTATTGGACAGTTGTAAGAGCTATAATTTAAATGGGAAATTTTACTATCAAGTACTCAATACTATTTTCTGTTACCCATTGTGATAAACATTGTTTTAAATGCTTTTATAGCACTTCGTTTGTCTTAGTAAGGCTAAAGAGAGCCTTTTAAACAAAGGAATTAATAATGAGCTTTGCAGTATCATGTAGATGGAAAATGGAATGCCAATGTTTTCTACAGGATATTAATTCTAGATATTACATTCCAGTTGTCACCAGGATATAATTCCTTAAAATACTTGCTAAGAAAACTTAAAAGAGGACACACTTCAATGTTAGCCTAGTCAACAATCCAATCATGTATTTTGTTATTTATATTTTTTAAAATCCAGTATGTGTTTGTCAAATAAAAGTATGTTCATTTTAAAGCCAATTATGACCTAACATTTGTAGCAGAACTGAAAAATATCAAAATAACAAATTTACTTTCACGTGTAGTCAAATTTGAAGACTGAAATGTGTTATTCTAAGACTGTGCTCTTGCTATTGTATTTTTTAATATATAACAAAATCATAGTTATTTCCATATAAAAATATTCTCACTCATAAGTGGGAGTTGAACAACGTGAACACATGGACACAGGGAGGGGAATATCACACACTGGGGCCTATCGGGAGGTTGGGGGTTAGGGGAGGGATAGCATTAGGAGAAATACCTACTGTAGATGACAGGCTGATAGGTGCAGCAAACCACCACGACACGTGTATACCTATGTAACAAACCTGCAGGTTTGGCACATGTATCCCAGAACTTAAAGTATATATATGTATATGCACACTTTATATATATACACACACATATATATATATCTAACTCATGCAGGACTTGAGCTGCATCAGCGGATATGAATGTGAGGGACATGTGTAACTATGTTACACTCCTTGTATATTCCAATAAATCTTTCTAAATCAGCTTTCAGAAAAAAAGTTATGTAAGTTTCACCTCTCTAGGATGAAAAACACAATTGGTTAAATGTAAACACATTTAAACAATTCATATGTGATTTCATTTACAGAGAATAAAAATGGCTAGTAACTAATTGTTTTGCCTATTTTAAATGTAAAGATACAATCATTTGTTAATATTATTTTCTTTAGGTAGTGTTAAACCTCAAGGTACTATTTTAACATGACACCCAGGTTAGCAAGTCCAAATGCTTGTAGGATCTAGGAACCACACAAGTTACATTTGATCCAAGGGAAGAAAGCATGAAATGCCCAATGGTGAGAACTGAGTGTTTAGTCCAAAAGGAGGAGTGGCAGTTCAGCTCCAGTTCATCATTGCCATGTGAAAATTCGACACTTATTACTACATATTCCTGTGTTTCCAGAGAAGCTAGAAATCTAGATTTTTATGTGGAATCTCCAGGTTTTAAAACATTGACAAGTTAAATGAGACTTTAAAGACATGGTTTGTTGGCCCAAACCATGAGGGTGAAAGAAAACATCCATAGGAGTCCGTATTTTATCATGATTTAAGATAGAGTCTTTGGATACAGACCACCTGGATTTGAATTCCTTCTTCCCTGGGTAATAGTGATACCACTGGCAAGTTGCTTATCTTCTCTGTTCTTCCTCAGTTTTTTCGTTTGTAAAATGAAGATGATCATATCCTCAGGAAACAGAATATTGCTGTCAGTTATTATTATTATTATTATTATCATTATTAGCTAAATCCAGTTAGTTTGTGATCATTGTTATACACGAGTGTAATATATATATATATATACACATAGCTATCTACACACACACACATAAACACACAAACGCATACAGACACATCAGTTACCTACTGGGAACATGGCATCATATGATAGAAAACTCTAAAGTCACCAATCTTTAAGGAACTTGAGTCTGAAGGTAGACATAAGTATACAAAATCCCAATTTTGTAATATTACACAAAAATTTATTGAACACCGACTAAATGCCAAGTAGTGTTCTATAACTGGGAATTACAGGAAATAACAAAGGTTCTTAATTTCACAAAGCTTACATTCTACATTTGTTAAAATAAGCAAATGAACAACCAGTGATAAGGTAAGGTACTAGGTGCTAAGAAGAAAAAATAAATCCAAGTAAGGGGATAGAAGACAATGGAGTGGTAGGTGTTATTTGTGGTAGGTTGGCTAGGGAAGCCCCCTCTGTAAATAGACTTGGAGTAGATGCCTGAAGAAGGTGAGGAAGGGAGCTATGAGAATGTCTGGACAATTAATGTTCCTGGAATAGAGAAGAGGTAATGCAAAGCCCTGGCGTACAAAGGACTTAGAGTGTGAGATAATGTGGAGGCCAGTGTGGTCAGATCAAAATGAATGAGAAAAATAGGCAAGAGAGAGAAAAAGAGAGAGAGAGAGAGAGAGAGAGAGAGAGAGAGAGAGAGAGAGAGAGAGAGAGAGAGGAAGCAATGGGTAGAATGAAGAAGTTAGGTGACTAAAAATATTGGGGAAGGGCATCATCAATTCCTTTTAGAGGTTTCTTCATTTTCTCTTATCCTAAATAGATTAAGCTGATGACATTTTAGAGAGTGCACACACTTATCCTTATAATACATAACGGTGACTGCATATTTGGCATTGCACCTGATATCAATAAGATGAAACATTGCTATTGATTTTCAGGGAAGTTAACATTGCTCTCAATGAGAGCTGTATGACTTCAGCCCTTGTGTAGGGCTGTTTTGACAGGGAAGGAATAGAAGGAAAAGTGTAGCTCACCCACTAGCCCAAAGGGAACTTTCTTCTTGCAGTTTTATATCATGTTTAATAAAAAAAGAAATGCTGTGAATGAAATGCTTAAAGCAAAAAGGAAAATGTTCATAATAGAAACCTGTTTTTGCCAACAGCTCTTATCAACTGCAGTGGTTTATTTCCTGTTGGCATGATTACCTTAATAATTTTCTAGCTATGTCACAAGCATCTAATCTTTGACAAACCTGACAAAAACAAGAAATAGGGAAAGGATTTCCTATTTAATAAATGGTGCTGGGAAAACTGGCTAGTCATATGTAGAAAGCCGAAACTGGATCCCTTCCTTACACCTTATACAAAAATTAATTCAAGGTGGATTAAAGACTTAAATGTCAGACCTAAAACCATAAAAACCCCAGAAGAAAGCCAGGCAATATCATTCAGGACATAGGCATGGTCAAAGACTTCATGACCAAAACACCAAAAGCAATGGCAACAAAAGCCAAAACAGACAAATGGGATCTAATTAAACTAAAGAACTTCTGCACAGCAAAAGAAACTACCATCAGAGTGAAAAGGCAACCTACAGAATGGGAGAAAATTTTTGTAATCTACCCATCTGACAAAGGGCTAATATCCAGAATCTACAAAGAACTTAAACAATTTTACAAGAAAGAAAAACAACCCCATCAAAAAGTGGGCAAAGAATATGAACAGACACTTCTCAAAAGAACACATTTATGCAGCCAACAGACACATGAAAAAATGCTCATCATCACTGGCCATCAGATAAATGCAAGTCAAAACCACAATGAGATAACCTCTCATACCAGTTGGGATGGCAATTATTAAAAAGTCAGGAAACAACAGATGCTGGAAAGGATATACAGAAATAGGAACACTTTTACACTGTTGGTGGGACTGTAAACTAGTTCAACCATTGTGGAAAACAATGTGGCAATTCCTCAAGGATCTAGAACTAGAAATACCATTTGACTCAGCCATCCCATTACTGGGGATATACCCAAAGGATTATAAATCATGCTATTATAAAGACACATGCACACATATGTTTATTGTGGCACTATTCACAATAGCAATGACTTGGAACCAGCCCAAATGTCCATCAATGATAGACTGGATTAAGAAAATGTGGCATATATACACCATGGAATACTATGCAGTCATAAAAAAGGATGAGTTCATGTCCTTTGCAGGGACATGGATGCAGCTGGAAACCATAATTCTGAGCAAACTATCACAAGGACAGAAAATCAAACACCACAAGTTCTCACTCATAGGTGGGAGTTGAACAAAGAACACTTGGACACAGGGTGGGGAACATCATGGCCTGGGCCTGTCGTGGGGTGGGGGGCAGGGGGAGGGATAGCATTAGGAGAAATAACTAATGTAAATGTGGAGTTAATGAGTGCAGCAAACCAACATGGCACATGTATACCTATGTATCAAACCTGCACGTTGCGCACATGTACCCTAGAACTTAAAGTATAATAAAAAGCAAAAAGAAAACTTGAATGGAAAAAAAAGAAAAGAATAAAATGCAAAAAAAAAAAAAAATATTTTTAGTGCTCTGTTAACAGAGTGTAACTTAAAACAGATTTTTTTGGTGTCGTTTACTTTTAAAAATCAATTTTTACAAATGTTTCCTGATCCTTAAAGGTAACTTCTCCATCTGCAAGTAAAAAAAAAAAATTTTGTAGCTGTGTCAGCAGTCTTTGTTACTTGGTTTCCTTGGAAAGGAAGAGGGAAAGATGTATTGTATATTAATATTCCATCCATTTCAGTCCTGGGGAAGAAGCTTCCTGTAGGCAACTGGTGAAGACTGCCTTATTGCTTCTCATAGGGTAGCAAAAGTGGGTATTTTCTTATGACACTATCCAGATTTAGCAGATTTGGTAAGCTCTTTTCTCCAAGATCTACCCAGTGGCTTGGGAACAAGCTTCCCAATGTTGTTTGATAGGAGAGGGCTGGCTTAACTGGAGCCTGTCCAGTAAAGGCTCATCCATAACAGTATCTATTTTAGACCCAAGGTTTCCAAAGAATAGTTCCATAAGTATAGACATTGTAGAAAAGAGTCAATATGTTGAGATACTCAGAATTAGATAAGATTTCTTTCCTGTAGTGTTTCTCAGAACCTTTAGGACAACAAAGGCATTGATCATGAGACCACCAAGGAGGAATAAAGTATGGCTCATTTCTTAATTATGTTTGGTCACAGAAACTTCTTTTCAAGATAAGTCTTGAATGTTATATATTTTTAAACAGGTGCTTAAATAAATGCTGTGGGTGGTCAGCCCTTTAGAACTATAACAGCTAGAGAAAACTGCAATCCAAACCAATCCCCCACAAAACAAGGATATTCAGAACCTAAGAGTCCTCAAAACTCCCTTAATCTGTACACTTTGTAACTTCCTGCCAGAAGAGAACACAGCTAGCAGAATTCTAAGTAAACTGCTGACTTGGTCTTTGGGTCATGCTCAGGTATTAGAGAATAGAGAATTGATAGATCAGGACTACTCCCCCCAAATATTGAATGTTAATGCTTACAAGTGTATTATGTATATCTCAAGATATCATCTGGAATATGGCACATTGGTTATAAGAATGAAGCTTAGATCTTCAAGGGGACTGACGGGAGGTTTTTAGCATCCATTTCATCAGAATCTGAGCACTGCTGAGAATGTTGAAATAGAGATTGCAGAATGCTCTGTTATTCTCCAAAGGACAGTGTCATTCTTTGAGGTGAAGCCAGTGCACACCTATTGAGTCAGCAGTCTAAGATGGTGATTCATGCTCCTGGTTATGGCCTCCATATATAATTCCAATTCCTAGCCATTATTGGACCTTCTGTGTTTGAAGATCCTGATCTGAACCTGCTTCAGTAGGATTTTTAAGGATCAGATCTGCCCCAGCAAATCCTTGGCCAAAAGAATAAGACTTAAAGGGATTTCTTGGAACATGGCCTATTTAGAGGTCTTATAAGGGACACACTTTATGTTGCTTTTTTATACCCTACACTGTCTGGGAAACACTTTGTAGTCTTACCTAAGGATGCATAGCTTACTTAAGAATTGATGGGTAAGACAAGAGTTAAAACAATTTGATGATGAAAGTAAGATCAAGAAAGAGTAAATGTAAGAAGAATAATAAAAAGTCAAGAGCAAGGTTATGTATGTCACAGTTAATAACTGATAATTCCTGAGAACACACATTTTATTCCACTGGTAAAATACATTACTAATATGAATAATAGTGTATCAATTAGGTGAGACTGTTAACCAACAGCACTAAATGAAAAAGTTAATTTTACAAAGCAGGATAAATGCAGATTTCCCTTGTGAACATTAAAGAATCAGCCAGAAAAGTAAATTGAATTAATTATGAAAAGTTTTCCAGTTGTAGAATTCATAAAGTTGCATACTTCACATAATCTTAGTTTGTATGACGTAAAAAAGTTTTTAAACATTGCCCAAAGATGAAGACACCATCTGAAGAATAATTTTAATGAAAAATATATCTCAATTATATTATTTGTGGTTGTGTTTCATAGCTATAGAAAAATTTTATGTGAGGGGTATTTTAAAAAATACCGTGCATTTTCAAATATTGCATGTATAGGATTCGTTTAAAGGGATCAAAGGAATCTCTAAGTTGACATCATGCATCATTGGCATGGTATATTACACTCTCTATGGTAATAAATATTTGAAGTCTTAATAAATGCTTAATGGTGGATCACAGTCTTTATTTGCATTATCTTGTAGCAATTAGGAAATGTCTAATTTTAAATCATTCTCTTTAGGTCTTGCTTATTAACAAAGGAGGGAAGGATAATCGACAAATTATATAACTACATTTACTTTCTTTAACAAGATTCTGGTGTTGATTTTTTTGTCAATTCCAATTCAACATTACATGGCATTGTGGAGCTCTGATTAATGCCTCTCTGGTCCTTCTCCCTCTCCCCAATATATTCACCAGTTCTTCTGTTTCTTACTTTTTATTTCATTTTTTAAGTGATAATATAAAATTAAACTAGTAAGAGTTCCTATAAATGGTCACAACAAAAGAAATCTTACCTCTCTCTAAAGCGTGTCCAAATGCCACTGCAAGCAGTAGTGTCAGAACCCTCTTCATTTTTCTACCAGAGAGTCTTGCAGCACCTCCTGTCTCCTGTAGGTGACCACGTAAATGGTGGTAGCCAAAAGTAATTGGCTTCCTTTTTACGAAGATTCCTGACTATGAATTAATCAATTATTAATCTCTACACAGAAGTAAGGGGCTGTTATCTTTGGCCCAAAAGAGATAAAATAATACCAATCAAGGTAAATAGACACCTTGGGGATACTGTAGTGGAAAATCTAGGAGATTTTAATCATTAACTTTGTCAAACTGCAAAGAGCCAAGGTATATAGATTATTTTCCACTGCTGTTTCTCACTAAAGTTTACTTAATATGTTAGTAATGAACACCTTCTTCCCCCGTATAGGGCTATGTGTCTTCTTTGGACACCCCACTTTTCTCATATGTAAGTGGAAAATTGGAAACTCTCTCTTTACCTCTCTTCTTCTCTTTGTTTAAATCTACTACAAATAAACATTACCTTAAAATATTGCAGATCAGATATTATAAGTAATAAGGGGAAAAAAGAGTTAAAGTCAATTCAGCATAATATTTTAAATCCATAATTCTGATGCTATGAAGTAATTTTATTTGAGATGATGGCATAGTACTTTGTATTTCTATGCTATGTTACACTTTCTGAAGCACAGACATATATGTTAAAAATAACCTTTGAAGTGAGGCAAATAACTGGAGAGGTTAAATGGCTCACCACGGCCAATCATAAAAAGTTAGTGGCAAATCTTGGACTCCCTACAGTGATTTTAAAGCTCCTTCTACTAATAGTTCACAATTAGTATATCTTATGGGCATGTAATTTGAGAGCTCAGAGAGGCCCTGTAAGACATGAAATCCAACATCTTCATTTTACAGAAGAGTGAACTGAGCACTGGGTAAATTCTGTGACTTGTCTAGAGAGTCACAGGTAGACCATTCACTGGAATTAGATGAGTTCCACTCCTGGATTTTGCAGTAGCCCTCTTTTCAGGAAATGGTCAGGTTCAGGTTGTTACACAGGCTCTAAAATCAAATCCCTACTCAGCTTTCATAGCTGTGTAACCTTGGGAAATTTATTTTGCCCTTCTAAGTTTCATTTTCCTCGTATGCAACGTGGTGATAAGTCAGTACATTTGACACAACATTGCTATGAGGTTAATTAAGGTAATCTGGGTGCAGGGTTCATGATAACATCCATCACATAGTGACATGGGTTAATGTCACCTGTTACTCTTATTCTAGTTCTTGTCACTTTCTCCCACTGGCATTCCAGATTTATAATATCTGAGGTCAATGGAACTAATGAGGCCATTGGAACTCAGTGGAAGAGTTTAAAGCCAGTTCTGTGTCCAGGGTCTCACAGGCAAGTGATTTAAAACCTCATTATCAACTCAGTAACCAAGAATTATCTACATGGGCAGAGTCTGTCAAAATTTCAGTAAACCAATTTAGGTGGTTACAGGTTTAGTCAGAGTTTCTATCTATATTGAAAATCCTTGGGTGTTATATTCAGAAAACAGAGTCCAGCTAGTTGGAAAAAGATACCTATGCCAGATCAAAGCACAGGTATCTCTGTAAGGCCAGTGGAAATCCATATGGTCAAGGAGATAGCTTTCTTGTCCGAGAGCCAACTCTATCCCTTCAAGGATCAACTTCCTGATTACTATAAATCTAAATTTTCTGTTCCCTTTGGCTGAATTCTTAGTTTACTGTGCAAGTTAATTTAAAAGTGTATTTTAGTCCTATGGCAAATTATTTGGAAATGAAACTCCAAATGAGTGTGAAAAAGTTTAAAAAGTACTCAGAACCCCAAAACTCAGAGAGGTGGGTAACACATTACCATATCGCTACAGTTTTCTTTTTTCTTTAAGATAATATACTGTATTTATACTTCTGTATCCCTTTTATTCAACTGTATTTCAGTCATCTGATTAGTTTGATTAAAAAGACACACTCAGATTCTTTTCCATGAATTTTGATACAGAGTTTAAGATCTGCTCATTCTTTCATTTTTTAAAAAATTAAACTTTATCTCTGCTTTTGCAATAACATTTATCACGTTTGTTTAATGATAAACTACATGTAGCAAGAATTGCAACATCTCATTTAGATGCCCTCTTGAGAAATCTCTATACAAGCTGCCAAATGTATTCTCTTGACTGAATTTTTCTGAACGAAATTAGGCAAAACTTAGGCTAGTAGCTAAATATATAAGCCTTTTTTTTCAGTCTTATTTATGTAACTTTCCTTAACTTTCAAATGTTGATTGCTTACTGTGATTCTAAAACTGGAAAGAAATAATCATAATTGGCCTAAATGAGAGGCCTCAAGTGACAATGATTACTCTAGTAAGTCAGACTGGGAAAAAATGGGTGAAAAAGACCAAATCAAACCTCCTCACATTGCCTATGACAGCAGCAGTTAGAGCAACTCAGAAATGTATTACTGAACTGTATATTTAACAAGAATTATTTATTGAATATGTAAGCAGTAGAATTTTGCAGGAGCTGTTTTTCCTGTATAAAACTGATTTGAAGTAGCCTCTTTCCCTCTTTCCTCTATTTCCATCTTGCCATTGGCTTCAGAGGAAATGCAGCTCTCTCCCTAACTAGGGCTAGTTCCAGGCAAAATTGTGAGGCAGATAAAGCCTATCTTTAGTTCTTTTCTCTATCCCATGTCTCTTCTTTTAGTAAGGCTTAGTTACTAAAAGATAACACTGATACTTCTCTTTATCAGAACAGTATCTTTAACATTTTAATGCTGCAACAGGCTTCTTAAAAACTCTTACTGTACTCCTGTAGAAATGATCTTCTTCAGAATGATTTTGTCCGAGTGTTCTCTTCATTCAGATTCTCTTTATACTATTAAAATGCATTATCAGTATCTTTTCCTGATAATTGAACTGGTGAAATTGATGTTAGTGGTTCGAAGCAACACGCTTAAAGTTGATGTACAGAGAGGAACAGAATACAATCCAGGTTTCAGAAAATTCTTATAGCCCAGACATTTAGCTATGATTGACTTCCATGAGAAATTCCAGTATCCTTGTAATAAATCTCTTTTTACTTAAGCTTAGTCTAGCTGAATTCGCAATTAAAAGCATTCTGACTATCCTACCTTTAAATCATTCTCCCCTCTGTTGCTGTCATTATTGTTCAAAAATGCAAATAAGACTGTGTTACTGCCTCCCTATTCAAAACGATTTAGACCAATGCCTGTGCTTAAAGTTCATGAATTCATCCTACTTACCTCTAAAAAGGATTCTTTGCCGTGTATGTATATTAAAATTAAGTACAGCTGAACTACTTGTGGTTCACTGAACACACTGTGCTATTGAGCTTTCCACAGTCTTTGTTCACATTCTTCTTTTTTCTCCTACTCTATTTTGTGTGTTTGTTGTCCCTTGTCTGTTGGCCTTTCATTTATTCATTTAACATATATTTAATTCATACCACTTTGTACCAAGTAACATGCAAGCTGTTGGTACTACCATGTCAAAAGATCTACATGGCTCTTCCCCTCATGGACCTTCTTAGTTTAACTAGGAAGACAGATGTTGAAGACTAAATGACAAGTGTGCTCAGTTGTGAGGGTGCAGAGAATAGAAGGGGTAAGAGTAGACACAGTGAGAGCAGTGTGAACACTGCTTTAGAAGTCCAAGCAAGGGATGACAGAAGTGTGGCCCGTGGTGCTGGCAGAGGCGTGAGATGGTTTAAGAGACAGAGTCATCAGGGAGTGGTAATTGACTAGACTTTGACTGACGGGGGAAGAGTCAGAAGTTATGCCGAGGTTTCTAGCTTGTGCAAGTGGTTGGATACTAATGCCAATCTCTGAAACTGAAGATACTGAAGAAGACACACAAGGAAGATGTGTTCAGGTGGAATTTTGAGTAGGCAGCTGGGTCCATGACTCTGGAGCTTCAAAGACACCCAAAATTTCCAGGTTGTGCTGAGTCCACCTCCTCTGTGCTTTGCTCTTCCACAGTGCTCCTACTATAGCTGAGACACCTTCATTTTGGTATTCCCAACAGCTAGCACAGCTAGCACAGATAGAAACTGAATGTGGTAAACCCTCAGTCATAATCAGTTTAATGAAGGAATTTAAATGCCTAGAGAAATTTATCAACCCTGGATTTAAAAATGAAAGACTATGCTAGAATTCTGTAATTCGTTTATGCTCATTGAAATCCAGGTGTAATTTGAGTAATCATGGTTTTCATGAACAAGTCAATTCATTTTTAATTTTACTTGAATTTTCACGCAAATCTGCAAATTTTAAAACAATAGGGGCTGTTATAGAAATATTTTCCACAGAGTGCAGGAGTTCAGAAAATTCTGACAAATATAAACGAGCTTATTAACCAAATGGTTTCATTTATTTTAAAATAACAATTTGAGGTACAATTAGAGATAAATTGACATCTACCATGACTCTCTTTACTAAGGCTATAGTAGTTTATGAGGTCTTGTGTAACAAACTGCCAAATAGGTCGGGCGTGGTGGCTCACACCTGTAATCCCAGCACTGTTGGAGGTCGAGGCAGGTAGATCACCTGAGGTCAGGAGTTTGAGACCAGCCTGGCCAACATGGTGAAACCCTGTCTCTACTAAAAATACGAAAATTGACTGGGCGTAGTGGCAGGTGCCTGTAATCCCAGCTACTTGGGAGGCAGAGGCAGGAGAATCACTTGAACCCATGAGGTGGAGGTTGCGGTGAGCCAAGATTACACCATTGCACTCCAGCAGGGGGACAAGAGTGAGACTTCATCTAAAAAAAAAAAAAAAAAAAAAAAGAAAAAAAGAAAAAATAAAAACCAAAAAAGCAAAAAAAAACAAAACAAAAAAAACCAAACTGCCAAATAGCCATAACTTTCCCAAAAACACTTTCATTAAGAAATATACATCTCTGAGGAGACCATAGATATTTAAGAGAAATGATAGTTCAGACTAGATGCGAATAATTTTATCTTCTGCTTGAAAAAAAACAGAGAGAGGGTAGAAAAGGAAGAAAGAAAGAAGAAAGAAAGGAAACAAAGAAAGGAAAGAAAGAAGAAAGAAAGAAAGGGAAAGAAAGAAGAAAGAAAGGAAAGAAGTTGAAAATA
The DNA here is from genome assembly GCF_007565055.1 of Rhinopithecus roxellana. Lineage (NCBI taxonomy): Eukaryota > Metazoa > Chordata > Mammalia > Primates > Cercopithecidae > Rhinopithecus > Rhinopithecus roxellana. The sequence goes on along the minus strand of NC_044550.1, from coordinate 183,446,620 downwards.
GAATTTAAAAAATAGTCTAGGAGCAAGGTTTATATGAGACTTAGCTGATAATCACAGACAGGCAGCTACACCTCTTTCCACCTCTATTGTTCAATGGAATGAGGAATGACATAATAATCACTGTTAAATATATAGTCATAACTAGTTAACTGTCAGCTAAGTGTCCTTAAGTAAAATATTTAGGTTCTTAGTATTTTTAAGTAAAAATATTTAGGTTCAGTAAATTAAAAAGAAATGGCTTTATAATAATTTTTTACTGAACTATTTTCCAACACTGAATGAAGCCAGGTAATTCATAGAAACAGGTCTGAATATTAAAACTATGTAATTACTTTTACAAGTATTGACAATTGTAGTATATTTTTACATTATGTATATAGAGAAAGAGAAGCAGAAGGTGATAAAGAGAAAATGAAAGAATGGAGAAAAGAAGAGAAGAAAAGATAAAATATAAAATGTGATAGAATGAGAAAATAAGCCAATATATACTAAAACTTCAATATGAACCACCCTGATAGATGTCCCCAAATGTACATATATACATTTAGATTTTAAATATATATATTTCCAGGAATAGAATGGAGTCCTCAAAAATAGAACAAATGTTAATTTTCATAGCCTGGCTAATCTTTGTTAAGAGCTTCTAATAATACTGTTTTCTATACATTCTGTAATGAACAGGACTCTAAAGAGGAAAAGGACTGGCAATTTGAATAATTAAAGCTGACTATTAAATTGAGTTATATGAGTGAGTTTAAAAAAGTTTTCAGGATCATATTGCAAAGTAAGATAAAATATTAGATGATCTAATAGATTCTTTTTTACTGAAGGAGAAACAAATTTTCTCAGTTTTCAGGAATTTCTTTTTAGAGCCATCTAGAAAGTCAGGAAAAGGCAGAATAATGGCCGACCAAAGGTGGCCACACCCTAATCCCTGCAACCTGTAATTCTGTTATGTTACCTGGCAAGGGGGAATTGAGGTTGCATATAAAATTAATCAGTTTAATTTAAAATATTTTCTTGGCTTATTAAGATAGGCTCAATGTTATCGCAAAGGTCCTTTAAGTGTAGAAGAATGAGGCAGAATGTCAGAATGAAAGAGATGTGAGAAGGAAAGCAGAGGTTGGAGGGATGGGATTGCTGACTTTGAAGATGGAAGGGATCTGTGAGCCAAGAAATGCAGGCAGCCCCTAGAAGCTGGAAAGGGCAAGAAAATGGAAAGGAGTGTTAAAGTCTCCAATTCCCATTGAGAGTTTTAGCATTTCCCCTTATAGTTTTTAGTCTATTGTGTTTTTGCTTCTTGAAATTTGAAGTTCTGTTATTATACACATACAGAATTATAATGATTATCTTTCTGATAAGTTATTCCTTTTAACAGTATGTCCTTCTTTATCTATGATAATACTTTGTCTTGAAATCTATTTTGTCTAATACTATTAGGTGGGTGCAAAAGTAATTGTGGTTTTTGCATTTAAAAGTCGTGTTCTTATTTAGTAGTTGTCTCTACTTTTACTTTCAATGGTAAAAACCATTTTTCACCAACCAAAAACTTTTGCACCAACGTAATAATATAGCCATGACAACTTTCTTAAACTTAGTGATTAAATGGTACATCTTTTTATATATTTTTACTTTCAATCTAGTTGTGTCTTTGTGTTTAAAGTGAATCTCTTGAAAAGAACCATTCAAACATCTTGCTTGTTTTATCAAGACATAATCTTGGAGTGTTTAGTTCATTTATGTTTAATGTTCTTATTGCTATGATTGGGTTTGAATGTACATTCTTATTATTTTTTCAATTTGCTTTCCACTTTTTTCTTCTGTATTTTGTTCCCTTTTTGTTCATTTTCTGACTCTTTTGTCTCAGTTGAATATTTTATTGTTTTATTTTAACATTTGTGATTTTAAGCTATTACTTTTGTTAAATTGTAATGGCTTCTCTAGGGCTAATAATATTTGTCTTTAATATGTCCAAGTTTATTGGTTTTTCATCCTACACTTTTCACTTTCTATTTTATACCTGACAGTTTTTTCTTCACATTTTCACACCTCATACATCATATTTTTATATCACATTTCCTACATTTAAAAAGCTTACAACAGTGTATCATTTACCAATCCCATTGCCCGTACTATTTTTAAAATACTTTTTGTTTGTTCAGGGTTCATAAACTTTTCTTTCAAAGCTATTCTTTTTGCTTAAAAGTTTTTTAGCACTATAAACATGATTTTTCATTATCTTTTGATAAGGGGTTGGCAGTCATTCTTTTCATTGCTCTCATGTATGTAGTATTTTTTTTTCCTCTGGTTGCTTTTAAGATGATTACTTTACCTTTGTTTTTCAATGATTATCCTAGGATATGCATCATATGATTCTCTTTTTTTAATTGCTGGGATTTTTATAGGGATTGCATTAAAGCTATAGATCAAGTTGGAAAGAATGTAAACCTTGACAGTACTGAATCTTCCTATCCATGAACTTAAAATATCTCTCCAATTATTTAGTTCTTCTTTGATTTGTTTCATCAGAGGTTGTAGTTTCCCTCACACAGATCTTGTATGTATTTCATTGGATTTATACCTAAATATTTCTTTTCTCTTTTAATACCTTAAGTTCTAGGGTACACGTGCACAACGTGCAGGTTTGTTACATAGGTATATGTGTGCCATGTTGGTTTGCTGCACCCATCAACTCGTCATTAGGTGTTTCTCCTAATGCTATCCCTTCCCCAACCCCTACTCCCTGATAGGCCCACGTGTGTGATGTTCCCTGCCCTGTGTCCAAGTGTTCTCATTGTTCATTTCCCACCTATGAGTGAGAACATGTGGTGTTTGGTTTTCTGTTCTTGTGATAGTTTGCTCAGAATGATGGTTTCCAGCTTCATCCATGTCCCTGCAAAGGACATGAACTCATCCTTTTTTATGGCTGCATAGTATTCCATGATGTATATGTGCCACATTTTCTTAATCTAGTCTATCATTGATGGACATTTGGGATGGTTCCAAGTCTTTGCTATTATGAATAGTGCCGCAATAAACATATGTGTGCATGTGTCTCTATAGTAGCATGATTTATAATCTTTTCAGTATATACCCAGTAAGGGGATTGCTGGGTCAAATGGTCTTTCTAGGTCTAGATCCCAGAGGAATCGTCACACTGTCTTCCACAATGGTTGAACCAATTTACTCTCCCACCAACAGTGTAAAAGCATTCCTATTTCTGGATATCCTCTCCAGCATCTGTTGTTGTCTGACTTTTTAATGATCGCCATTCAAACTGGTGTAAGATGGTATCTCGTTGTGGTTTTGATTTGCATTTCTCTGATGACCAGTGATGATGAGCATTTTTTTGTGTTGGCTGTATAAATGTCTTCTTTTGAGAAGTGTCTGTTCATATCGTTTGCCCACTTTTTGATGGGGTTGTTTGTTTTATTTCTTGTACATTTGCTTATGTTCTTTGTAGATTCTGGATATTAGCCCTTTGTCAGATGGGTAGATTACAAAAATTTTCTCCCATTCTGTAGGTTGCCTGTTCACTCTGATGGTAGTTTCTTTTGCTGTGCAGAAGCTCTTTAGTTTAATTAGATCCCATTTGTCTATTTAGACTTTTGTTGCCATAGCTTTTGGGGTTTTAATCATGAAGTCCTTGCCCATGCCTATGTTCTGAATGATATTGTCTAGGTTTTCTTCAAGGGTTTTTATGGTTTTATGTTTAACATTTAAGTCTTTAATCCATCTTGAATTAATTTTTGTATAAGGTGTAAGGAAGGGATGCAGTTTCAGCTTTCTGCATATGTCTAGCCAGTTTTCCCAGTACCATTTATTAACTAGGGAATCCTTTCCCTATTTCTTGTTTTTGTCAGGTTTATCAAAGATCTGATGGTTGTAGATGTGTGGTGTTATTTCTGAGGGCTCTGTTCTGTTCCATTGGTGTATATCTCTGTTGTGGTACCAGTATTATGCTGTTTTGATTACTGTAGCCTTCTAGTGTAGTTTGAAGTCAGGTAGGATGATGCCTCCAGATTTGTTCTATCGGCTGAGGACTGTCTTGGCAATGTGGGCTCTTTTTTGGTTCCAAATGAACTTTAAAGTGTTCTTTTATTTCCAATTCTGTGAAGAAAGTCATTGGTAATTTGATGGGGATGGCATTGAATCTATCTATAAATTACCTTGGGCAGTATGGCCATTTTCACAATATTGATTCTTCCTATCTATGAGCATAGAATATTCTTCCATTTGTTTATGTCCTCTTATTTTGTTCAACAGTGGTTTGTATCTCTCCTTGAAAAGGTCCTTCACATCCCTTGTCAGTTGTATTCCTAGGTATTTTATTCTCTTTGTAGCAATTGTGAATGGGAGTTCACTCATGATTTGGCTCTCTGTTTATTACTGGTGTATAGGAATGCTTGTGATTTTTGTCCAATGATTTTGTATCCTGAGACTTTGCTGAAATTGCTTATCAGCTTAAGGAGGTTTTGGGCTGAGACGATGGGCTTTTCTAAATATACAATCATGTCGTCTGCAAACAGGGGCAATTTGACTTCTTCTTTTCCTAACTGAATACCCTTTATGTCTTTCTCTTGCCTGATTGCCCCAACCAGAACTTCCAAAACTATGTTGAATAGGAGTGGTGAGAGAGGATATCCTTTTCTTGTGCTGGTTTTCAAAGGGAATGCTTCCAGTTTTTACCCATTCAGTATGATATTGGCTGTGGGTTTGTCATAAATAGATCTTATTGTTATGAGATAGGTTCCATCAATACCTAGTTTATTGAGAGTTTTTAGCATGAAAGACTGCTGAATTTTGTCAAAGGCCTTTTCTGCATCTATTGAGATAATCATGTGGTCTTTGTCATTGGATCTATTTATATAATGGATTACGTTTATTGATTTGCCTATGTTGAACTAGCCTTGCATCCCAGGGATGAAGCTGGCTTGATCATGGTGGATAAGCTTTTTGATGTGCTTCTGGATTTGGCTTGCCAGTATTTTATTGAGGATTTTTGCATCATTGTTCATCACGGATATTGATCTAAAATTCTCTTTTTTTGTTGTGTCTCTGCCAGACTTTGGTATCAGGATGATGCTGGCCTTATAGAATGAGTTAGGGAGGATTCCCTCTTTTTCTATTCATTGGAATAGTTTCAGAAGGAATGGTATCAGCTCCTCTTTGTACATCTGGTAGAATTCGGCTGCGAATTCGTGTGTTCCTGGACTTTTTTTGAGTGGTAGGCTATTAATTATTGCCTCAATTTCAGAGCCTGTTATTGGTCTATTCAGGGATTCAATTTCTTCCTGGTTTATTCTTGGGAGGGTGTATGTGTCCATGAATTTATCCTTTTCTACTAGGTTTTCTAGTTTATTTGTGTGGAGGGGTTTGTAGTATTCTCTGATGGTAGTTTGTATTTCTGTGGGATTGGTGGTGATATCCCCTTTATCATATTTTATTGCATCTATTTGATTCTTCTCTCTTTTCTTTTTATTAGTCTTGCTAGTGGTCTATCAGTTTTGTTGACTTTTTCAAAACACTAGCTTCGGGATCCATTGATTTTTTGAAGGAACTTTTGTGTCTCTATCTCCTTGAGTTCTGCTCTGATCTTAGTTATTTCTTGCCTTCTGCTGGCTTTTAAATTTGTTTGCTGTTACTTCTCTAGTTCTTTCAATTGTGATGTTAGGGTGTCCATTTTTTATCTTTCCTGCTTTCTCTTGTGGGCATTTAGTGCTATACATTTCCCTCTACACTCTGCTTTAAATATGTCCCAGAGATTCTGGTATGTTGTGTCTTTGTTCTCATTGGTTTCAAAGAACATCTTTATTTCTGCCTTCATTTCGTTATTTACCTAGTAGTCATTCAGGAGAAGGTTGTTCAGTTTCCATGTAGTTGTGCAATGTTGAGTGAGTTTATTCATCCTTAGTTCTTTTTTTTTTTTTTTTTTTTTTTGAAGCGGAGTCTCGCTCTGTCGCCCAGACTGGAGTGCAGTGGTGCAATCTCGGCTCACTGCAAGCTCCGCCTCCCAGGTTCACGCCATTCTCCTGCCTCAGCCTCCCAAGTAGCTGGGACTACAGGCGCCTGCCACCTCGCCCGGCTAGTTTTTTTGTATTTTTAGTTGAGACGGGGTTTCACCATGTTAGCCAGGATGGTCTCGATCTCCTGACCTCGTGATCCACCCATCTCGGCCTCCCAAAGTGCTGGGATTACAGGCTTAAGCCACCGCGCCCGGCCTCATCCTTAGTTCTAATTTGATTGTACTGTGGTCTGAAAGATGGTTTGTTGTGATTTCTGTTCTTTTACATTTGCCAAGGAGTGCTTTTCTTCCAATTATGTGATCAATTTTGGAATCAGTGTGATGTGGTACTGAGAAGAATGTATAGTCTGTTGATTTGGGGTGGAGAGTTCTGTAGATGTCTATTAGGTCTGCTTGGCACAGAGCTGAGCTCAAGTCCTGGATATCTTTGTTAATATTCTGTCTCATTGATCTATCAAACATTGAGAGGGGCATGTTAAATTCTCCCATTATTACTGTGTAGGATTCCAAGTCTCTTTGTAGGTCTCTAAGGACTTGCTTTATGGATTTCAGTGCTCCTGTATTGGGTTCATACATACATATAATAGTTAGCTCTTCTTGTTGAGTTGATCCCTTTACCATTATGTAGTGTCCTTCTTTGTCTCTTTGATCTTCATTGGTTTAAAGTCTGTTTTATTAGAGACTAGGATTGCAACCCTTGCATTTTTTTGCTTTCCATTAGCTTGGTAGATCTTCCTCCATCCCTTTATTTTGAGCCTATGTGTGTCTCTGCACGTGAGATGGGTCACCTGAATACAGCATACTGATGGCTCTTGACTATTTATCCAATTTGCTAGTCTGTGTCTTTTAATTAGGGCATTTAGCCCATTTACATTTTAGGTTAATATTGTTGTGTGTATTTGATCCTGTCATTATGATTTTAGCTGGTTATTGTGCCCATTAATTGATAGTTTCTTGATAGCATCGATGGTCTCTACAATATGGCATGTTTTTGCAGTGGCTGGTACTGGTTGTTCCTTTCCATGTTTAGTGCTTCCTTCAGGAGCTCTTGTAAGGCAGGCCTAAATCTCTCAGCATTTGCTTGTCTGTAAAGGATTTTATTTCTCCTTCACTTATGAAGCTTAGTTTGGCTGGATATGAAATTCTGTGTTGAAAATTCTTTACTTTAAACATGTCGAATATTGGCCCCCACTGTCTTCCGGCTTGTAGAGTTTCTTCTGAGAGATCCGCTCTTAGTGTGATGGTCTTCCATCTGTGGGTAACCCAACCTTTCTCTCTGGCTGCCCTTAACACTTTTTCCTTTATTTCAACCTTGGTGGATCTGACAATTATGCATCATGGGGTTGCTCTTCTCGAGGAGTATCTTTGCGGTATTCTCTGTATTTCCTGAATTTGAATGTTGTCCTGCCTTGCTGGTTTGGGTAAGTCCTCCTGGATAATATCTTTAAGAGTGTTTTCCCACTTAATTCCATTCTCCCCGTCACTTTCAGGTACAGCAATCAAATGTAGATTTGGTCTTTTCACATAGTCCCATATTTCTTGGGGGCTTTGTTTGTTTCTTTTTACTCTTTTTTCTCTTAACTTGTCTTTTCACTCTATTTCATTAATTTGATCCTCATTTCACTGATATCCTTTCTTCCTCTTGATCGAATCAGCCATTGAAACTTGTGTATGCGTCATGAAGTTCTCTTGTCATGGTTTTCAGCTCCATCAGGTCATTTATGGTCTTCTTTACACTGTTTTTTCTAGTTAGCCATTCGTCTAACCTTTTTTCAAGGTTTTAACTTCCTTGCGATGGGTTAGATAATGCTCCTTTAGTTTGGAGAAGTTTGTTATTACCGACCTTCTGAAGCCTACTTCTGTCAGTTTGTCAAAGTCATTTTCTGTCCAACTTTTTTCCATTGCTGGAGAGGAGCTGCACTCCTTTGAAGAAGAGGTGCTCTGGTTTTTAGAATTTTCAGCTTTTCTGCTCTGGTTTCTCCCCATCTTTGTGGTTTTATCTTCCTTTGGTCTTTGATGATGGTAACCTACAGATGGGGTTTTGGTGTGGATGTCCTTTTTGTTGATGTTGATGCTATTCCTTTCTTTTTTGTTAGTTTTCCTTCTAACAGTGAGGTCCCTCAGCTGCAGGTCTGATGGAGTTTGCTGGAGGTCCACTCCAGACCCTGTTTGCCTGGGTGTCACCAGTGGAGGCTGCAGAACAGCAAATATTGCTGCCTAATCCTTCCTCTGGAAGCTTCGTCCCAGAGGGGTACCTGCCTGTATGAGGTGTCTGTCAGCCCCTACTGTGAGATGTCTCCCAGTTAGGCTACATGGGGGTCAGGGACCCACTTGAGGAGGCAGTTTTCCATTCTCAGAGCTCAAATGCCATGCTGGCAGAACCACTACTGCCTTCAGGGCTGTCAGACAGGGACATTAAGTCTGCAGAAGTTTCTGCTGCCTTTTGTTCAGCTATGCCTTGCCCATAGAGGTGGCATCTGTAGAGGCAGTAGGCCTCGCTGAACTGCGGTGGGCTCCATCCAGTTTAATGTCTTCCTGGCCACTTTGTTTGCCTACTCAAGCCCCAGCAGTGGCGAATGCCCCTCCTCCCGCTCGGCTGCAGCCTCACAGTTTGATCTCAGACTGCTGCACTAGCAGTGAGCAAGGCTCTGTGGGCATGGGACCTGCCAAGCCAAGCAGGGGAAAGAATCTTCTGGTCTGCTGGTTGCTAAGACCGTGGGAAAAGTGCAGTATTTGGGCGGAAGTATGCCTTTTTTCCAGGTGCATTCTTTCATGGCTTTCTTTGGCTAGGAAAGGGAAATCCCCTGACCCTTTGCACTTCTCAGCTGAGACAATGCCCCTCCCTGCTTTGGCTCGCCCTCCGTGGGCTTCACCCACTGTCCAACCAGTCCCAATGAGATGAACCAGGTACCTCAGCTGGAAATGCAGAAATAACCTGTCTTCTGCATCTATCGTGCTAGGAGCTGCAGACCAGAGCTGTTCCTATTTGGCCATCTTGAATGAAGATTGTATGATTCTCTTTATATCTGTCTTGATAAGAGTTCATCGAGCTTCTCCTAAGTCAACGATTTTTTAAAAATCAAATTCGTGTAATGTCCAACCATTATTTCTAGATGGCTTTCCTGCCCTATTCTCACTTTCTTATCTTTAAGACTTCAGTTACACATATTCCCAATGTTTTGTTAGATTGCTTGATATTATCCCATGTGTGCCTGCTTAGGTTCTTGAACATTTGTTTTCTCTGTTCTTCAGTTGGGATAGTTCTTATTCATTAGTGTCAAGTTCATTGCTCTTCTGATATATCCAATTTCATTAGACTATTTTAGTATTTTTCGTTTCAGCATTCCCTTTTGATTTTAATTTATAGTTCCTATTTTGCTGCTGATATTACCTATGTATTCACTTAACATTATATTTGCTTTTAATTCTTCCAACATATTATCTTTTAAACTTTTCATTTTGTTAATAAAAGCTGCTTTAAATCTTTGTCTACTACATACTGTGTTTGCACCATCTCTGAGTTGGTTTCTGTTGACTGATTTTTATCTGAACTATGAGTGACTTTTTTTGTTTGTTTCTTTACAAGTGCAGTAATTTTGTTTACTATACAGCAGACATTGTTAAAGATATATTACAAAGATTCCTGTGTTCTGTTATTTTACTGTAAAACTTTGGCTTTTGTTTCTATTGGCACTTCAGTTACTGGTTGATCATCCTGAACCTGTGTGAGCTAGATTTGTCTTTTCTTAGGGTGGATGCGTGGAGGGTACAAAATGTTTCCCAAGCACCTCTAAGTTGGGAGACTCATCCTCCAAACCCAATCTCCTATAGCTCTTGTAAGGACTTGGATTTTAGGCTTTATAAGAGTGAGGCTACACAAAATCTCTCTCTATTAGTGTATTAAGGTATAGTCTTCCAAGGTCAAGTCTTTCTGGCATCTTAGCTGGATACTTAGGTGTAAAAAAGCTCATAATGAGGTCTTTCCACTATAGATGGATGGGAGTGTCAATGTCCTCTAGCACCACTTAACTTCTAGTCTCTCTTTTTTTATTCTCAACACCTTAGTAGCCACTTTTAGGCAAGTCTCATTTATTTATTTATTTATTTATTTTTTAAGAATCAGAATTACTGAGATATAATTAAAATACAAAAACATTCAATGGGTTTTGGTGTATTTGTTTAAAGTACGAAATTCAATGGGTTTTGGTGTATTTGCAGATTTGGGAACCATTACTATGTCTAATTTTAGAACATTTTCCTTACCCCCCAAAAGAACCCCCATAGTTCCCCCTTTCAGCATGACAGCATGAGGAGCTTTGTGAACTTGTTCTATAGTGAAATGTGTGAAAATTGTCTTAAAAAGAATCATTTCAAGTCTCTGGAAATGGTTCTAGGGGCATACAGCAAATGAAGAAGCATTTACTCAAGAAAATCTACCATGCTTGGTAAGAAAAGTAAATCTGTAATATTTGAACCAAGATCCACTCATTCCCTTCTTGACTCCCAACTCAGCAAGACAGATAAAACTGAGAGAACAGGACTCTGTTTATCCCCATCTCTCAATGGAGGGCTATCTTCCCAAGATGGGCAAGATGACAGCCTTTCTTTTCCTGCCCTCACCTACTTTTGGTGAGGCTAAGTTCCTGGTGAGTGTGGCCAAGAAGTCAGTGCTCTTTTTTTTGTCCAGCCCTAGCTCACAGGATGTAGGTTCAACCTTGGGCATGACACTGCTGAGAATATTTAAATCCTGATTGATCTTGCTTTGGTTTGTGGGCAGGAGTCCTAGGTCAAGAGAGGTAAGCCAAGGGGACCTGGAGCTGACGGCTTCCTCCCTCCACTGAGTACTCAGCTCTAAAGTGAGGGAGTCTCTTAGAGAGAGCATGACATTTGGCCCACCAGCAGACAGCACCAGACCAACGTCTCGAAGACTTTACCTGGGAGGAGAAGCATACTCTAGCATAGAGAGCTCTGAATCTCTCCCCAAAGAAACTGACTTCATTTACAACAAAAAAAGCAGTGAAGGTTGTGGTGAAAGACAATTGGGGAGGAGTACTGATAGATTCATAGGAGATATAGTCTAAGCCATAGTGTGTAGTGTAGCTAGATCGCTGGAAACAAATAGGGATAGATATAACTGTGAGGAGCCCTCCTGGGGTCAGAACAAATCTCAGACACTGGCCTCAGGAGCTATCACAACCAAGGAGGCCAAATTTGATTATGTCAGTGTGTGAAGCAATTTATGTCACAGGACACTGATGAAAACAATAGAACAATCAACACACAATTAGTGGAGATTTGTAGCTGACACACCACACTTTTTTTTTTTTTTTAATTTTACTTTAATGTCTGGGATACATGTGCAGAACATGCAGGTTTGTTATATAGGTAAATGTGTGTCATGGTGGTTTGCTGCACCTATCAACCCGCCATCTAGGTATTAAGCCTTGCATGCTTTAGCCATTTGTCCTGATGCTCTCCCTCCCCTCATCTTCCCTAGCAGGCCCCGGTGTGTGTTGTTCCCCTCCCTGAGTCCATGTGCCCTCATTTTTCAGCTCCCACTTACCAGTGAGAACATGCAGTGTTTGGTTTTCTGTTCCTATGTTAGTTTTCTGAGGATGATGGCTGCCAGCATCGTATATATATCCCTGCAAAGGATAGGATCTCTTTCCTTTCTATGGCTGCATAGTATCCCATGGTGTAAATGTACCACCTTTTCTTCATGCAGTCTATCACTGATGGGTATTTGGGTTGGCTCCATGTCTTTGCTATCGTAAATAGTGCTGCAGTAAATATATGTGTGCATATATATTTATAATAGAATGATTTATATTACTTTGGGTATATACCCAGTAATGGGATTGCTGGGTCAAATGGTATTTCTGGTTCTAGATCACTGAGGAATCATCACGCTGTCTTCAATAGTGATTGAACTAATTTACATTTCCACCAACAGTGTAAAAGTGTTCCTATTTCTCCACAGCCTTGCCAGCATCTGTTGTTTCTTGACTTTTTAATAATTGCCATCTGACTGGCATGAGATGGTATCTCATTGTGATTTTGATTTGCATTTCTCTAGTGATCAGACACTTTACACTTTCTATTTCACTATCAAATTTTTTAGAACAAATTAAGAAAACTAAATTCTAGAAGATTAGGGGTACTCCTCATGACCTCAAATTTGGCAATGGATTTTTAAATATGATACCGAAAGAATGAACAGCAAATAAAATAGAAAAAATGGTCTTCATCAAAATTAAAACTTTATGCTTCATAGGATACTATCAAGAAAGTGAAATGACAACCCATGGATTGAGAGAAAATATTTGCAAATCATATATATGATAAACACCTCATATCCAGAGAAGAGAACTTTTATAACCCAACAATAAAAAAGACAAATAATCCAAACTTTTAAATGGGCAAAGGATTCAAATAGATATTTCTCTAGGGAAGATACACAAATCCAATAGGCACATGGAAGAGTCTGACCTCATTAGAGGTAAAGAAATGCAAAGCAAAACCAAAATGAGATATCGCTTTACACCTGCTAGAATGACTACAATCTCAAAGTCGTAAATTAAGTCTTCCATAGTCTTCTGAGCGCATTTCCTGCTCCCATGCAGACTTCTCTAATACTCTGCCCTGAAAATTCCATTGGTTTTGCTGCCGTAAACTCCTCTGCCTCCTCAGCTCAGTGGGACCATTGTGCTATGCTTGGATTCCAGCTTGGTACACTGAGTCAGGACATTTTTGACAAATAGACAGCCAGGGCAACTTCAGGTCTCACTTTATGAAGTTCCTTGCTTGCAGAAATCTCAAACTTACATCACCTGCTGTCCAGTACATGAAAACAGGTACCTCCTTAATGGTTTCTTATGGAAGAAACTCTAGTATGGCACATACTTAAAAGAGGAAATACTCCACATGCACACAATTTTAAAGTACCTAAAATATATCTAAACTTTGCCTATAAAAGCAAATAATAATAATGAGGCAATTATCTAAGAGTAAATTTAACTGGCATATTTTATTCTAAAATTGAAAAATAACTGGACTTCACTTTTTAAATATTTCTACTTAACTTCTCTAAACTTTATGGTAATTTTTTTCTTTTTTTCCTTCCTTCCTATTTTTCCATTTCTTTCTTCTTTTTTTTTTTTTATTGACTGCCCTGGAAGTCAATTACAATGCTTAGATTAAAAATTAGTATTAGTACTGGAAAGACTAAGTGATTGAAAATGCCAGGTTAATTGTTCTCTAATTTTGTGGAAGTGAACAAAATATTGAATTGTTTGAAGTAATTGACTTTACTGTAGCCTTTAAAACCCCATTATTTCTTGCTTTGTTTGAATAGTAGATTTTATTCATCTGGCCTCTGAACATCAGATATAAACCATTATGTGAATAGCATCATAATTTATCATTTAAATTATTTTGTTTTTATCTATTCCAGTTAAAATGTCACTATTTTAATAGTATTAGGTTCTCTAGTGCTTCTAATCAATGCAATCAGTGCTTATTTGGGGTTTAAACTTCATATTATTTTTGTGTATTCTTTTCTTTATCTGTATTGACATTTACCTACTAGGATTATGCACATGCAAAATGAGATTTGGTAGTCTGCACAGAGATATGTCTACACTGATTAGGTTTGGCCAATACAGTCTTTTAGAGATTTGTATGCAAGCTCCACCAATAACATTAATTATATGCCGGGTATGTCCTGCAGACCCTGGCTGAGCAACGGATGAAAGGAGTAGTCAGACACAGGTATGCAGTGTAAGAGCAGCTAGGGGACTGCCTGGCATTAGTGGCTGAAGAATGAGCAGTCCCGAACAGCTGGACCATCTGTATTCAAATATGTGAACAGCTGGAGGTGCTTGCTCTTATTCAATACAGACATAATGCCAAAAACCTGGAGCAAAGACAATTAGCATTATTGTTCCCCCTTTCAGGGAGCAGTCATGCAGCGTGGATGATCAAAGGTCAGCTCCTGGTCAACATAAGTAAACAAGCCTGTTTAAGATAAATCCCCCTAAACTTCCTTGTACTTACCTTACTCTTTGCCCTCTGCCTCAGGGTTGGAGAACAGCTGCCTTCAACTTATTCTCCCCCAAAGCTATGCAGAGACTTCTGACCTTTCAGAAGGCCTGCTTTTTCCCTAAAGTTTCTCCCACCACTCTAACCGATCTCCTACATCTCCCCATTTTCTGTTTTTTGCATCAAGTTTTGTTGATTGAAGAGTAAAGATGTGTGCAGAGACAGATTTGACAGGTGCAGTGGTTACAGCTCGTGTTCCAGCTTTGCATCTTAGAATTAGTAAATAACATAAGACAAACATGAGTATAATCAGTAATATTATTTTCCCATCAAGGAGTAATATGTAGTGTTACTTGGCACCTCAGTCCAATGTGTGCCATTACTGAGGGACCCCAATGGGGATATGTTGATCCCTCCTAGCCAATCAGTCACATTGTTAGAGGTTGGGAAGCGGGTATCTGCCCAAGTAGCAGGGTGGAAGAAAGGGGGATCTAGAAGATGGGCTCAATAGACAGTAGCAGGTGCAGGTTGTAGGCAAAGTGAGAGAATAAGAAAGGTTAATACCCTATGAGAGTTGCAGTGTACAACAGAAAGCACAGAAAGGAACAAATTATCTGGAGTGAATGGTGTCTGTGTCTGGAGTAGGATTCACTCAGCCTCCTGAATTGTCTTCTTCAGCACCATGTCCAGGGCCTGTGTTGTCCAAGGAAGCCACATCATCCAGGGCTGCAGGTCCTGCAGGGTTATTTCCTTTATTTTTGGTATTGGGTTGTGTCCCAGCCACACCGTGGTGTTGTTTGATGCATTGTGCTGGAATCCAAAGAGGATCTGAGGGGGTATGAATGCAAGCATATCTTCTTCCCCATGTTAGCAAATCATTTGAACCACACCATAGGTTACTATTTACATCTTTTCATAACACTGAAGGTTTTATATCTTGAGTGATTTTAGCAAAGCGCTAAAATGGAATGTCGGACGTCCCATGTGTGACAAAATTGTGGAAATGGTGAGCTGGTATAACCCAGACTGCTATCAGTTTTGATTTTTGTGGGCTACCCCATAAACACAAAAGTTGAGAGAAGATCTTTAATGACATATTGGGTGGACTCTCCAGGAAGAGCATGAGTTCTAATTAGGTGGGAATTGGTATCAATGGATACATGTACATATCTTAGTTTTCCAAATTCAGGGATGTGTATAACATCTGTTTGCCATAACTGATTAGGTTCTAGTCCCCTAGGGTTAACACCTGTTGAGGAAGGGGATGTGCCTGTGAGCTGGCAATCTGGGCATTGTAAAATAATTTGTTTAACTAGTCTTTGGGTTAACTGAAATTGTTTAGATAAATTTCTCCAATTTTGGTGGAAAAATTGATGTGATTGGGTGGCTTGGTCAAGCAGTGACATTATAACTTGCAGGTCTGCTTGCTCATTGCCATAAGCCAGTGGGCCAGGCAGCGAGCTGTGGACCCTAATGTGTGTGATAAAAATAGGATGTGTTCATTGATCCAGCAATGGCTGAAGTCAAAGAAAAAGTGCACACAGGGTGGGCTCAAGAGTGAACTTAATGAGGGCTGTTTCAAGGTTCTGCAATGAGTAAATGGAGTAATCAGAGTCATTAACGATATTGATGGGCTGAGCGGGAAAGGTTTCCAGGGCCAATATTAGGGCTCCAACCTCAGCTCTCTGAGTGCTAGTAAATCCAGATAGAGTGAAGCAGTTATGTGGTTTTCACCAGATAACTGCTTTTCCATTTGTACCAGAGCCGTCAGTGAAAAGCATTAAAGCATTAGGTATGGGGGAGTAAACTACCTTTGCAGGCGTTACTACAGCCGTATGAGATAAGAACTAAAGTAGTTTGTCAGCAGGAAGGGCATGGTCTATATGGCCCGCATAATCAGAGAGCACTATCTGAAGGTCTAGAGATAGGGGCAGGACTGCTTCGAATTGTTTTTTACTTAAGGATATTCTTATGACATCAGGGTCATAACCTTGCAATTGATTGCATCATTTGCAGCCTATATAGATGACTTTACTAACTAGCTGGACATAGGGAGATAGTGTTTTAGTCCCCGTATTGTGCAAAGAGCCCATTCTAGGAAGTGCAGCTGTGGGGCCGTTTGCCCTATTAATTTTTTGGGGCAATATTTAGTAGGAAAAATCAACAATTAGACTGAATATTGTGGGTCTATGCGATCTAGTTTCATCTGAGAAATCACTTGCTCTATTTCCTCAATTTTCATTTTTGCAGCAGGGGTTAAACGCCGGGGGGAGTCCAGGGCTGCACTGCCCTTTAGGATAGAAGACAGGCTCTGTAATTTATTAGTAGTTATGCTCAAGGTCGGGTGAAGCCAGTTAATATCACCCAGTAAGTTTTGATAATTATTTAAGATGTGTAAGTTGTCAGTGTTCAGTTTAACATTTTGAGGTCTTACTGGGATGTTAGTACATATCCAAGATATTTCCAAGGAGAGGACATCTATTCTTTATCAGGTGCTATCATTAAACCTCTTAACTGTGTATTCCTTTTGACAGAGGCATATAAATTTAAAAGTATTGGCTCCATTGGAGCTGCAAGTAAGATATCATCCATATAATGGACGATATTAGGAAATTCTTTTCTACTGGGAAGCAAAAGCCTGATTTACATGATACTGACACATGGTAGGACTGTTCAGCATTCCTTGAGAAAGTACTTTCCAATGAAATCAGCTAGCTGGACTTTCAGTATTGATAGCTGGTATTGGAAACACAAATTTTTCTCTGTCCTGTTGTCAAGGGGAATAGTAGAAAAACAGTTTTTTAAGTCAATAATGACTATAAGGCTAATCTCAAAGAATCGCCTCAGGGGAAGGGAGCCCCTGTTGAAGGGGCCCCAAAGGTTGCAAATTAGCATTGATAGCATGTACGTCATGCAAAAGTCTCCATTTACCAGACTTTTGGGGAATGACAAAAATGGGTGAATTCTAAGGGTGTTTGATGGCTGTATATGGCCCGCTTTTAATTGTTCCTCAACTAATTCATGGGCTTGTAATTTCTCTCCCTTTAACAGCCACTGTTCTACCCAAATTGGATCTTAAGAGAGCCATGTTAGGGGTAGGGGAGGAATTACAACAGTGGCCATTACTAGAAAGAGGTCTGCAGAGTCACCCCCAAATTGGGCTAATAGGTACTGTTCTCAAAGATTAACAGGGATGGGCATGATTAGAGATTGTATATTAACAAGGGACCCCTCCCCTGGAGCATTGCAGCCTTTATGTTTTGTCAGTCAATTGATTCTGATTGGCTTGTTGTTTGCACAGCCTATCATATTCTGCCCTCTAGATGAGGTATTGACTGACCTCTAAAGTTGTTTTAGCTAGGACTGACCGGTCCCATGGGGTTATATGAAAGTTATCTGCTATGGCCTCAATTAATCCTTTCATAAATGGGCTAGCAGCTCCATTTTCTCTAATGCTTTTCTTTTTCTCTTTAAAAGTGTTGAAAGTAATGGGTTCATATACCCAACTGCCTTGTTGATCTTGTATCACTGGGCAGGCCAAGAGCTACCCTTCTAATGCTGCTTGCCTAAGACAAGGCCCCATAACTGTAGTGTATCCCCTGTCTTTTTTCCAATTTATAGGGGGAGGACACTCAGGAGAAACCTCTGTTTTCTCTTTTGTATCTTTACCTGTAACAGCAGGGCTGAGGGAGGAGGAGGAGACAGTAAGGTAGGTGATGATTCCTCCTCCCTTCCCTGTTTAGGCTCTTCTGTGTAGAGCAGGGCCAAAGCAGCCCTAAGACCCATAATCTTAAAGATGTTACTAGGACCCGTTGCCCGTGTGTGTGATATTGTTTAAGATTTCTCCCCACTTGTTCCCAGAACTCTAGGTTTAGCGTGTCTTCTTCCAGGAATCATGGGTTATGGGAAAAAACAGTTTGCATTAGGTCACTCAATTGAACCTGGGAAACCCAGGCTTTGCTAGCTTTAAGCAGCTGTTTCAATACTTTTATGTTTGCTGTTGAACTGATAACTATTGTCCCATGATGAAACCCTAGCTTGAAAATTCCCTCAAACTTGGAAATCCCGAGCAGGTACCCATTACTTATTGACTGCACAGTTGCTTCACTTTTGTTCTCAAGGGTTCTGTCACAATCTGTCGCTGAGTTCCTCAAACAGGGCACCAGCTGCTGGGTTCATGCTGCAGACCCTGACTGAGTGATGGATGAGAGGAGTACTCAGACACAAGTATGCAGTGTAAGAGAAGCTAGGGGACAGCCGGGCACTAGTGGCCGAAGAATGATCAGTTCCGAACAGCTGGAGTTGCTCGTTTTTATTCAATACAGACATAATGCTGAAAGCCTGGATTAAACAAAATCTGCGGGTAATTAGTATCATTCACCCTTTCAGGGAGCAGTCACACAGTGTGGATGATCAAAGGTCAGCTCCTGGTCAACATAAGTAAACAAAGCTGTTTAAGAAAAATTCCCCTATCCTTCCTTGTACCTACTTCTTGCCCTCTGCCTCAGGGTTGGAGAACAGCTGCCTTCAGCTTACTCTCCCCCAAAGCTGTGCAGAGCCTTCTGACCTTTCAGAAGGCCTGCTCCTTTCCCTATAGTTTCTCCCACCACTCTGACCCATCTCCTACAATTATATATAGAATAGGTTTAATGATAACAGGTTAATGGAATAATTTATTCAAAGCACCAAGCTAAGTACAAAAATCAATTCAAAACACTTACATGTAATATAACACGAATTTTTTTAATACATCATTTTCTCAATCACGACTTATTTATGAAAAGTGAGTTAAATCTTTGGATTCTGCAAATGTTGACTGATGTCATAAGTCAAAGGAAGAAGTAAAATAAGAAACCTCACCATTTCTCAAATGTAACTCTTCCTAGTCACAGTCATGTGGTGTAAGTATAGTAATATTGTTTATTTCATATTCTTTATGTTTTGGTTAATTCCAGTAATTTGACTAACATTAATAATAAATTCACTCATTTATTCATTTAAGCAAATTTGTATTGATCCAGGCACTGTTCTAAGTGTTTAGATTAAAGTAACAAAAACATAGACAAAAATATTTGCCTTCATGGAGCACAATTTTAGTGGGATAGAATGGGTAGTAATTGTATTTTAATAAATAATTATATGTTATAATTATTTATGTAATAATTAATTGTATTTTAATAAATAATAATTTATTATTGGTTTCTGATGCAAAAGTTTCAGTGGAACCTCTTTATTACACCTATAGAAACCGGAGGCACCCATTTCCTTCTCAATTGTGTGTACCACAACTTTTCTGGTATTCACAGTCATCTAGTAGATACAGTCATATAAATTAAAAAAAAAATAAATTTTATTGTATATGTTTGAGGGATATAACATAATGTTATAAGATAAATATACACTATTTTTTAATTCTGAGGATAAAGAAGTCACTGTTGCCGGAGGGAAATTGTTTTATAGTGAGCTGCCCATACCAAAACAATTTGTTTTTTAAAGTTTTATGCCATTCTTATTGAAAGTCACTGAATACCACAGATAATTAGATCTGTGATTATGCTGTATTCATTTTTGCCCTTCTAGTCAATAAACAATATTTCTAACTTAATCACAAAAATAAAAAATAGAACAGCTATGGGCAAGAAAAGCCAAACAACAATAGCAACAACAGAAAACAAACCATTTAACAGCATAAAGAAAAACAGGGAATGACTATGGAAAGTATATAAATATTACATGAAGCAGCTTTTTGAGGGGAGTGGTGCACTAAAAGAGAAAAAATAACAATGACCATTTTTCTTTATTACTTTTTTTCTCTACTTCATCTCTTATGTTGCCTTCATGATGTTTTACCTAAGATGTGTACAATGCTTAAGATTTAATTTTTTTCCAAGCTATAATGTTTATCTAAAGAAGAAGGGTTTTTATTATCATATGTACACGTAATTCTTGCTAAGGATTAATTATTTATAATCTAGTGTGAGAAATGGTGAGGATTATTTTTCAAACAGACTTTTCTTGTTTGTTTGTTTTGTTTTGTTTTGTTTTGGAGATGGAGTCTTGCTCCGCCACCCAGGCTGGAGGGCAATGGCGCCATCTCGGCTCACTGAAAACTCTGCCTCCCAGGTTCAAGCCATTCTCCTGCCTCAGACTTTCAAGTAGCTGGGATTACAGGCACCCACCACCATACCCAGCTAATTTTTGTATTTTTTTAGTAGAGACAGGGTTTCACCATGTTGGCCAAGCTGGTCTATAACTCATGATGCCAAGTGATCCACCCGCCTAGGCCTCCCAAAGTGCTGGGATTACAGGCATGAGCCACCGTGCCTGGCCCAGACTTTTAATTGTCAACTCATCTTTTGGGTTACTCTTAAATTTGCTATAAGGTTGTCAAATTTTAATAAAGTTGACTAGCATTTAAATAAAATTCTCAATGGACTAGCCAAATAGCCTCCAAGACTGTATAGAAATTTAATAGTAATATCTCTATTTTGATGTTATAGCTATTGTGGTCTAAATATTCTTTGCCCAGTAAGCTGGACTGGCTAGATTCATTAAAGAGATTTTTTCCCAAACGTTTTTTGGGGAAAGGGATCAAAGTTATTGCAAATAGTCAGTAGATCCATAAGCATATTAATAACAAACATTAATTAACATGTAGTGAGAGCTCAACATTATGCTAAAAACTTTACATGAATTTTTCATTTAATCTTTACAACAAGCAATAAAGTATATCATCTTTTTTTTACAGATACGAAAACTGAGTTTTAGAAAGTTTTCTAGTAAGTAGAGTCTGAATTGCAAATTGAGCATTTTGATGCATAGCTCATTGCTAATAGGATAGATACCACTCTACTATCAACAAGTCTACCATCTACAGGTAAATAATGACTGTAAATGGAATGTTTTCCAAGCCACTGTTTGAAAATTATATTTAGTTGTCTTCTGATTAATAAAATGAAAATTCTTTTAAAAGACTTTCATTAAAAGTAGTTATGGAAGAAAAGGATAAATTTTTTGATAGCAAAAAAGGATATGTAGGCTTGAAAAAGCTGGAAGTCACAAAAGTAGAAGTTGGCAAGATTGACTTTTTATGAGCCTATTAGCCCTATTCTCATAAAAATGCTCTTACTGACTATAGTTTCCCCACAACTGGTCACCTTAGATATGCAAGCTTTTTGTCTTAAACATAACAGAGGAATTAAGGCACTATAACAGAAACAGCAATTCAAATCATTTGTAAAATAAAAATGACTAAATTCTGAAGTATTTCCATGTGGTAGAGGCAATTCTTTACAATCCATTCAGATTAAGCTGAAACTTTATTTTCTTATTTTATTGTCTCCCTCTTTCTGTCATTCTCTCTATTAAATACATCCACAAAATACCTAAAAATATACATATTAGATACAGGTCTGGAGGTTTCTGCAGAAACTACACAGCTTTATGATTATGCTAGACTTACATATCTTCTCTTTCCTTTTGAATTGGGTAGAGCAGAATATAATATTTCTCAAAACCCAAATTAAAAAATAAAAATTGACTATATATGCATAAGTTTCTGAGCTGCCTTATACTGGGCTTCATTTCAAATATATCTTTTATGTTAGCTTTGTCTGAAGAACAATTGTTAATTCATTATTCAAGTCTCCCATGTATGTCCTTTAAGTGTAGGTCGATTAAACCTACAGAGGTTATGGGATCTTTGGGGTGTTGCTTTTCTGGCCGGAGACTCCTGTGGTCAGTGCCACCTTTGCCCAAGTTTTCCTCAGCCCCACTGGGCTCATTCCACCCACTCGACCTGGCAGGCTGTGCTTGGTTCACACTACCAGCCTAGATCTCATGCCTCTAAGAGAGACTGCGAGCCAGGTGTGGAGTGGTGAGGGATATGTGAGCAAGTGTGGGGTCCAGCCAGTGCACAGTCAGATGTGCCAGCTGCTGCCATGGGGCGGGCAGCTCCAGGTGGCAGCACAGGGCTGTTTCTCTGTGAGGCTGCAGCCGGACCAGGTGTACTGCAAGCAGCTTCCTTGGCTGGCACTGGAGAACACAGTGTCACTTGGAAGCTTGGAGATGCCAGCAACTGCAGGGTCCCAAAGAGGAAGTCAAGCTCTGGCTTGGGGATTTCTTGGATCTGGGTTCCCTGAAGGACTGCAGCTCTTCTCTCTTTCTCTTTGCCTGCAGTGTGGCGAGCAAGGGGCATGTTTCAGCCCTCTTTGTGTTACAGCTCTTTTATCCTCACCATTCCGTGGGTCCTGAGTTCTTGTCCTGCAACCAGAAAGAATGAGGTACATAGAAGAAGATTGATGAAGATGAAGAGGAGCTTTATTGAGTGATAAAACAGCTCAGAGGAGAACTTCAGGGGGCAGCTCCTTTCTGCAGCCAGGGTGTCCAGTCCAGTGTTCAGCTCTCAGCAAAGAAGGTAGCTCCTCTCTGCAGCTGGTCATCACATTGTGCAGCTCTCAGCAGAGAGAAGGCCCTAGCGTGGGTGACTCCTGTCTGCATTCAAGTTGTCCCATCATCTGTCTAGTTCTGGCTGAGCCTGGGGCTTTTTTTGGGTCTCAGAGGGGAGGAAGTGTGCACCAATTAGTCCCTGGGCAAACATGAGTGGGCTCAGAAAAGTCACCACAAGTCCCCACTCTGGTCCACGGGACTGGCAGCCCAACCCCCAGTCTTCAGGCCCTCCCTGGACTGAAGGTGGGGCCTCACCAGAGACCTGCCCCTTCTGCCCAGGAGCCTGTCTGCTTCCTGCCGCTGTCCATGGTGCTCAGGGGGCTCACACCAAGAAGCACCTGCAGGCTGGTACTGAGCTGCCCTCAGTGCCAGCCCAGCTTCCCCCCCCCACACTCATTGGCACTCAAAGTCTGCAGGGGGCTGAGACAGCAGGGGGCTAGCATGTCAGTGCTGCCCTGAGTGTGCATACACCCAGCTGAGCTGTGACAACCTGGGCTTGGCCCCGAATCTGCTCCAAGATCAGAGTGGGCACCAGAAGTGGGGAGAGGCCAGGCAGTGGGAGCAGACACCCCTGAGCTTGTAGGGGAAAACAGGGGTCTTTCCGGGGACTCCGAGGGTGCAGACTTCTAAAAAAGCACAGGTGTACATTTAGTTTCTTTATTTTTTTCCCTTTATTATGAATTATTGCAAACATGTTGAAAAGGTAAGAGGATAATATAATTAAAATCCATGTATACATTACATAAAAATGAAGCACTTCTGATTGCAGTCTTCTACCTCTTTCTTTGAAGTAACTGGTATCCTGATCTGTGTGTGTGTGTGTGTGTGTGTGTGTGTGTGTGTATGTATGTGCTTTTCTTTACACTGCAAATAAATGTCTTAATATTTTTATCCTAAATGAGTGATTTGCTAAATAAAATTGAACATTGTTTTTCATGCTTCTATACTTTACACAAATGCTATGAACACTGTATGCTATTTTTTGCAACCTGACTCTTCTTTTTTGGAAATAGTATTTCTGATATTTACTTAGGTGACACTAGTAACTCCATTTCATTAATTTTCACAGCTTTGTAACATTTAATTGCATGGATATGACACTTTATCTACATTTAGATTGCTTACAGAATTAAGCCAAGGTCTAAGCTGTTCTTCTACCTTCCTCTCTTGCTTCCCAGAAAAAGTAAACAGCTTTGTGGTTTATTCCCATTATGGAGGATTAAATTGTTGTTTACCTTTGTGAGAGCTGCTTCAGTGAACTACCAGGGCAGAGGCCAAAATGCCATTTAGGTCTGAGCGAGCAGGAGGCGAGGAAGAGAGGAGTGCCTAATAGAACCATTAAAAGTCCCTCTGGATTAACTGGTTTGGGGGTTTAAAAACACATGAAAAAATGCTCAACATCATTGGTGATCAAGGAAATGCAAATCGAAACCACAATGCGATACCACCTTACTCCTGTAAGAATGGCCATTATCAAAAAATCAATAAACAGTAGATGTTGGCATGGATGTGACAATCAGGGAACACTTCTACACCCTGGTGGAATGTAAACTAGTACAGCCACTATGGAAAACACTGTGGAGATTCCTCAAATAACTAAAAGTAGAACTACCGCTTGATCCAGCAATCCCACTATTGGGTATCTACCCAGAGGAAAAAAAGTCATTATTCGAAAAAGATACTTGCACATGCATATTTATGGCAGCACAATTCACAACTGCAAAATCGTGGAACCAACCCAAATGTCCATCAGTCAAAGAGTGGATAAAGAAACTGTGGTGTATGTGTGTGTATATATATACACAATGAAATACTACTCAGCCATAAAAAGGAATGAATTAACAGCATTTGCAATGACCTGGATGGGACTGGAGGCTATTATTCTAAGTGAAGTAACTCAGGAATGAAGAACCAAACATTGTATGTTCTTACTGATATGTGGGAGCTAAGCTATGAGGATGCAAAGGCATAAGGATAACACAATGGACTTTGGGGACTTGGTGGGGATTAGTGGGAGGGGGCGAGGGATAAAAGGCAACAAATACGGTGCAGTGTATACTGCTCTGCTGATGAGTGCAACAGGCTCTCACAAGTCATCACTAAAGAACTTACTTATATAACCAAATACCACCTGTACCCCAATAACTTATGGAAAAAATGGATGCATATTTTAGGAGAATCTTTGGCCAAGTGTCAGGGGAAGCTCTTTTCTATTTGTTATTTTCATAAAGCATGATCTATATTTTTAGGAGATTCAGAACTCTAAGAGCCAAATATCTGCCAGATGTGTTTGTAATGGTGCTTTTATTTTCTATTCAACATAGCGTTAAATAATTATCCAATATTACTCCCATTGGATTCTCAGAGTTCTGTTGTAAACTCTCTTTGTTTGTATTATTTCAATAATTTGAGCCATAAATGGAAATTCTTATCCCCTTCTTTCTGTCTTAGTATGAAAAAATAGAAATACTTTAAAAGGTTATTATTTCATTGAACTTTGTGGACATGGTTTGGTCAGTGCTTCTCAATAAGAAGTGACCAGTCTTCTTCTTTTATACCCACATTGATAGGAATGACTTCTACTATATTTTCTCTTCTTCTTACCTGGGATACTGATGGGTAAGCTTCATTTGTTTGATGATATGTCTGACAAGGGAGCAAGCAAGGAGATATTCCTATGATACAGTATGAATTATAAAGACTGAAGACTACCTCAGGATTTGTTCTTTTCTCTTTGGTTTATCCTACACAAATAATCTCCTGGGAATAAAAGGACCCAAGACGTGCTGCAACCAGCACCATCAGTTCACCAAGTTCATAAGTTCATAGATGAAGCCATTTGTCATATGGCCAATGGCTGAGAAGATGCCACTTCTTATTCTGACAGTATTGTCCTAAGTCCCCAGGACTCTTAGAAATTGGCTCTTCTCTTTACACATGTGCTGAATGTAAGCAAAACTGAATAATAATGCATTTTGTACAATAAAGAGAGGAGGAAAGAGATTGTCACCCTTATAATAGAGGAGATAAAAAGGGATGCCGATAGGTAATTCCCCCTCAGAATCTGTGATATTATCAAATTATATGGGATACCTGACTTTTGGGGTTCAGTTCTCTGCTTTTATTCAGCATCACAGGGAGGTAGGAGAACCTCGGAAGGCATTGAAAGCTGCTTACCAGGAACCTGACTCTACTTGGAAAAGATCATGGTGCCTAAAATGCCCAACAAAACAGAAGCACTCCCTGCTTTACAGTGACCACAGAGGTGGTCAAGTGTGAATTGATGAGAAATTCTTGTAAATGTTTTGGAATAAATAAGTACCTGAAGCTCTTACATAACATTAGAGAAGGTCCATCCAAAGGAAAATAAATTGAATTTTCTGCTGGTTAACAGTGTAGAAATTCAGAACAGATTTAAAAAGTTTTAGAGAAATAAATATATTAGCTCTTGGTTCTGAGAGTTGAGAAATAAATTTAATACCTGCTATGTTTGAAAAAAGTGGATGTAGTAAGCATGTCAATAAAAGCTGAATATACACTCAGAAGCTATGACACAAGTAAAACGAATGGGCTTAACTAGACTACAGCTAGTTGATCAGGCTTGGCACAACCTCTGGTGAAGAGAATAGTGCCCAGCACACAGATTATATGTTTAATAAAAGCCATCAGCAAGTCTTGTAATTTTTGCTTCCAAGGTGGTCATTATAATAACAATGGCAGTAGCTAGCATTTATTGGTCTCTTTCTCTGTGCCAAGGATGCTTATAATCATCTTACATGTGTTATTACCTAATTTAATCCTCACAGATATGCACAAAGCAAAAGGTGTCTGAGACAGGTCTCAATGAATTTAAAAGTTTACTTTGCAAAGGTTAAGGATCATGATCCATGACCACAGCCTTGAGCACAGATGCCCAAGGCAGTTGAATTACAGCTTGGTTTTATATGTTTTAGGGAGGCTTAAGACATATCAATATGTGAGATATGCATTGGTTCAGTCTAGAAAGGTGGGGCAAGTGGGGGAGCTTATAAGTCATGGGTGGATTCAAAGATTTCCTGATGGGCAATTGGTTGAAATGGTTAAGCTCTGCCTGAAGAGTTGAAATCAGCTTGAGATAAGGTAAGGGGATTGTTGTGGAAACCAAGGTTCTTGTCACATAGATGAATCCTCTGTGTAGTTGTCTTCAGAGAGAATAGACGTGACTGTCTTTTATTGAAGGTGTCAGACTGCTACAGAGACCAGTAAAGGAGGGAGATTCTTTACAGAATGCAAAATTTCACCACCAAGAGATAGCCTTGCAGGACCATTTCAAAATATATGTTACTTTAAGGACCCTGCTATCTGTCATGTTATGCTATACCAAAGTCAGATTGGAATTTGGTATCTTACGGTTACAGAGTCTGTTCTGTCAGTCTTAGGATCTCTCTTTTAATGTTAATGGTGGTCAGTTTTATGCCTGAACTCCAAAGAGAGGTGAGTATAATGAGGTGTGTGTAGTTTCCACCTTCCTGTCATGGTATGAACTAGATTTTCAGGTTTTGTTGGCTCCTCTTGGCCAGTCAGTTGGGGGGCTTAGAATTTTATTTTTGGTTAACATGTGTTGTACGGAAGAATGTATTAATAGCTCAGTCTTACAGCAGAGAAAATTGAGACTCTGAGAGGTTAAGAAACTTGCCCATTTCAAATCCATTCACTCTCCTCCATATCCTTTGTCCCCATCTTAATGTGGGCCCAGTCATTTCTTACTTTGATTACTGCAGTAGCCTCCTAATGGCTTCCCTGTATACCCTCTTGCCTCCTTCTCTGCCTGTTTCCAACAGGATATCCAGAGTGAATTTATATTAAGTACATTGGACTCTATCCCCTTCCCAATCCTTCTGGGATTTCTCATTCCCTTCTTGTTACCTTGGCGGTCAGGATTCTAGTTATAATCTCCAGTGTCATGGCATTCTTCCCTTGTTTTCGAATTTTAAGCTGCACTGGTCTTTTGATTCTAGAAACATTGCTTTAGGACCTTTGCATATACTATTGCCTCATTTTATCCTCTCATTCTAGTTAGAATTAGATTTGGTGGCAATTGGCAAAAATCTCCAACTAACAGTAGCTTAAACTCGATAGAAGTTTATTTTTCTCACATGAAATTTCCAGTAGATAGTCAATGGCTCTATAATGTCAGGGTCTGGGTTATTCTGCTGTTTGTAGCCTCCTTCATAATCCAAGTTGGCATCATTTCTCTTTCTGGTAGTAAGATGAATGAAGGGACAGAGGAAAGTCACTTAAGGAAGGTTCTAGATATTGCCAAAGGATATTTCAGCTTGCAACCTATCAGCTGCTGGAGCTAATGGCTTAGTAGCCCTGCTAAGCTGTGAGGGAGGCAATTTTCCTTTATTGGAGTCCATAAAGCACTTGGCTTATCATTTAACAAAAAGAAAATATGGAATTATGGTTACACTTAAAATGATGAGTATTTTCTTTACTACTTCAAATGTATTCCTTGCTGCTTTGTTTCCACGCTTTTTGACCTGTACAATAATTTCTCACTTCAAGGGCAATTCAAGTGTGTTAGTGTATTCTTTTAAAAAGATACTTTACATAGCAATTAAATGGAACGTGTATTAGCACTACACATTATTCAACTGATATAAACGCAGTGAGAACAGATATGACCAAGTTGGCATATGTGCAGGTAATGACAATTACCTCATTCTTGTTGCTTGGCTAACAATCAGGATTATTACAGCTGTGCCATCCCAAATTTTAAAATATTAAAATGTGAGAAATAAGATATTTAGCTGCTTATTGCCTTTCATTCCTTAGAAGAATGCAAACTTCTTAAATACAAAGGCTTTGTTTTATTCACTATTTTATCTCTAGTACCTGGACAGTTGTCTAGAGCATTTACATTCAATAAATATGCTAGACTTGTTGAAAGACTGAATGAAAGACTCCATTATTCCCTACGATAATCTAAGTTTTCTCAGATGAGGGCTCAGAATCTTAATCTAATTAAGGAGCAGCTGTAGATAACACCAATTGAAGTGAAAGTAGGCTTTCTGTATCCACAGGTTCTGCCTCTGGAGATTTAATGAAGTGTAAATAGAAAATACCTAGGCCGGGCGCGGTGGCTCAAGCCTGTAATCCCAGCACTTTGGGAGGCCGAGACGGGCGGATCACGAGGTCAGGAGATCGAGACCATCCTGGCTAACACGGTGAAACCCCGTCTCTACTAAAAACTACAAAAAACTAGCCGGGCGACGTGGTGGCGCCTGTAGTCCCAGCTACCCGGGAGGCTGAGACAGGAGAATGGCGTGAACCCGGGAGGCGGAGCTTGCAGTGAGCTGAGATCTGGCCACAGCACTCCAGTCTGGGTGACAGAGCGAGACTCCGTCTCAAAAAAAAAAAAAAAAAAAAAATACCTAAGAAAAAAATAAAAAACTAATAATACAGTAATAAGCATATTACAAATAAAACCCTAGAATATAGCAATTACATAGCAATGATATTTTATTAAGTATTACAAATAATCTAGAGATGATTGAAAGTATACAGGAATGTGTAGGATATATGCAAATACTAGGATTTGAACATCCTTGAATGTTGGTATTCTTGGGGGTCCTAGAACCCATCCCCTGAATATACTGAGGGATGACTACATAGTCTTAGTTAGCAGCCAGACTTCTAATGAGAGCCAGTGACTTATGTAGCATAAGAACTCTTGAAATAAACTCTTGCCCCTACTCACAGGGCAGCTCCTCTCATATGGCTGGGTACAGGAGGCACCACAAGGGGACTGATGTGGGTACTGTTGGGGGAAACTGACTAAAAACAAAATCTTCTCCCAACCCAGAAAAACCTCTCCCCAAAGTTAGAAGAGAAAGAAGACAGTTTTATTATTAAACAACCAGAATTTGTAATAAGCCAGAATATAATATACATTGGGCAATTCATTTAAGTGATCAAAAAGACAAAGAAATCTCAGCCCCTTCTCCAGCCAAGTAGATACAGCCCATTACATACATGTTCTCAAGATAACAATAACTAGTCCTCGAGTAAGAGGACTTCAGAGGACCATTTGTCACACATAGTTCATTTTAACTTTATCTGGTAGAATGAACATCTGCATTAGCTTATTAATTTTGCTTAAAGGAAAAAGTAAACTCATATTTTTCCCAAAGGAGGTAGTTTTGGAGCAAGGCACCCAATGAAGTTAGGCTTATACCCTCTCACAAAAACCAGGAGATAGGAGTGCTAGCTTTTTTGATAATTGCATTTCAAAGAGATGGTTCTTGGGTTCTTGAGAAATACATTCCTGTGTTGTAAAGTGGGCAAGAGGTTAATTTAACTTTTGAAAGAGACTTACATTTCAAAGAGACAAAGACAAAATGTACAAGTTTTGTAAAGGAAGTATCCTAAGAAAAGGGTGGGGGTTGGTTCTCTTCCTTTATTTTCAACAGGGAGCATTAAACTTCTTATTTTTAAGTTGTATTTTCCCTTATAGTACCTGAAGGCAAACAGACTAACATCTTAGTTAAACCATGGACCTTTCATTGATCAATCTGACGTTGAGTCAACATGGAATGTTTACCATGGGCCCAGCCTATGGAGTGAAAATTTATTAAAAAATTTTAGGGCAAGAATGAAAGGAAGTAAAGTACACTTGAAAGAAGGCCAAGCAAGCGACTACAGAGAGTCAAGCGTATGGTTTAAACCTTTTGACTTGGGGTATATGTTGGCATACTTTCAGGCAGTTGCGTCCCTTCTCCCCTGATTCTTTCCTTGGGGTGAGCTGTCTGCATGCAGAGTGGCCTTCCAGCAGTTGGGAGGGGCTGCAGGCGCAGTGTGTTTACTGGAGTTGTACACATGCTCAATTGAGGCTTTCTTCTCTTACCAGTTGAGTGTT
Organism: Rhinopithecus roxellana; assembly: GCF_007565055.1. Lineage (NCBI taxonomy): Eukaryota > Metazoa > Chordata > Mammalia > Primates > Cercopithecidae > Rhinopithecus > Rhinopithecus roxellana. Next base: position 183,416,207 of record NC_044550.1, on the reverse strand, counting down.
CCTATAAGGTCATATACCAGTTGAATTCCACCATTTTTCTCTTAGGTGCACATGCTTGAGCCCACTAAACCAACTCCTGAGATCTTATCGGGAAGCTGATTACCAGTTTCAGGATTTTCTATCTCCTGGGAGACTGCCTTTCCCTGATGCTGGGTGTAACCAATTATTACTGTAGAGAGATAGCTTAACAACTGCCTGACCATCACCTGATGGTCGCCTGATGTTTCTGGTGCCAGGGTAGGGGAAGCTCTCCTGCTCCTGCCCTGCTCATGTCTGCCTGACTACCTACAGTAACAATTTAACTTTAAAACAAAGATGAAAACATTTCTTTCCCAAACAACCCTCCTTCTTGCCTGGGGATAACACTGCCTTTGTAAGACACCAATTGGCCATAAGATTAGATATTATGAAGATTCCAAACCTCTCCAATTACTCCTATTGATAACTTCACTATTATAAAACCTAACATTGGTGCTGGAGATATTTTTCAGACCCTATACTTGGTGGATCAGCTGGCACCACTCAGACTAGTAAACTGGCTCAACTAGTTCTACTACCTTATCTAGGAACAGAAGACAGCAAGAAAAACCCACTTCTGCCCCCTATGATTTCGTCTCTGACATGAGCAATTAGCACTCTCCTCTCCCTTGCCCTCTACCCATCAAATTATATTTATATATTTTGGGGGAGGCTGATTTGAATTATAATAAAACTCTAGTCTCCCATTCAGTCAGCTCTGCATGAATTGAACTCTTTCTCTATCTAAATTTCCCTGTCTTGATAAATTGGCTCTGTCTGGGCAGTGGGCAAGGAGAACCTACTGGGCAGTTATAGTTCTATTTAAATTCTATATTAACAATCCTAAATCCAATGCACCTTTTAGATTTATACATTTTGGCCTCTGATTCCCTAACACGTCTTAAAATTCTTCATTATTAGGAATAGACTTTAATGTTTAATGTTGATTGTTAGGAATGGACTGTATCCTAATGTAGGTATTTGATCTATTTGTGGTAGCCTATTTGGGCCCTAATGAAAGAGGCTTAAAGCCTTTTTGTTTCAATGGAAATTATTTGTATTTAATTTTATATAGTTCTTCTCCATTTTCCTGGAATCAAAATAAAATTTAAATATGAGGATCAGTTTATAGAATTACTAGAATTATTGGAATTATTTATTTTCTGTCATAATTATAAATGGGCTGTAAAAACACCACTACTACAGACTGTTGCATTAGTGTTGGATATATTTATTATTTGTAAATATAAATGTCAGAGGCAGCTAAGAATCTCTTACTTGGATAATTCTGTTTTTGGATATCACTCAGTTATAGGCTCTGGAGCCAAGTGATCACATGGACAAGAATCTGAGGACTTACTCTTCTGTCAAAATATATTTCAAGGTGTGAGAGAAGTAAGAATAAGGGTGAATAAAAATGACTGGCAAAAGTACAAGTCTAAAAATATAACACATGAGCAGAGTCTTTGGAGAACTGGGGCAGTGATTCTCAGCGTTGGCTGCACAGCAGAATCAATCATTCCTGTGTCTTACCCCAGATCATTAAATTAATCTCCTGGGTTAATTTAGTGGGATCCAAGCATTGGTGTTTTCTTTTTCTCTTCTCTCCTCCTGTCCACTGCCCTCCTTTCCTCTCTTTGGGATAAAAAATTTTCTACGTGAGTCTAAGATGCAGCAGAGTTGAGAAGCACTCCGCTAGGCTGGGGAAACAGAAAATTGATGTTCATGTAGAGCAAATATTAAAGAAGAACAGAAACAAGCAATGTCTGAGAATAGATAGAAATTGAAATGTTGTTCTTCTAAAACATTCATGAGTCCTTATAGCTTAAAGAAGTGTTCATGACAAAAAAAAGTAATGAATTGATTGACTGACCATATTCAGGGAACATATGAAAACCCCTTTTCAGTCTTAAACTACAGCCTCAAGAGATTTTTTGATAGGACCCTTAAAATTGAGTAGAGTATGAAAACAATAGCAAAACATAGTAAAACTACTACTATACAAGGGCCAGAATGAGAATATTTACTCTATATGTAATTACTGCAGAAATTGTACTCTATTAAAACTTTTTTCTATCTTGATTACTTATGTTCTATTTCTTATAAACTCTTGTAGTAGGAATTGTTACAGGAGCCAATACACTCCCCTTAAAACAACAAGAACTGAATTGACTGCCCAGGGAATCTAATTATTATCACGTTTATAAGGGAAAGAAACCCCAAAAATATGTGCAATGTCTGCATTGCATTACATTTCCATGAGGTTTTATGGGAAAAGCTTAAGTAGCAAATACTAACTTCAGTGTTTGAAAACACTCCAGCTGTCAAGTCCATTAGCTGTGATAACTGATGGTTGTGAAAACTTCAGCCCCTCGTCATTACCAGCCTCTAGTCATACCAGTCAACTGAGAAGAGTTTCTTTTTCTCAATCTGTCCTAAAGAGAAAAATGGGGAGGGAAAGCAAGTTTGATGATGTACCACTATTTTGAGAAATCCTGTTACCATCATGATAGTTCATTACATGGTGTATATAGACAGCTTTAGTTATCTTATCAGCTTCCATTTCAGCGCCCCCACTCATTGTACAACAACCATGATGTTCAGGTAAGATTGGTCCCATGTCTAAACCCTGCCTGGTAACAACCTATTAGCAAAATGAATCCTCTTTTTGACACAGTTTAAAATAATCTCCTGCCCACAGTGATTATTTCAGGAAAGGATAGGTAACCTAAGTTGAACCAATCAGAGTGAATGCCCTGATGAGATGACACTAAGAGATGGTTTATGGTTGACACACCTCAAATTTGATAACAGGCAGATCCAAGAAAATCACAGAGAAAATGGACCTGGAACTCTGATTTTAAAATGTCCGTGAGGCCTGTTTACTCTGTATTTTTTAGTAATGTGGACCAATAAATTTCTTTTGTTTTTGAAACCAGTTTGAGCTGAGTTTTTGATTAGTTGCAACCAAAAGTATCCTCCCTGAGCAAATAGCTACCATTGAATTGCTAGGCATTGTGAAAAACATCACTTGCTTATATCACTTAATTGACTTTTCAGACGCTAATCTCTGCATTGATATTCCATTTCTTTCTGCTTTATCACAATTTCTGCAGGATTTACATTCATTTTTTTTATAGATTCATTCTTACCCTCTTAACTGTGTTTATCCCAATGCTTCTTACATGGTCAGGTATCTCCCATTAAAAACAAAATGCATTAGCTGGGCATGGTGGTGCGTGCCTGTAGTTATAGCTACTCACTTGGGAGAGTGAAATGGGATGATCACTTGAGCCCAGGAGATTGAGGCTGCAGTGAGCTATGACTATGCCACTGCATTACCTGAATGACAGAGTGAGGCCTTGTACCCTAAAAAAACAAAAACAAAAACAACTTCAGCTAACCTCTCATTGTTCATCAGTTGTTACCTTTAATCTTTCTCTCTGAAAGTCATTTTTTTTTTCCTAAGGAATATCTATGTGTGCTGTATTTATTTCTTTACCTCCTACTCTTTCCCAGCCAATGATTTTCTTGTTTCTAAAACCAACAAGCATTTTTACATTGTTTATGTTACTTAACTTTTCAGAAGCAGTTAGCTCTTTTAATAACTCTCTTCTTCCCAAAATACTGTTCTCAACTGATTTTCATGGCACTACACTGCTTACTTTCATTTGTTGCTCTGACATTCTTTTTTGGTATTTTTGTAGGCTTATTCTTTTCCATCAGGCCATTAAATATTAGAATACTTAAACCTCAGTCTTGGCCCTCTGTATTCTAACTCCAGATTATCTGCCTGCGTGGCTTCAGTCACGCTCAATGCTTCTTTTATTATTTTACAAAACACAGTACACATGTACCACTCAAGCCTTTCTATAGCTAACCAACTCCTGCTTGATATAAACAATTGTCTAATCAACATGTTTGAATTTAACAAAGGAATCTCAAACTTAACTATCAAAGCTCAATTCATAATCTTCTTGCCTCCTAACTTGGCCTTTTGTAACATCTCTGTGTCACAGATATAGTCAGAATCTAAGTAGCTAGCCAAAATGTTGGAGTTCACTGTCTTATACTCTGTCAAGGCTATCATAAGGTTCTTTCCATTTTATCTCCTAAATACCTCTCCAGTTCATCTGCATTCTCTATCTTTGTGAAAACCATGCTAGTACAAGTTTCCATTATTTATTGAGTAGATTTCTGCTGTGGCCTCCCAACAGATCTATTCAAGTCCAGTCTGGATGCTCTTCAACCTATTCTCCACATTACTAACAGGATAATCTTTCCTCGTTAATGGCTTTCCATTGCATTTGGCATAACACTTCTTGGTAAGGCATAAAAGGCCCTTTTTGGTACGGCTTTAACTATCAGCCTCATTTCACACTATACTCTCTCTTACTTCCTTTACTTCAAGTACCTTGCCTTTCGTCTATGTCTAACATCCTTCTAAGTTCCTTCCTGCCACAGGGCTTTTACACATCCTGTTTCCTCCTAGCCTCTGTATTGTTAAGGCCTACCCATACAAATTATCTTAGCTCAAACATCACTTCTTTAGGGGAGTCTCATTGGTAAAAGCTATCTAATACAGGGTGTCACAACACTCACCAACTTTATAGTTTTATATTTTCTTGTATAACCATTTCCCTAATGTCTGACCCTCCTTCTAGATTTCAGGCTTCAAGAAGTCAGGGATTCTCTTTAGGTATGTTAACTGTTGTACACACAGCTCCTTGCACCTTATCTGGAACGTGGAAGTGCTCAATAAATATTTGTTGTGCAAAGTAAATCTTTACAACTCTATGGAATGGGCATTATTATTTTCTTCCTTTTACAGTTAAGGAAATTAAGATTTAGATGGGTTAAAGTCTGAAAGTGCAAAGTAAAGACTCAAATCCATTTCTAGTTTGACTTCACTGATTTACAGTGAAAAAACAGGAAAGCATCAATGTAGAATGACCACTCTATTTTTCACAGTGGAACCGAGTATGATAATCTAATAAAGTATAAATTTTAAAACATTGGCATTAATGAACCTGCTAAGGATAAGTGCTCTAATTTATATATCCTAGGGATATATCTCTCTAGTCCTTGTAATTAGGATGAAGTTAAGCTAATGGGTTTCCCTTGAGGACTGCTGAACAGAGGATCATCATAGTTGTTATTATACATTATATGTTATATAAAAGAAACCGTTTGCAGATAAAATAGCTGTAAATATTACTTCTAATTGTATGTGGACCATTAGTTAATTCACCACCAAAACCCAAGCAACCTATCTATCCTTTATGATGAACTTACCTTTATTTATGTTGACATAGAAATAACAAGAAATTAAGTGTGTATGTGTATGTTGTCATTTGGTTTCAACCAACAAGTCATTTGTCCTTAAAAACAAAGTTCAACAACAGACTTTCAAGGTGACCGATTAAAAGTTTATACCTACAGAGATTTTAATAAGATTAAAGTATGGGAAAACTGTTGGCAGAAATATTCATATCTCAGAAATGAGTCATTAGCTTCTGAGAATATATTTTTGTAGCAGAGGTAGGAGGTGCAGAGTTTTTTATCATATCCAGATAATTTAAAACTTTTTTTTTACCCTCTGAATAACCTTATACAACATAAAGGGAAACAAGCCAGGCAAATAAGGTGCATAAGTTAAAATCTTTGGAAAAATAAAAATAGGGTTGTCATGCGCGTCGGTATGAAGAGACCACCAAACAGGGTTTGTGTGAGCAATAAAGCTTTTTAATCACCTGGTTGCAGGCGGGCTGAGTCCGAAAAGAGAGTTAGCGAAGGGAGATAAGGGTGGGGCCGTTTTATAGGATTTGGGTAGGTAAAGGAAAATTACAGTCAAAGGGGGGTTGTTCTCTGGCCGGCAGGAGTGGGGGTTACAAGGTGCTCAGTGAGGGAGTTTTTTGAGCCAGGATGCGCCAGGAAAAGGAATTTCACAAGATAATATCATTGCTTAAGGCAAGGACCAGCCATTTTCACTTCTTTTGTGGTGGAATGTCATCAGTTAAGGCAGAGAAGGGCATTTGCACTTCTTTTGTGATTCTTCAGTTACTTCAGGCCATCTGGGCATATATGTGCAAGTCACAGGGGATGCAATGGCTTGGCTTGGGCTCAGAGGCCTGACAAGGGTCATTTAGGAAACAATAGTCTTTTAGTTCAGAGGGTTGGGTTTTGAGATAGCTCCGTTTCTTCTGAGGACTGTTTGCACAGATACAAAATGTCAGAATAGCAGAAGGGAAATTTACAAAAAATAAATTTTAAAGTGAAGGCAAGCACAGCTAAATAGAAAGGTAATGTTGAGTTGTCAATATTATGAACCATATCAATGAGGAGTCAAACTGTAAAATATTTGAAGAGACTTATTCTGAGCCAAATATGAGTGACCAGTGGGCCATGACACAGCTCCCAGGAATTCCTGAGAATATGTGTCCAAGGTAGTCAGGCTACAACTTGATTTCATACATTTTAGGGAGAAATAAGACATAAATCAATACATGTAAGATGTACATTGGTTTGGTCCAGAAAGGTGGGACAACTGAAAGTGGGGACTTCCAAGTCATAGGCGGATTCAAAGGTTTTCTGATTGGTAATTGGTTAAAAGACTTATTATCTAGAAACCTGGAATCAGTAGAAAGGAATGTTTGGGTTACATTTATCATGCAGATGAAGCGTCTAGGTAGCAGGCTTCAGAGAGAATAGATTTTAAATGTTTCTTGCAAGACTTAAAGAGCCTGTGATATTAATCAAAGTCTGTGTTTATGTTAATGCTCATCCACAGTGCCTGAATTCCAAAAGAAAGGAGGCTGTAATGAGGCGTGTGTGACTCCCCCTTCCCATCATGTCCTCAACTAGTTTTTCAGGTTAACTTCAGAATGACCTTGATGGAGGGGAGAGGCCCATTCAGATGTTTGGGGGGACTTAGATTTTTATTTTTGGTTTACAATTGTTATCTGACTAAACTAGCATAAAGCTGATTCATTTTGTATTCTACTAATTGCTACAGTATGTGGTGAATGGTTTCCAGTCTAATGGCAAGTGCAAGAAATGCCTAGAAATAAATTTTAGCTTTTTTTTTCTCACGCATCTTTCAATTGGATATAATGATAAAATGGTAGAAGGAAGGTGGCCAACAGTTACTTCATTAACTTCTCATTTGTTAAAATGCTAAGGAGAAAACTGTTAACCTTTCAACTGACTATAGAGAGGACAGTGTTAATTAAGTTTGCCAAAGAGGAAGCCAATTCAATCCTCTCAGATGATAACAGAAAGCACTCTTTTGTCCTTTTTAAGAGAAAAAAGTGTGTCTAACAATAGCCTAATTGCATCTATTTCTGACATTTCATGGAGGACTTCATTATCCTCTGTTTGTAAAAAGGAATTTAAATAATTGAAGAAGGGGGTCTCTAACATAGGAAATGTGATTCAAGCAAATGGAGCTATTAGAATTTTTTGCATTTGTACCAAATTTTGTCATCCAAACTACTGTAGGGAAAAGTTTCCACTTTTATACTAATCCCAAAGAGAGGCTTATTGAAATCCAACATAACTTCATTATAGAAGGGATGCTGAAAATACAACAGAATTAAAGTATTCAGCTACAGGTAGAAGGAGCAGATAGCAAGATAAAAAAGTAATATGATTTAGAGTCCTTTGTAACACCGCTAGGTAGTACCACTAGCCTCTTCCCTCTGACTATGCCTTTGAGTCATGGATCATCTACTTTTTAACAGCACACAATCCTTAAGTCATGGAGCTAAGAGTAATTTCTCAGATTCAGTGTATTTGGGCAGTGGGGTCCTAATGTCAATCTAAATATATGTCATTGTTTTTTCAGTCATATTTATGTTTTGAATTATATTTGTTGTTGAGACATGGTCATTATTTTAAATAAATAAAATCCGCTGAAGTCTTTAATGCCAAAAAAGTGTTCAGTTTTCACAAATGTTTTATGTGGGTTTGAAATGAATATACTGATTATTGTGTTCTATGTATGACCATTTGATCAAGATTTTAATGGGGCTGTTCAAATTTTTATATCTTTACTATCATTTTAATCTGTTTTGTCTATTAATGTGCCAAATGGGTGAATATTCTCCCGATTTTCCTAGTTGATTTGAAAATTTCTTTTTGAAGTACTCTTAACTTTTGCTTTTTATGTGACTCTAATCATTATTACAATACATAGTTTTATAATTGTTATATCTTAATGATGGAGTAAACATTTTATTAAATGCATTGAACTTTTTACTTCTAAGAAAACTTTTGCTTGCTCTTTTACCAGATATTAATATAGCTTTAGTGTTTTCCTGTTATACGCTTTCTCATTAATCTACTTTCAAATTTGCTATGTTCTTGTTTTTTCAGTATATCTGCAATAAATAGTATATTGCTGAATTTCTCTTTGGTCACTATTCTTTTAATTTCTCTTTGATCAATATTCCTTTAATTGTTAAGTTTAATCCATATGCAATTTACTGTGGGTTTTAATTATGTAAATTTTATTATAAACTTGTGTTTTATTTCTATTTGTCCTATATTTTCTACTCCATACTTTTTGTAATTGGCTTATTGGGATATAACTGACCTACAATAAACTAAATGTATTTAAAACATATAATTAGATAAGGATTGACCTAAGTGTATACTCATGAAGCAATCACAAAAATAAAAACTATAAATATCTCCCTCTCAAAAGTTCCCATTAGCCCTTTAACAATCCTTTTCTCCTACTTCTCCACACCTTCTCCACAGGCTACCCACTAGTCTCATTTTTGTAACTAAAGATTAATAGGCATTTTTTATATTTCATATACACAACATTTTTACAGTACATCTTTTCTTTGTCTGGCTTCTTTCATTCAGTATAATTAATTTGAGGTTCATTCATGTTGCAATATTTTTTCTACTTTAATTTGGGTCATTATTCCATTGTGTGGCTATACTCTAATTTGTTCATTCATTTACCTCTTGATAGATATTTTGGTTTGCTTCAAGTTTTTTGGCTGTAACAAATAAGGTTCCTATGCATATTGGTCTACAAGTCTTGGTGTGGACATATGCTTACATTTTTCTTGGGTAAAATACCTCAAAGTGGAACAGTTGGATCATATGATAGGTGTTTAACTTTCTAAGAAACTGCCAAATTTTTTTATCAAGGTAGTTGTACCACTCTCTATTTCCACCAGCAGTGGATGAGGGCTCTACATTAGCACAAGGATTTGTGTGGCCAGATTTCTTAATTTTAGACATTTTAATAGGTATGTTATGGTATCTCATTGTGGGGTGAAATTGCATTTCCCTAATGATGAGTGAGGTTGAACATTTTTTCACATGCTTATTTGCCACTTCTCTCTCTTCTTTGGTGAAATGTCTATTCAAATATTTTGCCCATTGTTGTAGAGGATTGTTTAGTTACTTATTACTGAGATTTGAGAGGTTTTTCTTGTTTTAAAAAAAAATTCTGAAAACAAGATATTTATAATATATATTATTTTTAATCTTTCTCCTAGTTTGTGGCCTGTCTTTTCACTCCCTTAACAGCATCTTTCTAAAAACAGATGTTTTAACTTTTGATAAGTTCCACTTTATCCATCTTTTCTTTAATGAAAAGGCTAAGAAATCTTTGTCTATATGTTTCCTTTTCTATTCTGTTAATATGGGGCGCTACATCTTGAAATTATAATGGTAAACCTTGCATTACTGAGATAAACCCCACTTGGTCAGATATATCATCCTTCTTGTAAATTTTGGATTCAATTTGGTAATATTTTGTTAAGTATTTTTGCATCCATATTCATGAGGGATATTTTTCTGTAATGTCTTTTTTCTCTGGTTTTAGTATCAGCATAATGCTGGCTTCCAAAATGAGTTGGGTAAGTCCTCCCTCCTTTTCCACTTTCTGGAAAAGTCTGTGTAATATTGACAATATTCTTCCTTTAATGTTTGGTAGAATTTACAGTGAAGTGACTTGGGTTAAGAACTGATTTTGTGTTTTTGGAAAGTTTATAAATTCAAGTTAAATGTCTTTAATAGGTACACATCTATTCTTCTTGAGTCAGTATTAGCAGTCAGTGTCTTATACCAATTTCTTCATTTAATCCAAATTATTGGGTTTATTCTATAAAGGTTGTCATAATATTACCTTATTATTCTTTTTAATATCTGTAGCATCAGTAGCAGTATCAACTCTCATTCCTGATATTGCCAATTTGTATCTTCTTTTGCTTTTCACTGATTATTCTGGCTAGAGGTTTATTAATTTTATTTATCTTCCTCAAGAGACATCTTTTGGTTTCTTTCATAATTTCTTATTTTCTAAAGCATTGATTTCTGCTTTATCTTTATATTTCCTTTCTGCTTCTTAATGTGGATTAATGTGTCATCCTTTTTAAGATCAAAGCTGAGGTGATTTATTCAAGAGTTCCCTTATTTTCTTCTGCAAGAATTCATCACTAAGCACCGAAATTTAGGTAGATATTTTTTCTTTCAGTCCTTTAAAGATATCGCTGTATCCCCTTTTGGTTTGCATTGTTTCTGACACGAAGTCATCTTGTTTTTGACCCTCTGTATGTATTATATACATTTTTCTCTTATTATGTTTAAATTTGTAATTTTTGTCACTGTTTCTAAGAAAGTTGATTACAGTGTGCTTTGGTGTGGTTTTCCTCATTCTCCTTGGGCTTATAAGATTTTTGATATATTTATAGCTTTCATCAAATTTGGAAAATTTTTAGTCACATCTTCAAACGTTTCTGCCCCCTCTCCAATTTAGGGATCTGCAGTTTCTTACATAATATGTTGCTTTAATTTATCCCATAGATAATTGATGCACTGTTCATTTTTTTTTTTTACTCTTTTTCTTTCTGTGTATCATTTTAGGTGATTCCATTGCTATGTCTTCAACTTCAGTAATCATTTCTTCTGTAATATTTAATCTGCTGTTCATCCTATGTATATCTTTTTCATTTCAGCCAGTTGAGTTTTCATCTGTAAGTTGGACTTGAGTCTTCAAAAAATTATATTATCTTAATCTGATTCATCTTTCTCTACCTTCATGAATATGTGACGTGTACTAATAATAACTATTTTAATGTCCTTATCTATTAATTACATCATTGGTATCATTTTTGAGTTAGGTTTCATAGATCTACTTCTTTTCTCATTATGGATCATATTTTTCTACTTCTTTGTATACATTATGACATTTTATTGGGGGTTAGACATAGTGATTTGATCTTGTTGGTTGCTGGATACATTCCTGTTCAAATAGTCTTGAGCTTTGTGTCAGACACATCTATGTTGCCAGGAAACATTTGGATCCTTCTGGGTCTTGCTTTTAAGTTTAAGTGGGATAAGACAGTATTTCATTTGGGTTAATTTTACCCTACTATTGAGGCAAAATTGTTCTGAGTATTCTACTAGACCCTTCATGAGTGATGAGGTTTTGTGTGCTATTGTGGCAGGATTTTTCATTAGTTCCGCTAGAGATGGGGTCCTTGTCACACGGCCATGAAAATTTAGGCTCACAGACAATTTGAAGGGTGAGTAGGGCAGGGTTTATTGGGTGAAAAGAAAGAAAAAGGGGAAACAGAAACTCTTAGTGAAGTGAGAGAGTGTGCTTCCTGCCAGTGGGCTTCCTGCCTCACAGATTGGATTCCAGGTTCCACCCAGGAAGAGGAGGGGCCAGGATCAACCTGGCTGCTAACAGTGGAAACTTCTGTGGCTCCATCTCAGTGTGCATTCCTCCTAGTGCATAGGCTGGCTAGAGTTTTGCCAGGGAGCCCTTCCCATCTGGCTGTCTCAATATCTGCTGTGAACAAGACATTTTTCAGCCCCACCTGAACCCCCGGCATTTTTCCTGCCTTCAGGTGGTTTCTTCCAATGCATATGCTGATCAATACTCAGTTGAAGAATCAAGGTACACCCTCTGCAGATTTCAAGGACTCTCTCTGTGTGGAAATATTTTTTTTTTTTTTTTGTCCTCTTTAATGTGATGTGTAGCTGCTTTATCTCTCCATGCCGAATTTGGATAATTATTAGATGGAGGCTAGAGTTCAAATCAGATAACTAGACTTTAAAATATAAAGTTAGGCATTATAAACAAAGATAGTATATTTAAAGCTATGGGATGGCATGACGTTAGCAGGGGAGTTAGTGCTGACAGAGAGGACTAAAACATTGAACCCTGTGGGACTCCAACATTGAGTCTGAGACAAGAGGTGGAACCAGCACGGAAGACAGAAATACAATTATTTTGACTTCTTAATATTTTCTCTTTTTTTTTTTTTTTTTTTTGAGAGGGAGTCTCGCCCTGTCGCCCGCCCCGGAGTGCAGTGGCCGGATCTCAGCTCACTGCAAGCTCTGCCTCCCGGGTTCACGCCATTCTCCTGCCTCAGCCTCCCGAGTAGCTGGGACTACAGGCGCCCGCCACCTCGCCCGGCTAGTTTTTTGTATTTTTTAGGTAGAGACGGGGTTTCACCGTGTTAGCCAGGATGGTCTCGATCTCCTGACCTCGTGATCCGCCCGTCTCGGCCTCCCAAAGTGCTGGGATTACAGGCTTGAGCCACCGCGCCCGGCCGACTTCTTAATATTTTCATACTTTACCCTTAAGTTACATTTATAAGAAACTACTTTATCCTAAATAATTATTTATAAAAATACTTTATTCTGAATATTCAGAAATTTTAGGTAGTCTATTGAATCAGATATTTACATGTATAGTTTATCATATGGGCAGCAGTATAAGTCTTCTTTCATGTTAATTAACAATTTTAGACTGAGAAAGAGGCAGAGAATATCTCTATAATAAATAGTAAATTAAAGGCATATCATCTTTAGATCTAGTTTTGTTTATTCTTTTATTTCTGTTTTGCATTGTAGCTATTCCTAAGGAAGTGATCTGAGGATCACATTCACCTGCATCAGAATTACTTGCAATTGCTTGGCAAGCATGCTGAATACTAGAATCTATCCTAGATTTGGAAGATCCATGAGTTTTCATTTTTATCATCATCTTCCATGATTCTTAGGTACTCTCAAGTTGGAGAACTTGTGCTTCATTCTGCCAGTGGTTCTGAACTTTCATTGTGCACTCAAATCACTTGGGACTTTAAAAAAGTACTGATGCCTATCCTCTACCCATAGAGATTTGATTTAATTGATTTGGATTGGAGCCGGGATGTCTGTATTTGTAGGCCTTTCAAGAAATTCTAATGTGCAGCCAGAATTGAGAACAATTGTGTTATGGTGTAGTATGAGGACATGCAAATTGGTGCAAATCCTTCAGATCATCAAGGAAATCTGGATGTAGCTGACAATGTAGCTGAATGCAGAAAAAGTGAGCGAAGGAAAACCCAGCTATTTTCACAGCTCAGTTACTTAATAGATCAAATACAGAAAGTTAGATTTGTATGGGATAATTTGTTATACAAAGTAATGTTAAGAATGACAGCTGAGGTAAAAAGATGCTATCATCTCAAACGAGCTTTTTAGAAGTAATAATGATCATTAAACTAAAAATGAACAAGCCCGTGGTACTTAATGGCGAATATTCATTTCATGATTTATTATTAGTTGTTAGTCATATTTCCTTGATGTTATTATCTTCTGGGCTGTAAAAAGATATTGCTTGTTAATGTGTTAGAATATATGCTTTTTTTTATATGTAAAAAGACAAGAACTTAAAGCTTGTTACTTTCACAATAAATTATTACAGTGTTCCTAATAGGAAAAGGTAAGTTCGTTAAAGAAATGTATTCCTTTGATTTTTTTATGCAAGTGAGAGAGCTAAAGCAAAATGGATAAACTTCACTAAACCATTATTGTTCATATGGCTCTTTTTTTAAAGCAATATTTGGTAATGTTAAGTGAAAATATTATTTATGACACTTGTTAAAGGTATACTATTTGAAAGGGCCATAGGTGTAGGGGTTAATGCAAGAGGCTCTTGCGGTGGTTGGTGGGGAGAGAGATTGAACTCAACTCCAACAAGTGGAGATTGGTAACCAAGTAGCAGGGTGGAGGTCAGTGGATGAAAAATTACTAAAAAGAAATGTCAAGATAAGGGATTTCTGGCTAAACAAATTTGAAAGAATTATTGCTATAGGGAGGCCAAGATAATAGGATATTGAGGGTAGTCAAATACCAAGGGTGGGGGATTTTTGCTAAACTGATTTAGTAAGATTCTTCTCAAACTAGATTCTGCAAAGATAGAAAGGGAAGCCCAAGGTCAGATCCAGTCAAAAAGGATTCAGAAGCCTGACTAATGTTTTGGGTGAAAGAAAGTCTTTGTCACTGGCAAGCAGCAGAAATTTATGCAAATTATATAACCAAAAAGTCTAAAGACATGTATCTCCAGGTAGGGAGATCTAAGATGAATGGATGTTACATACTAAGCAATACATGCTTATGAAAGCTTAAAGTAGAATATTAAATATCTTTCATAATGAGTCTTCAGTAGGCTAGGCCGAATAACAATACAGAAGAGGAGTCAGGTTCACTGAGTTTTACCCAATTTGATAAAATCAAAGCCATCATGAAAGATACAATTACTCCTACAACCAAATATTTTGAATTTTTTACCTCTCAAATAGCATTTCTTCCCATATAAAGAAGACTCTCAGGTGAAGAAGGTAAGAAAGAAAATCCAAAGAAAAGAAAAAAAAAAAAAAGACCAGCAGTAGTAAGAGTCCTACTTTAAGTGTATGAACTCACAGCATGATTATAGACTAGTGCAGAAAACACAGACTATGCAGAAGTATGCTCAGCACTCTGTATGCGTCTTCTCTGTCCATCTTCTACAAATGGAAGATAGAAAAAATGATTTATTGAAGGGGAAGAATAAAATCAAAGAGAGGTCCTGGAATCTCTTTCACTCATATTCTCAGAATTCCTTTCTTTCCAGAGAGTTAAGATTGCTTTAACCTTTTTTGAGAGCAGCAATCACATTTTGTGGCTTACAAACAACAGAAGTTTATTTCTCACAGTTCTAGAAGTCCAAGATGAGGATGCCAGCATGATCAGTTTCTTATGAGGGTCCTCATCTAGGTTACAGATTGATATTTTCTTGTTGTATCCTCACATGGTGGAAAGAGGGTTAGCATGTTCTCTGAGGTCCTTCTAAAGACACTAATCCCATTCATGAAGTCTCCACCTTTATGACCTAATTATCCCTCAAAGGCCCATCTCCTAATACCATTACATTGGGGGTTAGTATTTCAAGGTATAAGCTTATTTTTAGTACAAAAACATTTTGTTTATAACATCTTCCTAGCTGGAGGTAGGTTTCTTGAATAAAGAATTATGTCTCTTCATTTTACAAAGCATGGAGTACTTCCAAAGCATTTATTAATAGGACACAGCCTTGCATTCAGATGCTTCATATAATGTTTCTTAAATGAATGAATTTCTCATGTTTCTGTATTCCTTACAGTGCTAAATGGTGCTAAACACATTGTAATCACTCAATAAATAGTTGTTAATTGATTGAAATGTCAGTAAAACATAAAAACTAAAAGTTAAAAATTATATTTTGTTGAGATGCAATAAAATTATATTCAGGCTTTAAGTATTTTAATGCTTTCAACTGTTGTTTCATTTTTCCATCACAGATAAATTTTCATATAACATTATGATGCTACTGTCTGCTTAAATTTATAGGACCCATAAAAATTCTCAAGCCCCATAGCAATGCTAGAATCTAGGAAATTTGCAGTCATTTATGCTTAATGATGCTCCGTGTTTTGTGAGGTATTATTAAAAACAAAAGCCTATGATTTAACTGTTTTTGACAATATCATTGAACATAGGGCCTGTCCTTCAATTTTAACATTTCTTTATAGGATTAAAAGACAGTAGAAAGAATCTCATCGGCAGCTTCGCCCATATGTGACAAAATGGGACATGAAATTTTTCAGTTTCAATCTGTTTCTTCCAATGAAACATCACCTCATTCAAAGAATATTAATTACAAATTAATTAATATTTGTAAATTACAAATTCAGCAAATTACACTGAAGGTCAAGTCTAGTCATCAGAAAAACAACGTTCAGGACTCTATTAGGCAATACATAGTCAATGCATACATGTTAACTAAAAGATTTAAGAGCCTCTTAAGAGCTAACTCATAGCAAAAGCAGTTGAATATTTGCTTTTCCCTCTGAATAAATCTTTGGAAGGAGAATTATCAAGTTAAAGAAATCAACGTATTCAAGTTTCAATAAAAAAGTAAGCAAATATTGGCTATTTCCTAAAAAAATATAGTGGTATAATATAAAAAATGTATTTAATTACTGAATAATTATACCTTCTAGCAAAAACATAAAAATAACATGATGATTTGATTCTAAATGAAAACTTCAGATTCAAGAATGTATATAGTTCTCTCTATCTAAGAAGATAAATATCTATAAATAATTATTTTATAATTATTTGAAATTATTGACATTTCTGAAAGGAATGCATGTTTTTACAAAGATATATTAATAATTCAAATGTGAACTGCTTACTGGCAATACTTTCTAATTCATAATAAATAAACACTAATTTCTTATAATAATTAGTAGACATCAAAATATACTATTGCCCTTAAATCCATCTCTACTACCATTTTAAATACATTATATCAATTGTCGGATAATACAGTGACAAAATTCAAAGTAGTTGCATAATTTTGTTATTTTTTTCTGTGTTACAAGCCCCTCACTGTTTACTAGGCCTCTCTCTTACCTTAAATTCTTTAAATTGTAAATTAAAAATGTATAATTGTATAAATTTAAAGGGTAATGCTATGGTTTAAATGACCCCTTCACAATTCATGTTGAAATTTAATTGCAATTGTGATAATATTAAGAGATGGGGCCTTTAAGAGGTCATTAGATCATGAGGACTCTACCCTAAGGAATGTATTAATGCCATTGCCATGGGAGTGGCTTAGTATGAGGTTCAGCCCTCTTTTTCTGTCTGTTTCAAGTGCTTGTTTGCCCTTCCACCATGTTATGACAAAGTAGGAAGGTTTTTGACAGATGTCAGTGCCATGCTCTTGGATTTTCCAGCCTCCATAACCATGAGCCAAATAAACTTCTTGTCTTTATAAATTACCCAGTCTGTAGTATTCTGTTATAGCAACAGAAAATGGACTAAGGCAAGTTCAAAATGATGTTATAATCCATAAATACAATGTGAAATAATTAAATTAAGCTAATTAACATATCTTCCACCTCCAATGCTTAACATTTTTTTTGGTGAGAACATTTAAAATTTACTCTCAGCAATTTTGAATTGTACAATATTCTATTATTAATGATGTTCATCAGGCTGTGAAATAGAACTAAAAAACAAACATATTCTTTCTGTTTAACTGAGATTTTGTAACCTTTGACCATAATCTCTCTGTTTATCCTACCCTCCAATCTCTATAACTACTAGTCTAATTTCTGCTTCTGAGTTCAATTGTTATAGTATCCATATATAAGTAGGAACATGCAGTATTTCTTTTATGTGCTTAACTTATTTCACTTAGCACAATGTTTTTCAATTTTGTCCATTTTGTTACAAATGGTAGAATTTCCTTCTTTTTAAAGACCAAATTATATTCCATTGTGTGAATATACCACATTTTCTTTATCCATTCTTCTACTGATGGATACTTGGGTTGATTCTGTAAGTTGGCTATTTTGAAAAGTGCTACAATGAACATGAGGGTGTAGATATCTCTTAAATAAATTGATTTAGAATCTTTTGCATACATACCCAGAATTGGGACTGCTTGATCATATTGTAATTCTATTTTTAGTTGTTTGAAGTAGCTTCATACAGTTTTTTCATAATGGCTGTACTAATTTATATTCCCACAAATAATGTACAACATCCTTACCAACACTTGTTATCTTTTGTCTTTTTCTTCACATCTTTACCAACATTTGTTATCTTTTGTCTTTTTGAAGAAAGCCATTCTGAAAGGTATGCAATGATATCTCATTGTGATTTTAATTTGTATTTCCCTACTGATTAGCAATGTTGAGCATTTTTTTCATGTATCTGTTGGTCATTTGTATATCTTCTTTTGAGAAATGTCTATTCAGTTCCATTGCCCATTTTTTAAAATTGGTTTTTTTTTTCCTATTATGTTGTTTGAATTCTTTATATATTTTGCATATTAATCCTTTATTGGATTTATGACTTGCAAATATTTTCTCCCAATCTGTGGGTTATCTCTGCATGCTGTTAATTGTTTCCATTGCTGTGCAGAAGCTTTTTAGTTTAATGCCATCTCATTTGTCTATTTTTGCTTTTGTTTCCTTCTATTTTGGGTTCAAATCCAAAAAATTGTTGCCCAGACCAGTGTTGTATGGTTTTCCTGTTTTCTTCTAGTGGTAACAGAGTTTCTGGTCTTACCTTTTTAACCCCCACTGAGGTGATTTTTCATATATGGCATGAGATAAGGGTCTGTTTTCTTCCCTCTGTATGTGGAAATCCAGTTTGGCAACATCATTTATTGAAGAAACTGTACTTTTCTATTGCATATTCTTGGTACATTTGTTAAAAATCAGTTGACTATACATGTGTGGGTTCATTTCTGGGCTCTCTATTCTTTTTCACTGATAGCTGTATCTATTTTTTTTGTGCCAATACCATGCTATGTTAGTTATCACAGCTTTTAAAATCAGATAATGTGTTAACTCCAGCTTTGTTCTTTTTTCTTACGAGTGTCTCAGTTGTTTGGGTGTTTTATTATGATTTTATATCAATGAAGATTTTTTTTTCCATTTCTATGAAAGTGGACATTACAATTTCGATAGAGATTGCACTGAATCTCTAGATCATGTTGGGTAGTACAAACATTTTAGCAATGTTAATTCTTCCAATCCGTGAACATGGGCTATTGCTCCATTTATTTGGAATTCTTCAATTTCTTTCATCAGTGTTTTATAGTTTTCAGTGTACAGATCTTTCATCTTCTTGGTTAAATTTACACAAGTATTTTATTATTTTTTCGTAGCTATTGTGAATGAGATTGTTTTCTTGATTTCTTTGTCAGATAGTTCATTGACAGTGTGTAGAGGTACTATAATTTTTGTATGTTGATTTTGTATCCTGCAGCTTTACTGTCTTCATTTATTTGTTCTAACAGTTTTCTGGTGGAGTCTCATGTAGTCAGAAAACAGTAAAAATGTCAGTCCTTTTTTTCCTGTTTGGATGTTTTTTATTTCTTTTTGTTACCTAATTGCTTTTAGAAGGATTTCCAATACAATGTTGAGTAGAAGTGGCCAGAATATGCATCCTTGTTTCGTCCCAAATCATAGGGGACAGGTTTTTAATTTTTTATTCTTGAGTATAATTTTAGCTGTGGGCCTCTCATATATGGCCTTTATTGTACTGAGGTACATTTATTCTATACCTAATTTGGTGAGAGCTTTTATCATGAAAAAATATTGAATTTTGTTAAATAATTTTTCTGCAGCTGATAAAATGGACACACAGTTTTTGTATTTCACTCTGTTAATGTGATGTATCACAATTTTTGATTTGCATGTCGAAGCATCCTTGCATCCAAGATATAAATCCTACTTCATCATGGTGGATGATCCTTTTAATATGTTGTTAAACTCAGTTTGGTAGTGTTTTGTTGAGAATTTTTGCACTTATGTTCATCAAGGATATTGACCTATTAATTTATTTTCTTATAATGTCCTTGTCTGGTTCTGTTTTACAATGTCCTTGTCTGGTATTATAATGTCCTTGTCCGGTTTTGTCTTATAATGTCCTTGTCTAGTATTAATTTATTTTCTTATAATGTCCTTGTCTAGTATTAATTTATTTTCTTATAATGTCCTTGTCTGGTTTTGATATTGAGGTAATGTTAGCCTCATAAAAAGTTTGGAAATATTTCCTCCTCTGCAATTTTTGGAAAAATCTTGAGAAGGACTGCTATTAATTCTTCTTTAAATGTTTGGTAAGATTTACTTAAGAAGCCTTGAGGTCCTAGGCTTTTCTGTGTTGAGAGACTTTTTATAACTGATTCAATCTCCTTACTCATTATTGTTATGTTCAAATTTTCTACTTCTTCATGATTCAGCCTCGGTAGGTTGTATTTGTCTAGGAATTCATTTCTTCTTGGTTATCTAATACATTGGAATATAATTGTTCATAGCAGTTTCTTGTGATCCGTCATATTTCTGAGGTATCGGTTGTAACGACTAATCTTTCATTTCTAATTTTATTTATTCAAGTCTTCTCTCTTTTCCCCTTAGTAGTCTACCTTAAGTTTT
The DNA here is from genome assembly GCF_007565055.1 of Rhinopithecus roxellana. Lineage (NCBI taxonomy): Eukaryota > Metazoa > Chordata > Mammalia > Primates > Cercopithecidae > Rhinopithecus > Rhinopithecus roxellana. The sequence continues at coordinate 183,395,910 of NC_044550.1, read as the reverse complement.
GTCAATTTTGTTTATCTTAAAAAAAAACCAAAACTCTTATTACTTTCATTAATCCTTTGTCCTTTGTTTTTCTAGTCTCTTTTTTTTTGAGATGGAGTCCCACTCTGTCGCCCAAGCTGGAGTGCAGTTGTGCCATCTCTACTCACTGCAACCTCCGTCTCTGGGTTCAAGGGATTCTCCTGCTTCCGCCTCCTGAGTAGCTGGGATTGCAGGTATGTGTTGCTGTGCCTGGCTAAGTTTTGTATTTTTAGTAGAGATGGGGTTTCACGATGTTGGCCAGGCTAGTCTCACACTTCTGACCTCAGGTGATCCACTCACCTTGGCCTCTCGAAGCTCTAGGATTACAGGTGTGAGCCACCGTGCCCAGCCTCTAGTTTCTATTTCATGTATTTATCTTGTAATCATTATTATTTCCTTCCTTTTGCTAACTTTGGACTTAGTTTGTTATTGCTTTTCTAGTTCATTGAGCTGTAACATTGGGCTATTAATGTGAGATAATTCTTTTTTGTTGTAGAAATTTATTGCTATAAATGTTCCTGTTATAACTGTGTTTGCTGTATCTCATATATTTTGGTATTTTTTTTTTCATTCTTGTCTCAAGATGTTTTTAAATTTCCATTTAAATTTCTTCATTTACCCATTGAATATTCAAGAGTATGCTGCTTAATTTACATGCGAAGGCCCTCCTGTTGTTCTACCATTGTGATAAGTAAGGATACTTGATACTATTTCTTCTTTCATTTTTTGAGGCTTGTTTTGTGCCCTAATATGTGGTCTATCATGGAGTATGTTCCATGTGTATGTGAGAAGAATATTTATTTTGTTGTTGTTGGATGAATGTTTTCTAAATTTTTCTTTCTTTGAGACGGGGTCTCATGCTGTCACCCAGGCTGAAATGCAGTCATGTGATCTTGGCTCACTGAAACCTCCACCTCCCAGGCTCAAGTCATCCTTTCACCTCACACTCCCGAGTAGCTGACACTACAGGCATGCACCACCACACCTGGCAAATTTTTGTGGTTTTTTAGAGACAGTGTTTGGCCATGTTACCCATACTTGTCTCAAACTCATGAGCTTAAATGATTGATCCGCCTTGGCCTCCCAAAGTGTTGGGATTACAAGTGTGAACACTACACCTGGCCCTCTAAATGTCTGTTAGGTCCGTTTGTTCTAAAGTGTTGTTCAAGTTCTATGTTCCCTTTTTAATTTTCTCTCTGGATGATCTGACAATTGTTGAAAATGGGTATTGATGTCCTCTACTATTATTGTATGCAGTCCATCTCTCCCTTTACATGATTTAATATTTGTTTTATGCACATACATGCTCTGATGTTGGGGTACGACAATGTTATATTTCCTTTTATCTACCCATGGAATATTCAATGGGTCTATAAAGACGCTAAAATTACAATACAAGTGCTCACCAAGACACTCCTTAAGAGTTTTAGATATTATTGATAGTGATGAAGGCATTCATTTTACTTCTGCAAATATACAGTGCTGGATTCTTTAATCAGTTATTCAACAAAACTTTCCCCACTCTTACTGGCCTCACACTACAGGCATTATAGAGTGTTACAATGGTTTACTTAAATTAGTTCAACCGATTTAAATGAAATGACACATTTTAGCAATCAGTTAGGCATCAAGGGTGAATTGCAATAAAGAGTCAAACTTCATTTTTGATGTTTGTCTGCTAACAGTTTTCAAACCTCACCATTCTCTCTTCTCCTTTTGTTCCACATTTGAACAATCTGATAAGAAACCCCAGGTGCACCTTCCTTTTATGTTGGCAGGAGGTTCAAATCCAGCAAAGCACATTTGCAGTAACCCATACCCCAGCCCCATCTTTTAACCATAACACTTCAAATTAGTCTTCTCTCCTTGACCTCTCATGTCATTTTTGGGCAGGCTTGGGAACCTGTCTCATCCTCCCCAAAAAGCCTCATTATGTGAGTAATAAAATGTTCATATCCTTTTGGGGTATGTGTGATGTGTGTGTGTGTGGGTCCATTCATCCTCTTCTTAGTGAGAACAATCTATACATATATAAGTAATCAAATATATTTTTGCCTAGGGTATGAGACCCATTCTAAGTTTTCTTGGTTAATTTTTAAAGAAATTAGATATGTTGTCAGAAAGTGCATAATAAAAGCATATTTTTGTTCATACAGGAGTATTCTGGCTGATTCTTGAATATATCTTTCTTACAAATGTCAGATTTTGTAGAATATTTTCATATCTCTTGTTTGTTTTTTTTAACTAAATTGAACTCCTCTTGTGATCTCTTTGTAAGATGCTAATATTTTGCAAACTTGAAGCAAGATTTAAATAAACAAGAATATCATAGTATTCTAGGTATTATTGACTTTTATTCTCCTGAGCAATGATAACTACCAAATAAGGTTCCATTAACCACTGACAATTATTTTTTACTTCAAATCAGGTTATTTTGAGATACAACATCCTCCTCAGCTTACGAAGAAGATGATGGGATTAAGAGATTAAAGTAAAGACAAGCATAGGAAATCACAAGGGTATTGACTGGGGAAGTGATAAGTGTCCATGAAATCTTCACAATTTATGTTCAGAGATTACAGTAAAGACAGGTGTAAGAAATTATAAAAGTATTAATTTGGGGAACTAATACATGTCCATGAAATCTTCACAATTTATGTTCTTCTGCCAAGGCTTCAGCCAGTCCCTCCGTTCGGGATCCCTGACTTCCCACAACACCATTGATTTGTATCTACTTCAATTTCTTTCATCAATGCTTTATAGTTTTCAGTGCAGAGATTTTTCACTTCCTTGGTTAAACTTACTTCTATGTGTTTATTATTTTTTGATGCTATTGTAAATGGCATTGTTGATTTCCTTTTTGGATAGTTTGTTGTTGTCTAGAAATACTACTTATTTTCATATGTTGATTTTATATTCTTCAACTTTACTGAATTCATTTATTAATTCTGTTTTTTGGTGGTGCTCTTAGGTTTTTCTATAAATAAGGCCATTTTATTTGCCAATAGAAACAACTTTACAACTTTCTCTCTGATTTGGATGGCTTTTATTTCTTTTTCTTGCCTAATTTTTCTGACAAGGACTTCCAATATTATGTTGAATAGAAGTGGCAAGGGTTTGTATCTGTATTAGCCTGTTTGTGCTGCTATAACAAGGTACCTGAGTGAAACTAGGCAGTTACAAATAACAGAAATTTATTTCTGACTCTTCTGGAGGATGGGAAGTCCAAAATCAAAGCACTGGTAGGTTCGGTATCTGGTGAAGACCCAGTCTCCTTCCAAGATGGTACCTTTTTGCTAAGTCCTCCAGAAGGGATAAATGCTGTATCCTCACATAGATGAAGGGATGGAAAAGGCATAATTAGTTCACTCCAGCCCTTTTCTAAGGCACTAATCCACTCATGTGGGTGGAGCCTTCCTGACTTAATCACTTCCCCAAAGCCCACACTTCCTAATGCCACCACAGTGGGGATTAAATTTCATCACACAAATTTGGGGAAACGTTCAGACATTGCAGCATGACTTATTCTTGATATTAGAGTAAAAGCATCAGCTTTTCATCTAGTATAATGTTAGCTGGGGGCTTGTCATATATATTTTACAGTGTTGAGTTGTATTGCTTCTGTACTTAATTTGTTGAGAGTTTTTTAAATCACTAAAGCATATTGAATTTTGTCAAATTACTTTTCTGCATTTATTTAATGATATAATTTTTGTCCTTAATTCTGTTAATGTTGTACAACATTATTGATTTATATATGTAGTGAACTATCCTTGCATCCCAGGGATAAATCCCACTAGATTATGGTGTATGATCCTTTGAGTGTGATGGTAAATTTAGTTGTCTAGTATTTCCTTGAAATTTTTTTCATCTATGCTAATCAGAGATATCGGCTTGAAATTTTCTTGCTTATAGTATCCTTGTCTGGCTTTGATATTAAGGGAATGCTGGCCTCATAAAATGAGTTTGGAAGTGTTTCTTCATCTTCATTTTTTGGGAAGGGTTTGAGACACATTAATTCTTTATAATTTTAGCAGAATTACACAGTAAATCTATGTGATTCTGTGCTTTCCTTTGGTGGAAGACTTTTAACTACTGATTCAACCTTCTTACTTATTATTGGTCTTACTTATTATTATATAATAAGTAGGATTTGATTATCCAATTTGTCAACATATAATTATTCACAGTAGTCTCTTATAATCCTTTGGATTTCTTTTGAATCCGTTGTAATGTCTCCTCTTTCATTACTGGTTTTATGTGTTTCCTTTTTTTTTTAGTCTAGCCTAAAATTTGTCTATTTTGTTTAATTAAAAAAAAACCTCTTAGTTTCATTGATCTTTTCTCTGATTTTTCTGGCCTCTAATTTATTTATTCTCTGATTTTGTTATTTCCTTCCTTTTACTCAGTTTGGGCTTGGTTTGCTTTTCTTTTTCTAGTTATTTGAGGTGTAATGTAAGGTTATTTGAGATTTTTTTTCCCTTTCATGTGGACATTTATTCATATGAACTTCCCTGTTAGAACTATTTTGGCTGCATCTCATAAGTTTTGGTAGTTGTGTCTTCATTTTCATTTGTCTCAATATATCTTTAATTTCCCTTTTTATTTCTTCTTTATGTCTTTGGTTGCTCAAGAATGTGTTGCTTAGTTTCCACATGTGAATTTTCTAGTTATCCTCCTGTTATTAGTTTCTCGTTTCATACCATTGTGGTCAGAAAAAAATACTTGATATAATTTCAGTCTTCTTAACTTGTGTAAAACCTGTTCTATGGCATAACTTATTATCTGAACTGGAGTATTTTCTCTGTGCACTTGAGTTAAATGTGTATTTTGCTGCTGTTGGATAGAATGTTTTATATACGTCTGTTGGGTTCATTCGGTCTATAGCGTTATTGGGGTCTCTTATATTCTTATGGATCTTCTGTCTGGATGATCTATCTGTTTTGAATGTGGGATATTAAAGTCCCTACTATTATTGTATTGTTTTCTGTTTATTTGTATATGTTAAAATTGGCTGTATATATTTTGATGCTTTAACATTGAGTGCAGATATATTTTTAATTGCTATATTCTTCTGATTAATTGACACTTTTACCATCACGTAGTGACCTTTATCTCTTGTGACAATATTTGATTTACAGTCCTTTTTCTGGTATAAGTATAGCCACTTTTAGTCTCTTTTGACTATTATTTGCATGAAACATCTCTTTATATCCCTTTACTTTATGCCTATGTGTGTCTTTAATTTAAAATGAGTATCTTATAGGCAGCATATAGTTGGATTTTTAAAAATCCAAAAGCCACTCTATGTCTTTTGACTAAAACATGTACTTTATTAGTATGTCAGGCAAATCTATATTATATTAGGAAATAATTGTAAATCAAGGAAAAGATAAATACAATTAAAAACAGAATGTTCTACAGTTAAAAAGAATGAGGAGAATCTTTAAGGAGAGGAACTCTCTCACCAAACTATAGTTTCCAGTAGGAATAATATTATTCTCTTGAGGAAACAGGGCTATAACCACTTAAGTAATAAATATACAATGGAATTTTTTTTTGCATATGTGCCAACTTCCTTCTGTAAATATATTGTTCACCCCAGCACAGAAAGCTTTACTTTAAAGATTTTACATTTGCAATTCATAAATAAGAAATTCTCTGTAGCACATTCTCTGGTAAGTTGGTGTTATTTCGGAGCTGCTTAAATAATATTTTCTTACTGTCGGTGGTGGGTTTCTTGCTTCCATTTGACTGGGGAGGGTAAGAAATCTTTCTCTAATTACCAGTTACATTCCCCACCTGGATCTGATCTTAATTGGCCAATTCCTTCCCAGTTATGAAACAGGTTGGATATATGTGACCTGAAGTAATATAGACTTTATGTAATCCTATAGTCTTCAGAATGTAGATGGTTTCTTGAGATTCTTTTAATAGTAACAGTATGAGACTGGCTGAGTATAATCCTAGTTAAAATATATGGAAAACTCTGTAACTCTATTAACCATTCTAATCATATTACTTATAAGACATTAACATAAATAATTTCTCTAATATATTATTTTTAATGAATGTATACAAATGATTGGTAAATATTCTGTTTCTATGTTATTCTATGTATAGTATTTAGTCTCAGAAAAATAAACTTTTCAAAATCTAGCTATAAAGTAGATATAGGCCAGGCGCAGTGGCTCAAGCCTGTAATCCCAGCACTTTGGGAGGCCGAGACGGGTGGATCACGAGATCAGGAGATCGAGACCATCCTGGCTAACGCGGTGAAACCCCGTCTCTGCTAAAAAATACAAAAAAGCTAGCTGGGCGAGGTGGCGGGCGCCTGTAGTCCCAGCTACTCAGGAGGCTGAGACAGGAGAATGGCGTAAACCTGGGAGGCGGAGCTTGTAGTGAGCTGAGATCTGGCCACTGCACTCCAGCCTGGGCGACAGAGCGAGATTCCATCTCAAAAAAAAAAAAAAAAAAAAAAAGTAGATATAGATATAGATTTTAGTCTAATACTATAGAACATTTACAAGTGCTCTGGGAAATGTAATGAAAGAGTAAGGAAGAATAGTCTTCACTAAAAGGCTGAATAGCACAGAATATAAATTCCTTATTTGTTTATATAGCTGAGGAAGACAGCCTTTTCTACAAATTCCATAATTTGTTCAGTCAAAATAAATTTACTATCATCTGTCTTTTAAAAGTCTTTTTCTTTTAGACACAAAGGAGTGAAAATTCTAGGCTCATTATGACCTCATTTTATTAGTGAATAAGGAAATCTTAATATATAAAAACCAATAAATTCATTAATGATATGACATTGAGAGAGAGAGAGAAAACACCAATAAACAAAAAATTCTTTGTCTTCATTTGAGGTTGCTATCTCCTTTGTCTTCAATTAAGGTTATATTCAATTCTTTATTCTGAAAATTGGAATTTCTGGGAGGTAGATAACACCAGAAGATGAAGAAAATTATATATATATATATATATATAATAAATATAAACATACTATAAATATATAAACAGATATACAAATGTATATGTGTGTAAATACATGCATACATATATGTATATGCTTGTTTATATGTATATATGTAAGAATCATGCCAGCTAAAAATTATGAAAAAATAAGAAATTAGAAAAGTTCAATTTTTGAAAATTCTTATGAATGAATTGATTCAGCAATGGTTAAAAATCAATATTAAAACTATTAAGTGAAAGGTTGATAGAAGATGAATACTTACATATTTCAAGAATATCACCGCTCCAGAAACCGATGTTACTTACTACAAACAGCCCTCTTCACTAAGAGAACATTTTAGGAATATACTTTAGAAAAAGGAAAATGATCCCAGGAAGATTTGAGTTTCAGGAAAAAAACAAAAAACAAAATGCCTTTTCTCTGCCTTTCCCTGCCCCACCAACCTGGAAAAAAGAAAAAGGAAAGTGCATAAAAAGATAAACATGTAAATATGGCAATTCTTTTGAACAATTCTGACAACTGGATTCAAACAATCTGAATTAATTTTAATGAAGGTTTCCCACAGTATTTTATAGGGTATCTAGTCCATTTGACCTTTTAAAATGCTAAAGCAAATTTCTTAATTTTCAAATTGCCGATGAAAAGAGTCAAACTCTGTAAGATATTTGAAGAGATTTATTCTGAGCCAAATATGAGTGACCATGGCCTGTGACACAGTCCTCAGGAGATCCTGAGAAAAAGTGCCCAAGGTGGTTGGGGCACAGCTTGGTTTTATACATTTTTGGGAGAAATGAAACATCAATCAAATACATTTAGGATGTATATTGGTTTGGTTACGTTCAGAAAAGCAGGACAACTTGAAGTAGGAAAGCGTGGTGGGGGAGTTCCAGGTTATAGGTAGATTTGAACATTTTCTGGTTGACAATTGGTTGAGTTAATCTACAGACTTGGGATGAACAGAAAGGAATTATCTGGGTTAAGATAAGGGTTTGTGGAGATCAAAGTTCTTATTATGCAGCTGAAGACTTCAGGTAACAGGCTTCAGAGAGAATGGATTGTAAATGTTTCCTATCAGACCTAATGTCGGTGTTGATGTTAATACTGGAGGATATAATGAGGCATATCTGACCCCAACTTCCTGTTATGGTCTAAACCAGTCTTTTGGGTTAAATTTTAGACTGGCCAGACCTAGGACGAAGTTCATTCAGATAGTTGGAGGGCCTTAGAATTTTATTTTTGGTTACATTCTCCTCCTTCAGGCAAGATTTGCCAGAGACAACATCAACGGCCAGCGAATCTTTATTTTGTCTCATAACATTGCTAGTGTGGCATGCCTGCTGTTCTGGGTCCATCTTGTTCCATGGTGGGACTTCCCATAGCTAAGGTTCTTAGAGTCTAAAGACTTATAGCCAATTAAATGTTCTAGGCCAGATAGGAATAGATGTAGGCAGGCATTTAATACCTCTTAAAATTATTATTTTAAGTAAAAAGCCAAAAAACAAAAACTAAATGCAAAAACTGACTTATCCTTAAATTCTATGTGTTGAGCTATAGTAATCTTGGTTTTAGTACAGACTTATAGCAATGAGCTGTACAAAAACATAAGCATTGCTCTGAAAAAGACCTTTGAAACAATATGTCTATCATCTCTACAACTCATATATGGGAGTATTATACCCAGGAGGCTTTGTCACAAGGTATTTTTATCCTGCCAGTAAGTATTTTCTTTTAATTCTACAGGAAGCAGAAAATTCTTTTTGGTTGGGTTGGATGCAAAAGTGCCACAGAATAGCTTAGACGGAAAAGTCTCTTCTTTTGCGAGCTGCTTAGGCATCTTTGCACTCCTCCTTGATTTGGACCTTGAACTCATTCTATTCCCCAAAATCTGCCTTTACAATCTCATGCACCCACCTCTTCTGTGACAGTCCCTAAGCCCAGAGGGAGGATGCTTGTACAGTTTTAGCAGCATGGAATTTGCAGTGAAAAACAGATCAGGTCCAGTGAGATGCCAAATGAGGAAGATTTGAATCTCTGATCTTCAGAATACAATGATTTTTTTTGTTTCCTTGAGGAGAAATTCTTTTGACAATCAAAAGAATATTTGTGTGTTAGAAACAGAAAAAGGTGCCTATTCCATTAGGGCACCAGTTAAAGATATGAGCAAAAATTATAATCTGGTACTTTCTAGAGGATTATTGTAGCTAAGAAATAATTTATGATACAATCTGCACTCAAAAAAAACAAAAGTTAGGGCTGAAATCTAGTATCAAGTGTTACATTTTAACTTTGAAACAATTTCTCTTTCTCTAGCCTTCCTTTTCTATTAAAGATAAATTATTATAAGACCAATTTGTGTGCAAAATAAGTTTTATGCTTATTATACTTGGCCTGATTATTTGCATAAAATGCAGCAAGAATTGATTGGCCATATAGGCTTCTTTTAAGTTGGTTTTGCTGGAACTACCTAAAATGATATTTTGGTCAAAGTCCTGGTAAAACAATCAGTGTCTCCAATTGTTCTGTTTGAAAATCTCTTACTAAACTTATGCAAATAATTATATTGTCATAAAGTCACACTCCAAATTCTGCAGAACTCAGAGAGAGGTAAGTTTGCTTATAAAAATATACTTCACCCAAATAACTCAAAAGAAAAAAGAGTTTTTTGACCCTTCTTTAATCAGAAGAGCAGCCTTCCAAATGAGAGTTTGTTCACCTTGGAACTGCCATTTACATGCTAAGCAACTCTTGTTAGAGGAGAGCTGTCTATCGGGCACTATAGAATTTAGCAGCTCTTTGCATAGTTAGAGACAGTCCTTGTTAGGGACAAACTGTCCCAGGAAAGCTTCTTGGTGCTGCCCACCCTCTCCCTAATACTCTGCAACTCTTCTCCATGCTGCCCACCCTTCCCACAAGACTCTTTACATTTCTAAGCCCTTATCTAGGCACTGCAGTGAAGCCAGCAGATTTCACTTATCAGACCTTGCTGCAATAAGCAAACCCCAGTTACAAACCAACCCAACCGCACAGGGGGAGGTCGTGGGAAGCATAAACAAACTTTATCTACACCCTCCTGTAAGTTCTTGCTCATCTAGCTGCTACTATAAATGTCACAAGGTGATATGAGGCAAAATTAACCAGCAAACAATCCTGGGATATGGCCATACCAAAGAACTCCCTCAAACTCCCCTGCTCAGTATAAACCCCTCGTTCTGTAAGCTTGGGGCTACTTCCGCTGACTGTCAAGGGGGCAGCTGGCAGGTTAATAAAAACTTGCTTACCTGACTTTGGGTCTATTTTTTCTCTCTCTCGGCTTACCTTACCATCCTAGGGAGAAAAAAAAGGTTTCCTGCTCATGAGTATCTACTCCTTGTGTTTCCACGTAGCAAGATCCTATGTAAACCATTTTTATTTTATCATGGAACTCTTTTGGGCACCATTATTTTCATTAGTACAGGGGTAGCTTCAGTTAACGTTCCATAGCAAGATAATAAATGCTCCTCAAGTGGGAATTCTCTAGTCTAGTAGTTGTCATTGGGAAATACTTGCAGTCTTTTGCCGTAAGCCCCAATACATGCTCCACAAAGGGCTATGAGGTAGAGAATTTGCCCTGAATAGTACTGTACTTCAGCTTCTACCCTATATTCTGTGAGCTCAGGCAATCTTACTAGTTCCCATTTAGTGTGTCCAGTTAACATTTCTCAAAGAGCAGATTTCCATGCCTTTATAGTACTAGATAGAGAAAACATCCCCCTGTCAGATACAAAACCCATTTTCATAAGACATTTAGGTAAAGGGGTTACAACCACCTTACATAAACCCTGTTCAAACATCTTAAATTTCATAATTGTATTAACCTGTATGTTTTTATGCCCGGGTCTCAGGAACTTTTATTTTTCCTTCCCCCAGAACATTTTGCCTTTTCTGGTGAAAAAGGGTTTGGCTTCCCAGCAGGGAGTTGCATCTGTAGGACCCATGAGGGACAGCAAATTTGATAGGGCTTCTCAAACAGTTGTATGATTCCATGGGAGGGGCATCCATGTGCAAGGGGCCCTCTTAACTCCCAGATTTACCATGGCCTAGGTAATAGGCATATTCAGTGGGAGGATATCCCACTCATCATAAAGACAGTCCCACATGGCTCACAAATGAGGCATATTAACAGCTTCATCTGGGGTGTTCCACTAGGAATTTACAGGGCAGTCTCCTTCTCAAGGCAAGCAGATTTTGCAGTGGCATTTATCTGGTCCACTGGGCTTGTTGGAATAACCAAGAATAACCTCCTGTGCGTTTGAATCACACACACTCATCAGTCATTGTTAAATACTGAGCTGTGGGTCCTGCATCAACCCAAACAATCTCTTAAATTCTGTAGCATTTAAAATTAATAATTTTGTCCTTAAAGTGGTTATTTTTGTAATCCACTATGGTAAAGATTTTTCAAGGAGCTGATGATATCAATTTAAAAATGGAAAAATTATTTTACATTATACCTTCTGTTTTTGATAGTTACTTGGTTTTGCCCTTTCCCCTTCTTGGTAACCACAGGTCTCAGAGGTAACTATTGTTGCCCTGGCTTAATTTTTCTTTTCATCCACTTAGTATTAGCTGTGTCATTTTTCCTTCATTTTAAAGTGACTCTTAGTTTCTTAACTAGAAAGCATAAATTTTTCTTTTTAGCAAAATTGACATCATCGTGTTTTATAAACCTCACCAAAAACTACATTTTACTCTCCTATTTTAACTTGGTAACCCAAATTTTTGGTGGAAAAAATACAAAAACAAGATTATTTAATTTACCACAACATGGCTTTTATGATTTTAAATTATTGGAGAGAATTTTGAGATGAAATTTACCAAATTAATTTTGTCAAAGATTGCCAAGATCATGTGAATTATAAGGCATCTGAGTTAGCCCTATTAGCCTACCAGTCTAATAGGCACTTACTTATTTTTAAGTCAATTGATTAGCTCTTTCATAGAGTTCAGTAGTGAAATACCACTTCCACATGGCATATTATAAAGATAGAGATATAACAGTTATGCAGAATAAAAAAGGCAAGTTTAAAAGATATTTAATATGCCTGCTTTCAAAAAATATTATCTACCTTACTTTAGATTATTAATTTTAAAAAGTTACTATAGCCAACCAAAGGTGAAGGGGAGTTATCATACAAGGACTTTCTAAAAGAGAGGAGCTGAGGGGCCAGGTGTGGTGGCTCACACCTGTAATCGCAACACTGTGGAAAACCAAGGTGGACAGGTCATCTGAGGTCAGGGGTTCGACATCAGGCTGTGCAACATTGTGAAATCCTGTCTCTACTAAAAATACAAAAATTAGCTGGGTGTGGTGGTGGCCACCTGTAATCTCAGCTTCTCGAGATGCTGAGGCAGGAGAATCACTTGAACCTGGAAGGTGGAGCTTGCAGTGAGCTGAGATTGTACCATTGCACTCCAGGCTGCAAGAATGAAACTCCATTAAAAAAAAAAAAGGAGCTGAAGCAGCAGAGTGGAGCTGAGATATAAATCTGAATAATGTCAAAAATAAACAGATTATAGAATTTAAAAATTAAAAACTCCTTGCGTTAAGAGTAACTCAATATTTTTAATAAGATCTTGTTTTAACTAATTCTTTCACTTTGTATTAGTGTATTTTTAATATCAAAGATCCATCTCTAGAAAGTCTACGATAATTTCTTTTAATTATAGCCAACTGAATTATACCACCTTTTTTTTAAAAAAAAATTCCTTTTTTACTAACCTTTTTATGACTTACATAGACCATCCACAACATGCTTGGACTCTCTGTTTTGTCCTAAATATCCCTCTTTCTTGAAGAACCAGTCATCTTATTTTAGGACCAAAAATCATTGTACAAGATTCTCACATAAAATCACTTTCCTTTTAACCTTCCTTAAAAAATGCTTCTTTATATCTATAACTTTGTTTACCTCTTTCTTATTTCCTGGTTCTTTTTACCTGTTTTATATATAATCTCTAAATAACTTTTAAGTTAGACAAAAATATTCACCTTTCAATAAGAACACTTTTTTAAAAAATGTTATTTTTTATAATTTTTAAATTGGGAATTACCCAGACATTTAAATAGTATCTATTAATTTAACCTTAGTATCTAAGTTATATGGCAAATTTGTTTGCAATAATTTATTTTATTACATTTACTTTATTACTTCATGTAATAGTTTACCTAGATTATTTATGAAAGTTAATTCCCTGATAACCATTTTGTTTTTTTGAGACAGAGTTTCACTCTTGCTGCCCAGGCTGGAGTGCAATGGCATGATCTTGGCTCACTGCAACCTCTGCCTCCCAGGTTCAAGCAATTCTCCTGCCTCAGCTTCCTAAGTAGCTGGGATTACAGGTGCTCACCACCAGGCCTGGTTAATTTTTTATATTTTTAGTAGAGATGGGATTTTACTATCTTGGCCAGGCTAGTCTCAAACTCCCAACCTCAGGCAATCCACCCACCTTGACCTCTCAAAGTGCTGGGATTATAGGTATGAGCCACCGGGTCCAGCTGTTAACCATTTTTATAACATACAAGTTTCAGGTGTTTATCTAAATAAACAGACTTATGTTTTAGTAGAAGGGTTTTTTTTTTTTTTTTTTTTAACCAATATCTCAGAATTTAGCTTTTTTCATTTAACAATATTAAATGTTTTATTTATTAAAAATTATGCCAGCAAAGATCATTCTGTTTTGGGCTAGGTTTGTAGTTTTATAACCCTTATGGCAAATTTTGACACCTTGTAGTATTCTGCAGGGATAAGTATGAAACCATTGATTGATCAATAAATGCAAAGAAAAATGCTAACAATTTTTAAGGCATTTTTAATATTATTTTACCAATAATTTTAAAGCCAGCTTATTTATTAAATATTTTACTTAAGTTATATGAACTTTAAAAACCATTTGAGTTAGTCTTTTTTCTAATGAAGTATTTGATTTAAGCATTTTTATTTTTCTTTAAGCCAATTAATTAGAACTCTTTTATATATATTTAGTAGAGAAACATTATGTATACAATACATACATACATAGACATATTAGGCACGCTGATAGAAATACATCTTATAGATTCATAAAACCTCTTTTCATTTCCTATTTTAGACCTCCAGATTCTACATAACATGTTTCATTATCCTAGGCAGTTGTCAGCTATGTAGCTCTAAATTTGCATATTAAAGGACAAAACTCTTAGGTGAAAAATCATATAGCAAAATTTACATCTCAAAGTACAGAGAGAGAGTTAGCTAGAGGGAAATTTAAAATGGATGTAATTGCCAAGTTAAACATAAAATTTAGAAATCTATAAGAGGATTATATAAGGAGACCAATTTTTTTTACAGATAGTTCTAATTTTACTCTCCATCTTTTAACTGGACTTCTGAGCTCTGCAGAGAACCCACACTGTGTATTGGGTCTCCAAATAGAGAATTATTATAAGGCTAGATCATCCTTCTACAGTTTCTCTTCCCCTTTTTTAATGAAGACATTTCTCTAAGTGTCTAAGCTATACTCTTTCTTATTTTAAACATCCAAGTGTGAAAAATCAGACAACATAATACAAATGCAAGCAGGTTAAAATCGGAGAGGAAACTGTGTGTTTTCTCTTGGGATTCCACAAAGAAAAAGAAGTTTCTCCCCAAAACAGTATCTGGTGTCTTCTCTGTTTTGTTTAGGGAATCTCAGGCTGTTAGAAACTGTTTAAGAGAAACTTTCTGATGAGCAAGGTCATAGGAGAGAAAACAAAAAACAAAAAACATAAAGGCCATTTAAACATATATATGCATATATACGTGTTGGGAACAGGCCCCCAAGTCTGGCCATAAACTGGCTGCAAAACTGGCCATAAACAAAATCTCTGCAGCAATGTGACCTGTTCGTGATGGCCATGACACCCATGCTGAAAGTTGTAGGTTTACCAGAATGAACACAAGGAATACCTGACTCACCCAGGGCAGAAAACTGCTTAAAGGTGTTCTTGAACCACAAACAATAGCATGAGCAATCTGTGCCTTAAGGACATATTCCTGCTGCAGATAACTATCCAGAGCCCATCCCTTTGTTTTCCATAAGGAATACTTTTAGTAAATCTATAATCTACAGAAACAATGCTTATCACTGTCTTGCTGTCAATAAATATGTGGGTAAATCTCTGTTTGAGGCTGTCAGCTCTGAAGGCTGTGAGAACCCTGATTTCCCACCCCACACCCTATATTTCTGTGTTTGTGCCTTTAATTCCTCTAGCACTGCTGAGTTAGGATCTCCATGACCAAGCTAGTCTTGGCAAGTGGTGCTCATATGTGGGGCTCGAACCCAGGTTGAAGGGTCACCAGAGCGATGGTTGGAGAACGTGGAACTAAGCTGGAGGACACCTGAGTACTCTTAAACAATCCCTATTGTGAGTAAGAAAGGGAGCTTGGAAGCATCAGGGTAACAATGGGACAACTATGAACTCTGGTTCATTCCACCTTGGAATCTTTTCACACTAATGATGAGGAAGAAGGAAAGGATAACGAAGTAACAGAAGAAGTAACAGAGCACGTTTGTTTGCCAGCTAAAGATAAAGTGGCAAAGGAGGAAGAGGTTCATCCCTACCCTTCTGCACCCCCTCCTTATTTTAAGAAAAAGAGTGGCCTGACCCTTCAGATCTTTCTTTTCCAGAGGACACTGGGCAAAAAGTAGTTACCCCAGTGACTGTTCAAGCAGCGCCTCAAGCAACTGCTCTCAGTTCTATTCAGGTAGGAATTCAGCAAGTTAGATGAGAGGGTGATATAGAGATTTGGCAGGTCCCTGTTAGGACACACCCACCTGATCAACAGGGAAATATTATAGCTACATTTGAGCCTTTTCCTTTTAAATTACTCAAAGAACTTAAACAAGCTAATCAATCAATATGGACCAGGTTCTCCTTTTGTAATGGGACTGTTAAAGAATGTTGCTGTCTCCAGTCAGATGATTCCTACTGATTGGGATGCTCTTACTAGAGCTTGTTTAACTCCTGCTCAGTTCTTACAATTTAAAACTTGGTGGGCAGACGAGGCTTCCATTCGGGCTGCTCGCAATGCCTAGGCCCAACCTCAAATTAATATAACTGCAGATCAACTTTTGGGAGTTGGTGACTGGGCTGGTTTAGATGCACAAGTGGTCCTGCAGGATGATGCCATAGAACAGCTTAGAGGAGAGTGCATTAGAGCTTGGGGAAAAAAATCACTTCTGGTGGAGAACAATACCCTTCTTTTAGTGCTGTAAAACAGGGACCAAGAGAACCATATGTGGATTTTATAGCTCCACCACAGGAATCTTTTAAAAAGGTGACTGCAGATTCAGCTGCTCAGGATATAGTGTTGCAGTTATTAGCGTTCAACAATGCTAATCCCGAGTGCCAGGCTGCTCTGTGACCTATTAGAGGTAAAGCACATTTAGTTGATTATATCAAGGCCTGTAACAGTAGTGGAGTTAATCTGCCTAAGGCTACTCTGTTAGCTCAGGCAATGGCAGAACTGAGAGTGAGTAAAGGAAATACTCCATTTCCTGGAGCTTGTTTTAACTGTGGGAAGCACGATCATACCAAAAAGAATGTAGAAAAAATCAGTGAGTCAGGATGCCAGATGGGGGAAAAAGAAAAGTGCTGAGTCTGAAATATGTCCTAAATATAAAAAAGGAAAACATTGGTCTAATCAGTGTCACTCTAAGTTTGATAAAGATGGTGTGTCTGGAATTGGTGGGTTCTTGGTCTCGCTGACTTCAAGAATGAAGCTGCAGACCCTTGCAGTGAGTGTTACAGTTCTTAAAGATTGTGTGTTCGGATTTTGTTCCTTCAGCTATTCAGATGTGTCCAGAATTTCTTCCTTCTGGTGGGTTTGTGGTCTCACTGACTTCAAGAGTGAAGCTGCAGACCTTTGCAGTGAGTGTTACGGCTCTTAAAGGCAGCACATCTGGAGTTGTTCTTTCCTTTCGGTGGGTTCATGGGCTTGCTGGCCTCAGGAGCTGCAGACTTTCATGGTGAGTATTACAGTTCATAAAGGTGGTGGTCCAGAGTTGTTTGTTCCTCCCATCCTAAGTTGTTCATCCCTCCTGGTGGATTTGTGGTCTCACTAGCTTCAGGAGTGAAGCTGCAGACCTTTGCAGTGAGTGTTACAGCTCATAAAGGTGGCGTGGACCCAAAGAGTGAGCAGCAGCAAGATTTATTGTGAAGAGTGAAAGAACAAAGTTTCCACAGTGTGGAAGGGGACCCAAGTGGGTTGCCGCTGCTGGCTCAGACAGCCTGCTCTTATTCCCTTCTCTGGGCCCACCCACATCCTGCTGATTGGTCCATTTTACAGAGAGCTGATTGGTCCGTTTTGACAGAGTGCTGATAGGTGCATTTACAATCCTTTAGCTAGACACGGAGGGCTGATTGTTGTATTTACAAATCTTTAGCTAGACACAGAGTGTGACTGGTATGTTTACAATCCTTTAGCTAGACAGAAAAGTTCTCCAAGTCCCCACCCATCCCAGAAGCCCAGCCAGCTTCACCTCTCAATGGCACTTGCCACGGGACTTTGTGGCAACTAGCCTGGGCACTCCAGCAGCCCAGAGGGAGCTCATCCCCCTATCAAGCCCAGCAGGAGACGGCGGGCAGCACCAATTGTGGGGTCCGCCTAGCCTGCACCCACCCAGAACCCGCACCGGCCTGCGAGTGCCACGCACAGCCCTGGCTCCCGCCTGTGTCTCTCCCTCCACACCTCCCCATGAGCAGAGGGAGCCAGCTCTGGCCTCGGCCAGCCCCAGAGAGGGGCCTCCACAGCGCAGTGGCAGGCTGAAAGGCTCCTCGAGTGCAGCTGGAGTGGACACCAAGGCTGAAGAGGTGCCAAGAGCAAGCGAGGTCTGTTAGCACATTGTCACCTCTCAAAGCCCCCTCTGAACAGGACACCCCAACTGCTGTTGGGAATTTGACTGATGACAACTCTAGCTACTTCCTGATGGATAGAAGCAGCCCTGCAGTTGTAGTGTCCTCCAGAGGGGAACACTTTAGGCCAGTGGAAGGGCCAGTGGGTCAGTCCAGGAGTCCTTGGTAGAAGTTGCTAGTTGAGCTTATTTGGGGTTCCTTTTGTAAGACCATCTGTAGATTGATGGCCTCGATTTTAGAGGAAACAAATTTGACAAGCAGGTTAAAAATACAGGGTCCAAAGGCAGGTGACAGCAAGATGGCTGCCATGGGACCTAGAAAGGGGAGAAACCATGTTGCCTAACTCCAGAGGTTGGTATAAGAGTTTGAAAGGCGTTGTCTGATTTCAGAAGTCTTTTCCTGTAAATGCCAGGCAGCATCTCATACTATCCCTGACTGGTTAGTGTAAAAACAACACTCTTCCCCTAAGAAGGTGCAGAGTCCTCCTTTCTCAACAGTGAGGAGGTCTAGGCCTCAGCGGTTTTGGAGAGTCACTGCTGCCAAAGAGTCTATTTGGGATTGTAGAGTAAGGATAGATTTTGTCACTTCCTGCAAACTGTCTGAGAAATCCTTTGAGAGTGTGTGGCAGTAGGACAATGCATGTTACACTGTTAACTTTTAGCAAACTTTACTTCAGTTGAAAACCTTTTAAGTTTGGGATTTTAATTTTTCTTTGCTATTAATAAGATCTCATTCAGTCCATATTAACTTAAAATTGGTATAGATGGCTCCTTCCTGATTCTGTAAGTACTTTAAGGTTTGACTGAATGCAAACAGCTTGCACATTTGAGCAGACCAATTATTAGGCAATTTTCCTAACTCTGCTGAATATCCAATGTGTCTTTTTCCTTAATCACCCGGGAGGAACCATCTATTACCCTGTCCTGAAGGGAGTTCCTCTTATGTCTGGTTGGACCTTTGTATGATAATTAATTACGAATTAGATCCCCTGTTAGGAAACAGGAATGGGTTAAGGATTTTTGATATGAAGGCTATAGGTTGTCAGTGGCCTCAGTGCTTTTGGGCTATACCTTTGTTTACACTGACAACAAGGTGGTATTGGAGTGTTATAGGGTTACAGAGAAGACCTTCAATTATCAATTATAGGTTTTAAATTTACTCTGGCTTTTAAAGGAATAGGGTACACTGTTTTTTCTTTACTACTTCTATCTCTTTCTCTCTCTTTGACTCCTTTGTCTCTTCCTCTCTTTCCTTCTCTGACTTTCTGTCTGTCTATTCCTCTCTGTCTCTCTCTGACTTTCTGTCTCTCTGCCTCTTCCTCTCTCTCTCTGATTTTCTGTCTCTTTCTCTTTCCTTCTTTGACTTTGTCTCTCTCTTTCTCTCTGCTGGTCTTTCCCTGCCTCTGCCAGCCACTTATGCTGCTGTTCTCCCCTCTCCTTCCCCTTTTTGGTGACTTCAGCAGTGTAAGACTGCCACTTCCTTGGGTTTTTGCACTGTGTGCAATAACTCCATGGTTTCCTTGTGGTATTTAACAGGGATTCCCCCAGAGGTTAGGAACTCCTTTTCTTTCCATATTGCAGCACGAGCATATAGGATTAGATAAGCATACTTGCTATCTGTATACACATTCATTATTTTTCCCTTTCCCAGTTCTAAGGCTGGGGTAAGTGTCACTAGTTCTGCTAACTGGGCACTGGTCCCTGGGGGAAGAGGCTTACTTTCAAGTATGGTTACATCACTAACTATGGCATAACCTGCCCTTCATATCCCATTCTCCACAAATGAACTTCCATCGGTATATAGGTGAAGGTCAGGATTAGCTAAGGGGACATCTAAGAGATCATCTTGGGTGGCATCAGTCTGGACTACAACCTGTTGGCAGCCATACTCAACTGGGGACATCCTCTGGGAGAAAAGTGGCAGAGCTGAGGACTGCACACGTACACACTTGAAGCACCAGGACTTCAAGGAGTAGCCCCTGGTGTCTAAGCAGGTGGTTGTCTGATAGCCAGAAATTTCCTTTGGCACCTAGTATGCCATTTACATCATGAGTAGTCCAGACAGTGAGATCCTTTCCTTGTATTATCTTGATAGCCTCTGACACTAAGACGGCCACTGTGACAACTACCTGTAAACACTAAGGGCAGCCTTTTGCTACTTCATCTATTTCCTTACTTAGGTATGCCACTGGTTGTGGAGTTGTCCCACGAGTCTGAGTAAGGCTCCAAGAGCTATCCCTGCTCTCTCTGTGACACATGAAGAGAAGTTTTGTCCTGTGGGAAGGCTTAAAGCTGGAGCTTGTACTAAGGCCTGCTTTAAGGTTTTGAAGGCTGTTTCTGCCTCTGGTTCCCATTCTACTAGATGAGTATTTGCCCTGGGTTTTGTTGATTAGAGTATAGAGGGGCCTGGTCATCTTGCTGTAACCGGGGATGCACAGTCGGCAAAAGCCAGTGATCCCAAGGAACCTCTGCAACTGTTTTTATTTCTTAGGGTGAGAATAAGCCAGTATAGGCTGTATTTGTTCCTTATTGAGGGACCAAGTACCTCTGGCAAAAGATTAGGCCTAGATATTTGACCTGCTGCTGGCACAGCTGGACCTTCGACCTAGACACCTCGTACCTTTGATTAGCTAGAAAGTTCAAGAGATCTAGAGTAGCTTGCTGGCATGAGGCTTCTGAACTGGTAGCCAAAAGTAAATCATCCACATACTGAAGGACCAGAGTGCCTGGACTTGAGCAGTGGCTTAGATATTGGGCCAGTGCCTGACCAAACATGTGAGGGCTGTCTCTAACCCCTTGGGGCAAGAACGTCCATGTAAGTTGGGAAGTGTGGTCTGTGGGATCCTCAAAGGCAAAAAGAAACTGGGAGTCAGATACAGGGGAATACAAAATAAGGCATCCTTGAGGTCCAGAACAGTGAACCCTGTTGCTTCCTTCAGTATTTGGGAGAGCAGGGGGTAGGGGTTGGGTACAACTGGATATAGAGGAATTACTGCCTCATTGATGAGTCTAAGATCTTGCACTAGTCTCCAGTAACCATTTGCTTTTTGTACTCCTAGAATTGGGGTGTTGCAGGGACTGCTGCATTTCCTTACTAAGCCTTGAGCTTTTAAATGTATAACAATATCCTGTAATCCTTTATGACCTTCAGGCCTTAAGGGATATTGCCTTTGATAAGGAAAAGTGGTGGGGTCTTTTAGCCTAATTTGGACTGTTTGGGCATTTTTTGCCCTTCCAAATTGTCCTTCCAATGCCCAGGCTTCAGGGTTGATTCCCTCCTCAAGTAGGGGACAACAAATGGGTAACTTGTTCCCCACATTCATGTAGATAATAGCTCCAGCTTTGGCTAATATATCCCTCCCTAATAAGGGTGTGGGACTTTCAGGCATAACAAGAAAGGCATGTGAAAAGAGCAACATCTTCCAATTACAACTAAGGAGGTGGGAGAAATACCTGGTTACAGGCTCGGCAGTCCTAGGGTTCCTTAGATGGTAACAGACCTTGAGGACAGTCATCCAGGACAGGAGATTAGCACTGAAAGGCTGTGCCAGTGTCCAGGAAGAAGTCAATTTCCTGGTCCTCAAAGTTTAAATGTACCTGGGGCTCAGTGAGGGTGATGATATGAGCTGACGCTTGCCCTGGGCACACTCAGTCCTGTTGTTGGATCATCTGATTAGGGGCTTCTGACCCAGAGAACCTTTGTCTTCTGGGACAGTGCACCTTCCAGTGATTGCCTTGGTACAGTGGACATGGACGAGGGAGCAGCTTGTTTCTCACTGGATAATCTTTTAAAGTGTCCTTCTAAACCACACTGATAACAAGCCCTACCAGGTGATTGACCTGCTCCATTTTCTGTACTCTCTGAACCACCATGGTTTTTTGTCTCAGGGCCATGCTAAGGCTGCGGCCTTTCTGTGATCTCACTTTTCCTTTTGGGCCTGTTCCTCTTGGTCCCTATTATAGAACACCGAGGTTGCCAGTTTTAATAATGCCTCCAAATTTTGTTCAGGGCTCAGGGCTTGCTTTTGGAGCTTTTTCCTGATATATGTGGCTGATTGGGTAACAAACTTATCTTTTAGAATCAATTGACCCTCGAGTGATTCAGGTGACAGGGAAGTATATTTTCTTACGGCCTTCCATAGCCGCTCGAGGAAGGCAGAAGGATTTTCTTCCTTTCCCTGAGTTATGGTGGACATCATTGCATAATTCATGGGCTTTTACCTAATTCTCCTTAGTCCTTCTAGAACACAGGTCAACAGATGTTTATGACTCCAGTCCCCATGATCTGAGTCGAGGTCCCAGTGGGGATCCATACTGGGGACGACTTGCTGACAGGTAGGGCATTTGTCCCTTTCTTCAGCTGTCATTCTATCATTTATTTCACTAAGATACCAGGTATCTCCAAACTTTTGGGCTGCAGCTAAAGCCACATTCTTTTCATTAAAGGCCAGGGTTTGATCTAACAATAGCATGACATCTCTCCAAGTGAGATTGAAGGTTTGCCCTAGACCCTGTAGGACATCTATGTACCTATCAGGATCATCTGAAAACTTCCCCAGGTCTGCCTTGATCTGCTTTAAATCAGAGAGGGAGAAGGGGATATGTACCTGGGTTCACCAAATTCCCCTCCCACTATAGCTTGAAGGGGACATAACTGATAACCTGGAGGTTTTTGTGGTCCTTTGGAGATTTCTTTGCTTATTTCCATCTGGGCAGGGGAAATTAGAGGAGGATTATCATTAATAGGAAGGGGAGCTATAGGGAAGACAGGATATGGGGGTAAGCTGAGAGGTCCTCCTCTGGGATGTAAATTGCAAGCTTTGCATAGTTGTGTATTCTACTTCAATGAAAAGAAAGCTTGGACATAAGGTGTTTCACTCCATTTGCCCTCCCTTTTACAGAAAAGGTCACGTTGCAGGATAGTATTGTAATTTATACTTTCCTCAGGTGGCCATTTTTCCCTATCACAAAGAGAATATTGGGGCCAGGCCACAGTGCAGAAAAAAATGAGTTGCCTCTTTTTCAGGGTCTGCTGGTCAAATTGGTTCCAGTGGCTTAGGATGCATTTCAAGGGTGAGCCTGTTGATGCCTGAGTGTTTCCATCTGAAAGACAGAACTGCCCATAGATTTGGTTTGTTTTGTTTCTCCACCTGCCAAAGAACCCGCAATGGTCCCTGGACCTTGCTGATTGGAATGGTTGCACTCACTGACACAGCAGCAGAAACACTAATTTTCCTCCCAGACCACAAGGAGGACTGAGGAAGGTCAGATTTAGTGGCCCTTACCAACACATTCTCAAAAACCTGCACCCTTGCCTGTCCTCCTAGACCAGAAAGAGGACTGAGAAAAATTGGATTTAGTGGCCCTTACCAAAGCATTCTCAAAAACCTGTTACAGTCCTAAGCATTCTCCTGTTAGTATTAGGACTTCACCCCAGTCCTATAAAGATGTTATGTCCCAAAAATGAAGTGGAGGGCCATACACTGAGGTAGACAAGGGATCTCCAGAGTTGAGTGACATCTTTTGTCCTCACATATATGAATAGGAAAGATACAATTTCTGAGGCTCCCCATATCCTAGCTTCCAGAATAGCTTCTGTTAGGCCTGCTAGTCTGAGGAGGGATCCTAAAATTCCAGGTAGTACCCCCTACAATGGGGCTTTGGGCAAAAATTATGTCTTCCTGATTGGTGATCCCAGGTACCTAAAGAAGGTAACAGAGTCCTAGAGATTATGCTAGAAATCATTCTTATAGGAGAAACTAGAAGTGCACCAGAGACAGGGAGTGATTTTTAGAAGCAGAACTAGCCTTGGAGAAAAGAGATGAGAGGAAGTTTGTCTGACAGGTATTAGGACCCAGGAGGCCAGGGTCAGGATTGATAGGACAGATGGGTGAGTCTCGCTTGGGCGACATGACTTTGAGAGTTCTGCTCATGGCCGCAGGGTCAACCAACTTGTTGTCAGGACCCTGGAGCTGAATGGCTTTCCTCTCTGTCAATGTTTGGCTCAGACCAGAAGTACAGGAAAAGTAGAAGCTCATTCCAGACAAACCAATGCTTCCAACTCCAAAGAGTCGGGGGTTGCTAGAGAGCCCTTTCCCAGAAAGCCTGACACCTGTGTCTTTAGTCCAGCGGCTGCGTTAGTCACTTTTAACTGGCTGACAAG
Source organism: Rhinopithecus roxellana (assembly GCF_007565055.1). Taxonomy (NCBI): domain Eukaryota; kingdom Metazoa; phylum Chordata; class Mammalia; order Primates; family Cercopithecidae; genus Rhinopithecus; species Rhinopithecus roxellana. The sequence goes on along the minus strand of NC_044550.1, from coordinate 183,371,836 downwards.
TGCCTGGTATTTAGCCCCCAAATTCTAAGGAAAAATAGGACAGAATAGCAAGTGAAAGGGGTCCAATGGTACTCACCACTTGGCGGTAGGCAATTTCCCTTTGTGGTTGCGAAAAAGCTCTGGAATTGGTGGGTTCTTGGTCTCATTGACTTCAAGAACGAAGCCACGGACCCTGGCAATGAGTGTTACAGTTTTTAAAGATGGTGTGTCTGGAGTTTGTTCCTTCTGATGTTCAGACATGTCTGGAGTTTCTTCCTTCTGGTGGGTTCATGGTCTTGCTGGCTTCAGGAGTGAAGCTGCAGACTTTCCTGGTGAGTGTTGCAGCTCTTAAAGGTTGCATGTCTGGAGTTGTTGATTCCTTCCGGTAGGTTTGTGGTCTCACTGGCCTCAGGAGTGAAGCTGCAGACCTTTGTAGCAAGTGTTACAGCTCATAAAGGCAGTGCGGACCCAAAGAGTGAACAGCAGCAAGACTTATTGCAAAGAGTGAAAGAACAAACCATCCACAGCATGGAAGGAGACCCAGTGGGTTGCTGCTGCTAGCTCTGGCAGGCTGCTTTTATTCCCTTATCTGACCCCACCCATATCACGCTGATTGGTCCAGTTTACAGAGAGCTGATTGTCTGTTTTGACAGGGTGCTGATTGGTGTGTTTACAAACTTTTAGCTAGACACAGAGTTCTGATTGGTGTGTGTACAATCCTTTAGCTAGACACAAAAGTTCTCCAAGTCCCCACCCAACTAGCTAGACACAGAGCACTGATTGGTGCATTTACAAACCTTTAGCTAGACAGAAAATTTATCTAGGTCCCCACCTGATCCAGAAGCCTAGCTGACTTCATCTCTCAATGGCACCCACTGTGGGACTTTGCAATACCCAATCTGGGCACTCTGGCAGCCCAGAGGGAGCTCCTCACCTGAGCAAGCCCAGCAGGTGCTGGTCAGCCCTGCGGAGTGTGGGGCTTGCCCAGCCAGAGCTCACCTGGAACCTGTGCCAGCCGGTGAGCACCCTGTGCACCCCCAGCTCCCACCCGCGCCTCTCCCTCCACACTTCCCAGTGGACAGAGGGAGCTGGCTCCAGCCTCAGCCAGCCCCAGAGAGGAGCCCCCACAATGCAGTGGTGGGCTAAAGGTCTCCTCTAGTGTGGCCAGAGCGGATGGCGAGGCCAAGGAGGCGCTGAGAGTAAGCGAGGGCTGCTAGCACCTTGTCACCTCTCAAAATGAGAGAAAATTTATTAGGGAAATTGGCCCGTGTGATTAAGGAGGCTAAGAAGTCCCACGATAGGCTATCTGCAAGCTGGAGATCCAGGGAAGTCAGGATTATGTCTCAGTTCAAATTTGAAGGGCTCAGAACCAGAGAAGTTGATGCCATAACTCTTGATCTGAGGTTGAAAGCCTCAGAACCTGGAGCGAGTGGTGTTGGCACAAGTTCTGAAATCCAGAGGCCAGAAAACTTAGATCTAGATTTTGGATATCCAAGGGCAGGAGAAGAAGGGTGTCACAGCTTCAGGAGAAAGAGAGCAAATTCACGTTTTACCTGTTTGTTCAATGTGGCCCCCAAACTGACTGGATGGTGCCTGATCACATTAACGGCAGTCTAGAGCACATCTAGAGCAGTCTTCTCTAGAAACACACACACTGACTTACCCAGAAATAATGCTTTATGAGCCATCTAGGTATCCCTTAATCCATTCAAGTTGACACCTAAAATTAACCATCACAAACATTTTTTCCTGAGTGGCTGAACCATTTTATGTTTCTACCAGGAATAGGTGAGTGATTCAGTTTCTTTGTATCCTTGATAGTATTTGGTGTTGTCATCACTTTTTATTTTAGTTGTTCTGATAAGTATATAGAAATATGTTACTGTGGTTCCAATTTTCATTTTCATAATGGTTAATGACATGCAATATTTTTTAATGTGCATATTTGCCTACTATATATCATATTCAGTGAAATGTCTATCATGTCTTTTTCCAACATTCTAATTGGATTGTTTTCTTACTGTTGAATTTTGAGAGCTTTAAGATATATTATAAATACTAGTCCTTTGCCAGTTATGTGGCTTGCAAGTATTTCCTCTGTGTCTCTAGCTTGTCTTTTCATGATTTCATGTTCACAGAGAAGTTTTTAATTTTGGTGATTTGTCAATGTTTTCTTCTATAAATTGTACTTTTGGCATCAAAACTAAGAACACTTTGCCTAGAGCTACATCCTGAAGTTTTTCTTTTATATATTTTGAAAAAGGTTCATAGTTTATATATTTTACATTTAAGTCTATATATTTAGTTAATTATTACTTTTTTGCTTAGTGTCAGATATCCAGTTTTTCTAGCATCATTTGTTGAAGCAAGTAAGTACATTTTTAAGTAATTGTTTTGCAAATATTACTGGACTATCTTATTTTCAATAAAGGTGGTACATATTCTCTTTGAAATGGTACAGGGCTTTTCTCTGATGCCATTTTCAGTGTAACTACAGAATGTGGGGCCTACATGACACAGAGATAAGTTACCCTTGCCAGAGTGACTGAGTTATGTCCCATAATGTTTACATCAATGCAACTTTTATTTCTATCCAAAGTAGTCAAGATACATCTGCTCCTGTGCTCATTTTCTTCTTCTTCTTTTTTTAAATTATACTTTAAGTTCTAGGGTACATGTGCACAATGTGCAGGTTTGTTACATATGTATACTTGTGCCGTGTTGGTTTGCTGCACCCATTAACTTGTCATTTACATTAGGTATTTCTCCTAATGCTATCCCTCCGCCATCCCCCACCCCACAACAGGTCCCAGTGTGTGATGTTCCCCACCCTATGTCCAAATGTTCTCATTGTTCAATTACCACCTACGTGTGAGAACATGCAGTATTTGGTTTTCTGTTCTTGCAATAGTTTGCTCAGAATGATAGTTTCCAGCTTCATCCATGTTGCTACAAAGGACATGAACTCATCCTTTTTAATGGCTGCATAGTATTCCATGGTGTATATGTGTCACATTTTCTTAATCCAGTCTATCATTGATGGACATCTGGGTTGGTTCCAAGTCTTTGCTATTGTGAATAGTGCCGCAATAAACATATGTGTGCATGTGTCTTTATAGCAGCATGATTAGTAATCCTTTGGATGTATACCCAGTAATGGGATCACTGGGTCAAATGGTATTTCTAGTTCTAGATCCTTGAGGAATTGCCACACTGTCTTCCACAATGGTTGAACTAGTTTACATTCTCATCAACAGTGTAAAACCATTCCTATTTCTCCACATCGTCTCCAGCACCTGTTGTTTCCTGACTTTTTAATGATCACCATTCTAACTGGTTTGAGATGGTATCTCATTGTGGTTTTGATTTGCATTTCTCTGATGGCCAGTGATGATGAGTATTTTTTTCATGTGTCTGTTGGCTGCATAAATGTCTGATGGGGTTGTTTGATTTTTTATTATAAATTTGTTTAAGTTCTTTATAGATTCTAGGTATCACCCCTTTGTCATATGGGTAGATTGTAAAAATTTTCTCCCATTCTACAGGTTGCCTGTTCACTCTGATGGTAGTTTCTTTTGCTGCACAGAAGCTCTTTAGTTTAATTAGATCTCATTTGTCTATTTTGGCTTTTGTTGCTATTGCTTTTGTTGTTTTAGTCATGAAGTCCTTGCCCATGCCTATGTCCTGAATGGTATTGCCTAGGTTTTCTTCTAGGGTTTTTTATGGTTTTGGGTCTAACATTTAAGTCTTTAATCCATCTTGAATTAATTTTTGTATAAAGTGTAAGGAAGGGATCCAGTTTCAGCTTTCTACATGTGTCTAGCCAGTTTTCCCAGCACCATTTATTAAATCCCATTTCTTGTTTTTGTCAGGTTTGTCAGAGATCAGATGGTTTTAGGTGTGCAGTGTTATTTCTGAAGCCTCTGGTCTGTACCATTGGTGTATGTCTCTGTTGTGGTACCAGTACTATGCTGTTTTGATTACTGTAGCCTTGTAGCATAGTTTGAAGTCAGGTAGGATGATGCCTCCAGCTTTGTTCTTTTGGCTTAGGCAATACAGGCTCTTTTTTGGTTCTGTATGAACTTTAAAGTAATTTTATCCAATTCTGTGAAGAAAGTCATTGGTAGCTTGATGGGGATGGCATTGAATTTTTAAATTACCTTGGGCAGTATGGCCATTTTCAAGATATTGATTCATTCTATCCATGAGTATGGAATGTTCTTCTGTTTGTTTGTGTCTTCTTATTTCGTTGAGCAGTGGTTTGTAGTTCTCAAAGAGGTCCTTCACATCCCTTGTAAGTTAGATTCCTAGGTATTTTATTCCCTTTGAAGCAATTGTGAATGGAGTTCACTCATGATTTGGCTCTCTGTTTGTCTGTTATTGGTGTATAGGAATGCTTGTGATTTTTGCAGATTGATTTTGTATCCTGAGATTTTGCTGAAGTTTCTTATCAGCTTAAGGAGATTTCGGGCTGAGACGATGGGGTTTTCAAAGTGGACAATCATGTCATCTGCAAACAGGGACAATTTGACTTCCTCTTTTCCTAATTGAATACGCTTTATTGCTTTCTCCTGCCTGATTACCCTGGCCAGAACTTCCACCACTGTGTTGAATAGGAGTGGTGAGAGAGGGCATCCCTGTCTTCTGCTGGTTTTCAATGGGAATGCTTCTAGTTTTTGCCCATTCTATATGGTACTGGTTGTGGTTTTGTCATAAATAACTCTTATTATATTGAGATATGTTCCATCAATACCTAGTTTATTGAGAGTTTTTAGTATCAAGAACTGTTGAATTTTGTCAAAGGCCTTTTCTGCATCTATTGAGATAATCACGTGTTTTTGTCATCAGTTCTGTTTATGTGATGGATTACATTAATCTCTGTACGTTGAACCAGCCTTGCATCCCAGGGATGAAACCAACTTGATCTTGGTGGATAAGGTTTTTGATGTGCTGCTGGATTTGGTTTGATAGTATTTTATTCTGGATTTCCATATCATGTTCATCAGGGATATTGGTCTAAAATTCTCATTTCTTGTTATGTCTCTGCCAGGCTTTGGTATCAGGATGATGCTGGCCTCGCAGAATGAGTTATGGAGGATTCCCTCTTTTTCTATCAATTGGAATTGTTTCAGAAGGAATGGCACTAGCTTCTCTTTGTACCTCTGGTAGAATTCAGCTGTGAATCCATCTGGTCCTGGACTTTTTTTGGTTGGTAGGCTATTAATTATTGCCTCAATTTCAGAGCCTGTTATTGATCTATTCAATGACTCGACTTTTTCCTGGTACAGTCTTGGGAGGGTGTAGGTGTCCAGGAATTTATCAATTTCTTCTAGATTTTGTAGTTTACTTGTGTAGGGAGTTTATAGTATTCTCTGATGGTAGCTTGTATTACTGTGGGATCAGTGATGATATCTCCTTTATCATTTTTTATTGTGTTTAATTGATTCTTCTCTCTTTTCTTCTTTATTAGTCTTGCTAGAGGTCTATCCATTTTCTTGATCTTTTAAAAAAACCAGCTCCTTGAATCATTGGAAGGCTTTTTGTGTGTTTATCTCTTTGAGTTCTACTCTGATCTTAGTTATTTCTTGCCTTCTGCTAGCTTTTGAATTTGTTACTCTTGCTTCTCTAATTCTTTTAATTGTGATGTTAGGTTGTCGAGTTTAGATCTGTCCTGCTTTCAGTTGTGGGACTTGAGTGTTATAAATTTCACTCCACACACTGCTTTAAATGTGTTCCAGAGATTCTGGTACATTGTGTCTTTGTTCTCATTGGTTTCAAAGAACATCTGTATCTCTACCTTCATTTCATTATTTATCCAGCAGCCAATCAGGAGCAATTTGTTCAGTTTCCATGTAGTTGTACCGTTTTGGATGAGTTTATATATCCTGAGTTCTAATTTGATTACACTGTGGTCTGAAAGATGGTGTGTTGTGATTTCTGTTCTTTTACTTTTGCTGTGGAGTGCTTTATGTACAACTATGTGGTCCATTTTGGAATAAATATGATGTGGTGCTGAGAAGAATGTATATTCTGTTGATTTGGAGTGGAGAGTTTTGTAGATGTCTATTAGATCTGCTTAGTGCAGAGCTGAGTTCAAGTCCTGGATATCCTTGTTAACCTTCTGTCTCATTGATCTGTCTAATATTGACAGTGGGGTGTTAAAGTCTCCCATTATTAATGTGTGGAATTTTAAGTCTCTTTGTAGGACTCTCAAGACTTGCTTTATGAATCTGGGTGCTCCTGTGTTGGGTGCATATACATTTAGGATAGTTAGCTCTTCTTGTTGAATTGATCCCTTTACCATTGTATAATGGCCTTTGTCTTTCTTGTCTTTTGTTGGTTTAACGTCTGTCTTATCAGAGACTAGGATTGCAATCCTTGTTTTTTTTTGTTTTTTTCTTTTCATTTGCTTGGTAAATATCCTCCATCCCTTTATTTTGAGCCTATGTGTGTCTCTACATGTGAGATGGGTCTCTTGAATACAGCACACTGATCGGTCTTGACTCTTTATCCAATTTGCCAATCTGTGTCTTTTAATTGGGGCATTTAGCACATTTACATTTAAGTTTAATATTGTTATGTGTGAATTTGAACATGGCATTATGATGTTAGCTGGTTATTTTGCCCGTTAGTTGTTGCAGTTTCTTCCTAGCATCGATAGTCTTTACAATTTGGCATGTTTTTGCAGTGGCTGGTACCGGTTGTTCCTTTCCATGTTTAGTGCTTCCTTCAGGAACTCTTGTAAGGCAGGCCTGGTGGTGATAAAATCTCTCAACATTTGCTTGTCTGTTAAGGATTTTATTTCTCCTTCACTTATGAAGTTTAGTTTGTCTGGATGTGAAATTCTGGGTTGAAAATTCTTTTCTTTAAGAATGTTAAATATTAGCCCCCACTCTTTTCTGGCCTGTAAGGTTTCTGCTGAGAGATCCACTTTAATCTCATGGGCTTCCCTTTGTGGATAACCCGCCCTTTCTCTCTGGCTGTCCTTAGCATTTTTCCCTTCATTTCAACCTTGGTGAATCTGACAGTTATGTGTCTTGGGGTTGCTCTTCTCGAGGAGCATCTTTTTGGTGTTCTCTGTATTTCCTGAATTTGAATGTTGGCCTGCCTTGCTAGGTTGGGGTAGTTCTCCTGGATAATATCCTGAAGAGTGTGTTCTAACTTGATTCCATTCTCCCCATCACTTTCAGGTACACCAATCAAACATAGATTTGGTCTTTTCACATATTTCCATATTTCTTGGAGGCTTTGTTCATTCCTTTTTACTCTTTTTTCTCTAAACTTCTCTTCTCACTTCATGTCATTAATTTGATCTTCAATCACTGATACCCTTTCTTCCACTTGATTGAATCAGCTACTGAAGCTTGAGCATGTGTCATGTCTCCCCATCTTTGTGGTTTTACCTGTCTTTGGTCTTTGATGTTGATGACCTACAGATGGAATTATGGTGTGGATGTCCTTTTGTGGATGTTGATGTTGATGCTGTTCCTTTCTGTTTGTTAGTTTTTCTTCTAACAGTCAGACCCTTCAGTTGCAGGTCTGTTGGAGTTTGCTGGAGGTCCACTCCAGACCCTATTTGCCTGGTTATCGCCAGTGGAGGCTACAGAACAGCAACGATTGCTGCCTGATCTTTCCTCTGGAAACTCCACCCCAGAGGGGCATCCACCTGTTTGAGGTGTCTGTCAGTCCCTACTGGGAGGTGTTTCCCAGTCAGGCTACCCAGGGGTCGGGGACCCACTTGCAGAGGCAGTCTGTCCATTCTCCTAGCTCGAATGCCATGCTGAGAGACTGCTCTCTTCAGTGATGTGAGACAGGGATGTTTAAGTCACAAAAGCTGTCTGCTGCCTTTTGTTCTACTATGCCCTGACTCCAGAGGTGGAATCTATAGAGGCAGTAGGCCTTGCTGAGCTGCAGTGGGCTCTTCCCAGTTCGTGCTTCTGGGCCTTTTTGTTTACATCGTGAGCTACTCAAGCCTCAGCAATGAAGGATGCCCCTCCCCCCATCAATCTGTAGTGTGGCAGGTTGATCACAGACCTCTACATTAGCAGTGAGCAAGGTTCCATGGGCATGGGACCCACCAAACCAGTCACAGGAGGGTATCTCCTGGACTGCCAGTTGCTAAGACTGTGGGAAAAGCACAGCATTTTTTCAGGAGTGTACCATTTCTCCGGGTACAGCCTGTCATGGCTTCCCTTGGCTAGGAAGGGGAAATTCCCTGACCCCTTTTGCTTCCCAGGTGAGGCGACACTCTGCCCTGCTTCAGCTTGCCCTCTGTAGGCTGCACCTACTTTCTGACCAGTTCCAGTGAGATGAACCAGGTACCTCAGTTGGAAATGCAAAAATCACCCATCTTCTGCATCAGTCATGCTGGGAGCTGCAGACTAGAGGTGTTCTTATTCAACCATCTCGGAACAGACCCCTCTTGTGCTCTTTTTCTTTACAGTTTATGTCATCTCTGTCACTTGCATTCATGTGAAGACACCACCAAACATGCTTTGTGTGAGCAATAAAGCCTTTTAATCACCTGGGTGCAGGCAGGCTGAGTCCGAAAAGAGAGTCAGCAAAGGGAGTTGGGGATGGGGCCATTTTATAGGATTTGGGTAGGTAGTGGAAAATTACAGTCAAAGAGGGTTGTTCTCTTGGGGGCAGGGGCGGGGGTCACAAGGTGCTCAGTGGGGCAGTTTTTGAGCAAGGATGAGCCAGGAGAAGGAATTTCACAAGGTAATGTCATCAGTTAAGGCAGGAACTGGCTATTTTCACTTCTTTTGCGATTCTTCAGTTACTTCAGGCCATCTGGATGTGTACGTGCAGGCTTGTGCTCAGAGGCCTGAAAATGACCACTCTTCATTCCTTTGGGAAACCGCCTCTCAAGTGCATGTTTAGATCATGTGATTTATCTGTGTCTGCTCTTAGCTTAACGTTACGTGCAAAAACCATTTTACTTTTATTATAATACAGAGTTTTGTCTGTTTTAAAGTACTATACTTCTCTTTAAACAGAAGTCATTCTAAATACTGTTTCAGTGATTTGAAACTACAAGCTTCAAATAGGAAAAATAAATGACTCCCTACATCTTATTTATGAATTCCCTGCAGGCCTGCTCCACTAACAAAAGTTTTCACTCATAAATGTATTAGTTGAATTTTGTTGTAAGTGAATCAGTTACTTTTTACTCTTACTTGACAGAGTAGATGATTCAATTCATGCAAGTCAGAATGTCAAAATTTTCCAGCAATCTAAGAAAAGGCTGATTTCAATGACAGGAACTCTATGAACACGTGAGTTCTTTGTCCTATGGAACTATCACCATCATGACACATAGCTAAGGTCTTTAAGTCACATTTATAAACTTGATTCTGTCAGAATTTTGGCATGGACCAAAATTAAAAGAAAATTTGTCTCTCTCATTTCTCTTGTGCAGATTACTTACAATCTGATTCACTCATTAATTGTTCTTTTTATCCTTGACTTGTTAAGTACAAAGCAGTCTCTGAAGCAGAAATAAATTGTCAAAAATTAAAAGCCAAGCAAAGGATCAGTAACTTGCCCTTTATGCGTTGAAAAGCCCCAGGCAAGTTACTTCAAGTCTTTGAATCATTATCTTGGTGTCTCACATGTCTTGATGATCACTGATGATCTCCTATGTGACATAATGTTCTTTTTGTGCATAAAGATTAGCCTGTATGTGGTTATGCAGCTCTTTTCAAAGTTATCTTCTTTGCAGCAACAGTTTCTATAAAACCCTTTGATATCCTTGATCAGAAAGTAAGTGCTTGCCTTCAGGTAACATAAAGGTATCTTAGCAACAGGAGGAGAAATTAACTGCTTACTGCAGTGATATGTAAAAAAAAAAAAAAAAAAAAACTCTATATTTTGAATGAACTAAGTATATTTGTCAAGAAGAGTCCAGTCAAGGTGGTTTCAATTTCTACTCATTGCTAATTTAATTATTCACTGAGGATCTCGTCTTTGTTTCACCTCACATTTCTCTCTTGCTTGAAAAAGAAAATGAATTTATAGATTCAGTCCTAGATTTGTAAGAGTGTCTCAAAGATGTGTTGAAATTCTTTTCCTATTCAGTGTAACATATATCCTGATTCTACCTTTTTCACATCTCAGATTTACTGTAATCTACAGGAGAAAAGCTCCATTTACAAACTACGTAGTTTACAAAGAGTACCTTCCAGAATGTTTAATAGAATGTAATGTCAGATGTAATAAACTGTAATAGAATCTGACAAAAGAATCTGAGATTAACAGCTTTTCAAATCCTAAAGAAATTAAAAGATAAAGGGAAAACAATAGCTTTGTAAGGGAAGCCAAAATAAAAATATAACTATAACCAGGCATTATGTTTGTAAGCCCAAGTATAGTTAGCAATGAGCAGAATTCAGCAAAGGAAATGGTGTTGGTGGGTCATGTTTCAACAACCAGCAAAATAACAGAAACACACAGTATTCAACCAAGGAAAATAGACTGTTAGCTCATTAGTAGCATAAGGTGTCCCCACCTTTTTTTTTTTTTTAATCAAATCTGATTTATTTCTCTTTTTTTTCCATTGTATTATGTCAAAAGTATACAGTGTTACTGCAGGTTTCAAGAAAAAAAATAACATATATAATTTTTTAGCCATTGTATTTTCTATATGTATAATGTATCAGTAGAAGAAAACAATGGAGAAAGAGGGGTAGGTAGAAAGGCAGATAAATTATTTTTCCCTTTTATAAATATATATTAATTTACATATTTATGGGGTGCATACGAGTGTTTGTTACATGCATACACGAGGTAATGATAAGTCAGGGTATTTGGGGTATTCATCAACTTGAGCATTTATCATGTTTATATGTTGGTAACATTTCAAGTCATTTCTTCTGGTTACTTTGAAATATACATAACACTACAGCTAAGTATATTCACCCTAGTCTGCAATCAAACATTAGAACTTATTTATTCTAACTAACTGTATGTTTGTATCCATAACCAGCCTCTCTCCATTCCCAAGTAACCCCCTACCCAGTCTCTGGTATGGATTGTGTCCACAGGATTAAAGTTTTGTCTCATAAATGAGTGAGAACATGCAATATTTGTCTTTCTGTGCATGGATTATTTCATTTAATGACTTCCAGTTCCATTCATGTTGCTGGAAATGACATGATTTGATTCCTAATTTATAGCCAAATAGTATTTCATTGTGTATGTATACCACACTCTCTTTGCCATTTATCTGTTGATGGGCACTAAAGTTGATTCTGTCTCTTAGTTATTGTGAAAAGTGCTGCCATAAACATATGAGTGTAGGTATCCTTTTTTTTTATTCTTTTAATTTTTTAGTTCCTTTAAAAAAATGTTTTATCAGACCTGTCAGGGATGAAAGGTATCTTTTAGATATACTGATTATTTTTGTTTGGGTAGATACACAGTAGTGGGATTGCTAGATCTTATGGTAGCTCTAATTTTAGTTTTTTGAAAAATCTCCATGCTGTTTTCCATAGTGATTGTACTAATTTACATTCACACAGTGTATAAGAATTTCTCTTTCTTTGCTTGCTCATGTTCACTTGTTATTTTTTGTTTTTTTAATAATAGCTATTCCAACCGGGGTGAGATAATATCTCACGGTGGTTTTGACTTGCATTTCCATGATGATTCATGACTTAAACATTTTGAAAATTTACTTGTTGGCCATCTGTATGTCTTCTTTTGAGAAATGTCTATTCATGTCCTTTGCCTATTTTTAATAGGATATTTTTTCTTTCCTTTTTTTCTTTTCTTTTTTTTTTTTTTTTTTTACTGTTGATATGTTTGAGTTCATTGTATATTCTGGATATTAATCTCTTGTCAGATGAGTACTTTGCAAATATCTTTTCCTATTCAAGTCATTGTTTATTCATTCTGTTTGTTGCTTTTGCTGTGCAGAGGTTTTTAGTTTAATATAGTCCCTTTTTACTAAAGATTGCTTTGGCTATTCAGGCTATATTTTTGTTCCATATACGTTTCAGGTTTGTTTTTCTATTTTTGTAAAAATGATGTCAATATTTTTATAGAGATAGTATTGCATTTGAAGATAGCTTTGGGTAATATGGTCATTTTAATGATATCCTCCTGATCCATGAACATGGGATGTCTTTTCATTTGTCTCTGTCCTCTTCAGTTTTTTTCATCAGTATTCTGTAATTTTCCTTTTAGAGATATTCCACCGCCATGGTTAAATTTATTCCTAGGTATTTTATTTTATTTTTTGTAGCTATTGTAATGTGATTGCATTCTTTTTCAGTTATTTCATTATTGGCATACAAAAGTGTTACTGATTTTTATGTATTAAATTTGTATCCTGCTAATTTACTGAATTTGTTTATCAGTTGTAAGAGTTTTCTGGTGGAATCCTTTGGTTTTCCTAGAAAATAAGAATATGACATCTGCAAAGAGTGACAATTTGACTTCCTATTTTCAATTTGAATACACTTCCTTTCCTTCCTTCCTTGCCTTCCTTCCTTTCTGTCTTCCTTCCTTGACTTCCTTCCTTCCTTGCCTGCCTTCCTTCCTGCCTTCCTTCCTTGCCTGCCTGCCTGCCTGCCTGCCTTCCTTCCTTCCTTCCTTCCTTCCTTCCTTCCTTCCTTCCTTCCTTCCTTCCTTCCTTCCTTCCTTCTTTCCTTCTTTCCTTCCTTTCTTTTCTTTCTATTTTGCCTGTTAGTTCTGGCCAGGGCTTCCAGTACTATGCTGAACAGGAGAAGTGAAAGTGGACATTCTTGTCTTGTTCCAGTTCTTAGACAAAAGACTTTCAACTTTTCACCATTTAGTATGATGTTAGCTGTTGGTTTGTCATATATGGTCTTCATCAGTTTGAAGTATGGTCCTTCTTTGCCTAGTTTGCTGGGGAGTTTTATCATAAAGCAGTGTTGAATTTTGTCAAATGCTTTTTCTGCATCTATTAAGATGATCATATGATTTTTGTCCTTCATTCTGTTGATGTGATGTATCATGCTTATTGATTTGTGTATGTTGAATCATCCTTGCATCTCTAGTACAAGTTCTACTTGTTCATGCTGTATTGTCTTTTTGATGTGATTTGGATTTGGTTTGCTAGATCCATTGTACCTATGTTCATCAGGGATATTGGCTGAGGTTTTCTTTATTTCTTGTGTCCTTATCTAATTTTGGTATCAGGGTAATGCTGGATGTAGAATGAGTTAGGGACAAGTCCCTTCTATTCAGTTTTTTGGAATACTTTGAGTAGGATTGATATTGGTTTTTCTCTGTATGTTTGGTAGAATTGCACAGTGAATCCGTCTGGTCCTGGGCTTTCCTTTGTTGGGAGACATTTATTACTGATTCAATCTTGCTACCTGTTGCTGGTTTGTTCAGGTTTTCTAGTTCTTTGTGATTCAATATTGGTAGGTTGTATATTTCCAGGAATGTAACCATTTCCTCTAGGTTTTCCAGTTTGTTAGCATGTAGTTGTTCATAATAATCTCTGATGATTATTCATATTTCTGTGGAATTAGTTGCAATGTCTCCTTTTTCATTTCTGGTTTGTTTCATTTGGTCTTCTCTCTCTTTTTTTTGGGTTAGTTTAGGGAGAGGTTGATCAATTCTGTGTATCTTTTTAAAGAACAAACTATTTGTTTCATTGATCTTTTGTATGTTTTTTAATTCTCTATTTTGTTTAATTCTGCTTTGATTTTATTATTTCTTTTCTTCAACTATTTTTTGGCTTAGTTTGTTGTTGATTTTCTTATTATTTGAGGTGCATTATTTGATTATTTATGTTAAATCTTTCTGGTTTCTTTTTTTTTTTTTGATGTAGGCATTTATTGCTATAATATTCTGTCTTAGCATGGATTTTGCTGTGTCACACAGATTTTGGCATGCTGTGTTTCTATTTTCATTTGTTTCAAGAATTTTTTTATTTCTATTTTAATTTTTTCATTGGCCCAATGGCCATTCAGAAGCAATGTTGCTTTATTTCCACATATTTGTATAGTTTCCAAGATTGCTCTTGGTATTGATTGCTAGTTTTATTCCATTATGGTCTGAGCAGATACTTGATATGACTTTGATTTTTAAAAATTTGTTGAAACTTCTGCAGTTGTTGTATAAAATATTTTGCGAATTTCTGTTATGTCAATTTGGTTTAAAATCCAGTTGAAGTCCAAAGTTTCTTTGTTAATTTTCTGTCTATATGACCTGTAAAATCCTCAGAGTAGAGAGTCAAAGTCTGCCATATTGTTGTATTAGAATCTATTTCTTTCTTTAGGCCCAGTAATATTTGCTTTATTAATCTGGGTGCTTCAGTGTTGGATGCATATATGTTTAAAATTATTATATCCTTTTGCTGGATTGATCCTTTTATTATTACATAATGCCTTTCTTTGTCTTTTTCAAACTACTTTGACTTAAAGTCTGTTTTAGCAGATATAAGTATAACTATTTCTGCTGTCTTTTGGTTTCTGTTTGTATGGAATATCTCCATCCCTTTACTTTCAATCTATATGTGTCTTTACAGGTAAAGTGTTTCTTGCAGGCAACATATGGTTGGATCATGGCTCTCTAACCATCCAACCAGTCTATATCTTTCAAGTGGAGAACTCAATCCATTTACACTCAGGGTTATTATTTATAGGTGAGGTTTGTTCCTGTCATATTGTTGTTTTCTGTTTTTCTTTTTTGTTTGTTTTGTTTCTTTCTTTTTCTCTTATTGACTGTCCTTGTGGTTTACAATTTTCTGTGGTTGTACCTTTTGAGTCTTTTATTTTCCTCATTTATGTGTTTGCTTTACCACTGAATTTTCATTTTCTTGTGTTTTCATGAAGGAAACTGTCATTCTTTTGCTTCCAGATTTAGACTCTGTTGAGTGTTTCTTGTAAGACTGGTTCAGTAATGATGGATTCTCTCAGTATTTGATATCTGGGAAGATTTTATTTCTCCTTTATTTATGAAGGATGATTTGCTGGATATAAAATCCATGGGTGGTGTTTATTTTCTTTCAGCACTTTGACTATATCATCCCATTCTCCCCTGGTCTGTGAGATGTCAGCTGAGAAGCCCACTTTTAGTCTGATAGGGACTCCTTTATAGACTATTAGACGCTTTCAATGTTTTTAAAATTGTATCTGTCATTGACTTGATATAGTTTGACCAAAAGGTGTTGTGGAGAAGAGTTTTTGCATGGTATGTGTTGTGGATTGCTAGGTTTCCCGTGTCTGGATGCCTAAAATCACTTGCTGGACTTGAGATGTTTTTATCTGTTATGTTTTAATAGGTTTTCAAATGCTTTTATTCTCTCTTTGCCTTTGGGGATACTGATAATTCATATATTTGATTGCTTTATAGTGTTCCCTATATCATGAAAACTTTGTTCATTCTTTTCTATTCTTTTTAAATTTTCTTTGGTCTGACTAGATTGCTTCAAAAGAACTGTCTTCAAGTTCTGATGTTCTGTCTTCTGCTTGATCTAGTCTACTGTTGAAGCTTTTTAGTGTATTTTGTATTTCATTTAAGGAATTCTTCAGTTCTGGAATTTCTGTTTGGTTCTTTTTTATGATACCTCTCCCTTTGGTAAATTTATCAACAATATTTCAATTATTTTTTTGATTTCTTTGTATTGTTTTTGGGATTCTTTTATATCCCACTTTGCTTCTTTAGTATCATAATTTTGAACTATTTTTCTGGGATTTTGTAAATTTTTTGATTGGGGTCCAATACTACAGGATTATTTTATTCCTTTGAAGGTGTTAGATTTCCTTGCTTTTTTTCTGCTTTCTTGTGTTATTAGGTTGATATATGTGCATCTGGGATAATAGTCACTCCCTCTAATTTTTTGAATTTGCTTTAGTATGGTAGGGCTTTTTCCTGAAGGTGTACCAGTGGTGTTGGTGGGGTAGTAGCCTTTGCCTTTGGTTCCAGGTACATGCAGTAGCATAGTCTCTATATAATTTCTTTGGCTGTGAGCAGCAGGAATGATATCTGTGATATTCTTAATGGTTTAGGGTTTGGTTATTAGTGGTGGCTGTGGTGAAGTTTTTCTGGGGGGAGAGATGCCAGATGGGTAAGTCTTTTGGCTCCAGTGGTGGCAGCAGTGGGCTGAGCATGCCTATTATTGAGTCCAGGGTGGCATACACTGACAGTGGTGTTATTGAGACCAGGGAGGGCAATTC
This sequence comes from Rhinopithecus roxellana, assembly GCF_007565055.1. NCBI lineage: Eukaryota > Metazoa > Chordata > Mammalia > Primates > Cercopithecidae > Rhinopithecus > Rhinopithecus roxellana. The sequence goes on along the minus strand of NC_044550.1, from coordinate 183,355,700 downwards.
TTGGGTATTCTCATGGCCTGCTTGTATGTCAGTAGTGGCATTGGTGGGCAGGGCAGTTGAGCGGGTTCTCTGTTTTGTTCGCCAGCAGTGTACACTGGTGTTGGCAGTGGCTGCAGAGTGAGATTGCCACCCACCAACCCAGAAACACAGCTCTCAGGCTCATCTGCTCTTGGTGGCAGCAGTGCCACAGTGCCACACAGGCAGGGAAAGGATCTCATCCTTTGTGTGTGAGCCTAAGCATGAGGTCTTACTGTCAATGGGGGCACAGTTGTCACTCACAGCCCCATACCAGAAACCCTCTAGTTCACCCATCCAAGCCTCCAGTGGCAGCAGCAGCTGTGGCTTCTGTGGTGTGCAGAGAGAAAAGAAGGGGTCCTTCTTTTTACATATAAGTCTGAATACAAAGCCCACTCTGTCAGTGGGAGGGGATCTCATGCTCTACTTGTGAGGCTGAGCACAGAGTTTGTGTTGCTGCTGGGGTTGGGGTCATTTCTCATAGCCCCAGAAAGGATGCCCTTGGGCTCTGAAAAGTGCATACTTTGGTTTCCTTTGTCCCACAGTCTGCCTTTTTGGTGCCCTGGACTTTCCTTTTCCCCCAGAGTAGAAGTCCCTGTGGGATAGACTACTGGAGACACTGAACACCTTTGAATCCAGCTAGCACTGTGACACTGTAGCCTTCTGGGTGGGCACAGGGGGATGTCTATGGGTGCTTCTTGGATATCATGATATTGAGGCCGTGGTTCCCAAGGCAAAATGAAGCCCCATGGTGGCTGTGCTCTCACAACGGCACCCTGCTGCAGCTGCTTAGGTCTTATGGATGTGAGTGAGCAGCACAAGTTTCCTTTCTGGTGCAATGCTCTCCTGATTTGGGTCTCCAAATGAGTGCCTATTCTAATGTCAGGGTTCACGTAAGTGGAAAAGCGCTCTCATGGTTTGGACTGCAGCAGTCTGTGGTGGGCATGTGGACCACTGAATTTCCCTCACTTACTCTTTTCTTATAATACAGAGCCAATCTGGGCTCCCAGCAAATCTTGGCTGAACTGGCTGCTGCCTTCCTCCTCATTCTGTGCCTCAGGTGTTTCTCATACTTCTCTGTTGGACTCTAATGTTCTCACTAAGATGTTCTCTTCAAGATAAGATAAACCAATGGTAATGTTGGGTCTTCTTTCTGGAAAGGGTAGGTGTCTGATGTCTCTAGTCAGCTACCTTGAACTGGAATCCCAGGGGCCTTTGGTACTAGACAAATCTCTTCATTCACAGGCAAGGGAAGGGGTGCTATGAGAGAACATGGGAAGCAAGAATCAAAGCCAGAACTTGTGTTCTCATTTTCTGATTCCAAATCAGGTGCTTGTTCCCTACCATGCGGCTTGTTTAAACTGAATTGTAATTTTATCCATCTTCATTTTTGTTTTACTCCCTGACTGCAGTGTGTTAGAGGTATGTGTGAATATCCCAATTGTGTATGAACATGGCCTATTGGTCTGCTGTAATTTGCATGAGTAAATAAGATATTCATTGTTTGGACAAGAGAAAAAAGGAAAGGAAATATGGAATGTAGGCTTTTGTACCATTTTTTTTTCTTACTACTGAATTTTAGAATAAATTTGCCCATGTTGTAAGGCATAAAAACTCTGGAGATAATAAAATATAGCTCCTGTGTATGAAAGGAATAGACAGCTTTTTCCGATTTTAAAGATTATCATGTTTAGTTAAAAACTGAAATACTGTAGGAAAAGGCAGTAAGTGCTAAAAATATAGATGATTAAAAACAGATCCAAAGAGTGAGGAACAGCTCATTCAAGTTGTGTGTGTTTCTTTCATCAAGAAACACAGGGAAAACTTCAAGAAATAATTTATATGTATGCTCCTGGACTTGAATTTGCATACAACCAACAGCCTTAGCAGTAAATTACATCCTGCTGCTGACTTTTAAAAGCCCTTAATGTGGTAATAAATCCACACTAGAGTATAGAGGTTCAGTTAGAGAAAAATAGAGGTCTCCCTTTGTTTAGGGTTTGTGCTGATTCCTTTCCTTTTCCTTCCTTCCTTCCTTCCTTCCTTCCTTCCTTCCTTCCTTCCTTCCTTCCTTCCTTCCTTCCTTCCTTTCAGAGATTTTTGTTTTCAGTATATTTTGATTTTTGGTCATCTCATTTCAGCTCATAAAATTAAAGTGAAGCCATAACAAAAATGACCAATTTGTTGACAATTTTATAGGTATTTGGAATTTTGAGATAGAGTCTGTGGCTGTATTGAACATGAATACCAAGTGATTTACTATATCTCTTGAACTATTTGAGGGTAATCATATAAATGAAGGTATCTTTCTTTAGAACAACCCAAAATACTTTTGTATCTATCTCACAGAAATTGAGATATGTAATTAAATTTCTGAAGTCTGAGGTTCCATCTAGTTTCTCCTTGTAAAGTAAGTGTGTGACTTTAGCAAGTAGTTTAGCTTATTTGAACTGTAGTATCTTAACTGTAAAATCAAAGTAATAGTAAAAATATTTGTAGTTAGAAATAACCTGTGTCCATAGCAATTTACAATTATATTAGATGGAAATAACCTTGGATTTGGAATCACAGTGCCTGCAGTCAGGTTCCAGCTTCTCCATAATGTCTATTTTTTGAGAAACCTGATTTTCTGAACTTCTATTTCGAATTTTACTTGTGATAAACTACACAGTATTTCTGTGAGGAGCTAAATATATGTATACATGTATTTATATGTAAAAACTTTTTTAAAAATGTCATGAAAATGTGAATTTCTTCTATTACTTTTAAGTACTGAGGCTTTATAAACATACACACACACACGCACACACACACACACACACATATACATCCACACTGATATGCCCTAACGTGTTGTATAGAATTCTGATCATGGACTCCTGTACACTTCAGCCAGTATTTAATTGCTCAAAATGCCCTTGATGCTCTTTTTTGAATGGAATTTAGAGCCAGTGTTCAAGCAAAAGAAGATTATTTTATTACTTTATAGTTACACTTTGTAACAGACATTAAACACTGACAAGCCAAATCTAAAATATTAGACTTCTCTCACATAAACATTCCAAAGCTCATTCAGGAAGTGAAGCTATAAGAATATAAAACTACACATGATTTGGGGAAGTTCATTTAAAATCCTTTAGCTTCAAAGCTAAAGTCCATTAAGGAAAGAAAAATTTTAATTTTAGTAAAAAATATACTTTTCATAGAGGCAGCTTGGGATAGGAGAGGGCAACAGAGTATGATTCATAAACGAATAGATAAATGCATCAGACATTCCCAAGGTAAAGACAAAAGACAAAAAAAAATTGAGTTTACATTCATTATCCTAACTGGCCCTGATTGTAGAACAAGGGTTAGGTTTGAGGGTTAATTCAGGTTCTGCAAGGAAATTTGTGATTGTTACCTTATATTTTATGGATTTGGAACCTTATGCTCAAAAGGCTCAAGTTAGTTTGTATTGGGTTTCACAGCCAGCAAGTAGAAAAGCCAGGATTCAGAACTGTGCTCTCTGACCTCCCCTGCTGCAGACGTGTATGTGATACTGTTTGAGTAGATATATTGTGCCAATTGAGTAAAATGACAAGTCTCAATCATTTTAGGAAATTTGTTTGCCAAAGTTATGGACTCGCCCGGGAAGACAGGTCTGTGCCTTTCTCCGAAGATAATTTTGAGGGCTCCAAATTTGAAGGGGAGAGGGCAGGATATCGAGAAGTACACAGTTTTCATGTAAGAGGGGGCTTAGGGAAAAGTAGCCATTCATGCCTTTGCCTGGCTCAGAGAATCTGCATTTTTTACATAAGATGACACAAACAAAAGGGTCAGAGGGAAAATGTGGGAATCTGCATTTTACGTAAGTTAACACAGACAAAATGGAGTAGGGTTACAATCAGATGTGCATTTGTGTCTGATGGGCTGAGATGACTGCACCCGTAAAGATAAGCTACCAATTTGCATTGCTATGGTGAAGTTTTAACAGCTCACTAGGAATTTTCTTGTGGGGAAAATACGGGGACGCTTGTAGCTTTTCTTCTTGTAGTCATCGTATTTAGGAACCAAAAGGGGAAAGCAGGTTTGAGTGACCCAGTTCCCAGCTTGACTTTTCCCTTTGGCTAAATGAGTTTAGGGTCCCCAAATTTAATTTTCTTTCAAAAATGAATGCTGCAGGTTAAAAATAAAGTGGTCTATAAAAATAAAATATTGTTGAGCTGAACTTTCCTCTTCCAAGTGGGAAAGACACCCACCAATGCCCTCATGCATGTAGAAGGAAACAAGCACTCCCTTTACGTGCCAGTTCTCGGGCATGTTACTTTTATAACTGGACGTAAGAAAAGGATATAAATGCCTTTAGGGTGCCCCCTGTATAGTTGGCAATAACTATATTTGTACACACAGTTTTGCTACCAGTCAAAAATCCTATCAGGATTTGATGAGAATCAAAGAGCTCATTTCATAAGGAAAAGGGTCTTAATTTTCTCCTCCGCCCTGGCTTTTCATGACCATATCTACATTTGAGTGACAGTTTCATAAGAACAAACCGAGGACATGAAGGAGGAGATGCTTTCTTTGGCCAGATGTGAAAGAACCAGGCACATTTCTAGATGAATAAAACATTTGAATATTACAGCAATTGATTATATTATGGCACTCTCCTTTGCTACTCAAAATTTAAACTTCCTTATAATGCCCAATTTTTTATAAAGATAGTATTGGGTTTATAAAATTTAAATAGAAAAGTAGACTCTCATAGGAGTAAGGTATGACAATGATAATAATTGTTATATTTGAACAACATTTAATTCTGCAATACATTTTATTATAAGAAATTTTATTTTAATTTTATAATACATATTGTTGAACAGCAACTTTTTGCTGTAGCCAGAACACAAGAGGAAATAATATGTATTTTAATTCTGATCATAGAGAAAACACACTAACACATATACCATCTTATTCTTTTTGGAATGAAATACAGAGACTTGACCATTCTTTTCTACTCTCCACCTCCAAGACTTATTTTGTGCACTGATTTCTTTGTGATGTGAACAATGAATTATAGGGGCAAAATAAGGTGCTTCCTATGGCTGCTAAGAGGGCCAATAGCCACTGATATGCCAACAAATCTCAGCTTAATATTTTCTCCTTCAAATATGTTCCTCTTTCTATACTCTTTAATAAATGAAATAATCATTTCTAGGTTTTAAAATCAGAAACTTGGCATATTCCTTGATTCCTCTTCTGTCACTCCTCCATATTCCTACATTCAGTCACTAGGAACTGTCAGAGGCATTTGAACCAGAGCGACTCCACTTTGAGTGATGGCTAGGAAAATGAGGCTGAGAGCCGCTGGGCTGCATTCCAGAAAATTAGGCATTCCTAGCCTCTAGATGTTTACGATTAAGGAAACAAATGAATGATGTTTACTGAAACAGAACCCAGACTTGGGTGTGTCCAGATATCCTGATATCTGGAGAACAAGGGCATTCCTAATTTTGCTTTAAAGATAATAATACTGATTCTTGCAAAATATAGTAATTAAGAAAATTAATCCTTTATCACAAAACCTTGTAGCAGAGCACATCTCCTCCCTAAGATCTATTTTTATCATATATATACACATATATACACATACATATATACATATATATACACATATACACACACACATACACACACATATATATATATGCATTGTACCTAGGGTGGATGTGTTCTTACTTTCAGGAATGTCCTACTTGGTCTTTGAAGTAGCTGTCCTTTCACCACTTTATTTTCTTAATAAATTTGCTTTTACTTTGCACTGTGGACTCACCCTGAATTTTTTCCTGGGCGAGATCCAGGAACTCTCTCTTGGGGTCTCGATTGGGACCCCTTTCCGGTAGAACTATTGATGCTATCTCATTATTCTCTTGGATTTTCTCCATATAGGCCACTCTCTTAGTTCAGGCCATCATCCTCTCTTGCTTTGGTCATTTCATAACTTCTGAATGCTTTCCTTCTTTTTTGTTTTGCCTTACTACATTCATTTCTGTTTCTTGGCATTTCATATTTTTTTTCCTTGTTTTTCCTTGCTGACTGGAAATATATGCTTTCTTTACCATACCAAGAACGCCATGCATCTCTTTATTAATGGCAACGATTACTAGACCACAACCTATCCTTTTGCTTGAAGACTTTCTTGGAGCCTGTTGTATTTCTGTTCTAATTTGGATATTGCTTTCAGGATTGCTGCTAAACTCTTATTCTTATAAATATATATATATTTTTTTCATGGGAAGTCTTGGTTTAATGCCACTGTTTCTTATATCCTACATATTTTCTTCTTTCTTGCATATATATTTTTATGGGAATCTATTCTTTCTTGCATATATATATTTTATGGGAATCTATTTTCTTTTCTTTTTTTTTTTTTTTTTTGAGACAGAGTCTCACTCTGTTGCCAGGCTGGAGTGTAGTGGTGTGATCTGCAACCTCCGCCTCCGAAGTTCAAGCAATTCTTCTGCCTCAGCCTCCTGAGTAGCTGTGACTACAGGCACATGCCACCATGCCCAGGTAATTTCTGCATTTTTGGTGGAGATGGAGTTTCACCATGTGGACCAGGACCTTGTGATCCACCTGCCTTGGCCTCCCAAAGTGCTGGGATTACAGACATGAGCCACCATGTCTGGTGGGAATCAATTTTCAAGAAAATTATTCAAAAGGGGAAACTGAGAGTAAACTTTGAGTGTTTATGTATTTTTATTTTGCTTTTATGTGTGGAATTTTATATTCAACTAATTTTCTCTCAGAACTTTAAAGACATTTTCCATTGTCTTGCATCATATAGTGTCAAAATAAGAAGAGCATAATGCCTGTACATTTCTCTTTCTTTTGTAGATGACCTTTTATATTTTTTTCTATTTCCATGGTGACCTCAAGATTTCAGTATAATTGGAGTTGTGGGATTTCACACTGACCAAACAAACACAACACCTCCCTGTAGGAATATTTATTACAATCCAGAGTATATAGAACTTTCACAAAAATAGACTTTACCCTAACAATGAGATCCAAACTGAAAAATTACAAACCAGATATAGAAAAATATCCCAATATGAGAGAGACATAGGATATACAACAGATAAAAGTATTATTCATCCTTCACCCCAGTAATCTAAGGTGTTAGATAAATATCGTAGAGGTGACAAAATAATTAAGTTTAGAGTTATTTTAAAATATAAATAATCATAAAACCATATGAAAGTTGCACATTTTAACAAAAGACATATTTGTCAAAGAACCAGATCAGCCCAGCAATAAGAAATCGTATTGAAATTTTAAAAGACTCTGTATATAGTGAAAAAATTAAATAGCAAATTAGCCATACGTGAAGAGAGAACAAGTGTGTTGAGATAAGGTACTATGGAAATTACACACAACATCACACAAATCTATAGAATGATATAAAACATGAACACGAAGTTATGAGATAAGGAAGACAGAATGAGAACATCTGACAAATATCAAGTAGAAACTACAAAAGGAGTAGAATACAAAAAGGTGGCATAGTATTTGAAATGATAATAGCCAAAAATATTTCCAGAACTTAAGAAAATTACTAATTTTCATATTGGTATTTAGGAAGTATATAATCGCTTCATATTAGACCTCTGTGAAGATCACTTTCTCTTTTAAGAGTCCTTTTAAATGTGCATATTCAATTCAAACTCCCTTTGCCTGGCTAACTCTTACATATATTCTTCAGAAATAGATGCCATCTTCTATGAGAAGTCCTCTGTGATCTATTATGTTTGAGTAGGAGCTATTTGTACCTGTGCTTCCTGTGATTACGCAGCAAAACCCTTCTGGTTACTCAGTTTATAGCATCCCACACCAGATTCTCATACGTTTTCCACTTAGATGTTTTTACCAGTAGAGTGTTTACATCTTTCCATTGTTGAATTTCCACTGACTACTACATAACAAGCATTCAATATATTTCACACCACATTCTGCGGCTCTGAAGTGCAGTATAATTGCACAGAACCTCAAAAGAAGTATTGAGGCAAGACTTCATATACCATTTTGATGCATCACAAAGTCAATACCATACAGTAAGCTGTAGAAGCTATAGATGAGTGTTATCATTTAATTTTTATGTGTTATCAGATTTAAGGAAGAAAATGGAGCTTATACTCATCGTGGTAAGAAAAAGTTTAAAATATTGTGGTCTGTATGAAAAAAATTCACCTATAATTGTGTTTCTTAAGCATGATTAAATTCACAAATCTCTTTATTATCATTACATTTACTTTAGAATCACAGGGTACACGTGTAGATTTGTTACATGGATATATTGCACAATGGTAAGGTTTGGGCTTCCAGGGTACCCATCATCCAAATAGTGAATATCATACCAGCAAATAATTTTTCAACCCTCAGCCTCTCTTCCATTCTTCCCCTTTTGGAGTTCCTAGTGAATATTATTTTTATCTTTATGTTCATGTGTACCTATTGATAAACCTCTTTAAAAGAAACAAAATTTATGAATCTTCATAATACATTTTATTTATGCATTGAAAAATTTATAAAGGTTTATTAAAGACAGAGCAAAAATTACTTTACTGTAATTTATTTTAAAAATATATAAACAGAACTAATTAGAATTCCCTTACATTTATAAATCTCTGGTAAATCTATAAAATCCAAACAAATTTAGAAATTAAATACAAACAAAGGCTATAAAACCAAAACAGGCAAATTAATTATATATATTTGATGAGATACATAGTGCTGTTTTCTGAAATTAAATCTATTGTGTTTTATCTTAAGTTAGCACATCCCTTTTGCCATGTGCCTTGTGATGTCTCAATTCTGTCATCACTTTCTGTTTTAAATCTCTGTGGCAGTCAATTAGACTTCATTCAGCACAAAATGCATCTTCTGTGTGATAATCTCCTTTATTCTTTTCTTGTTAGCCTGGACAAATTAATGAAGTATTGCCTGGTAGTAGCTCAATTGCTAAAATCAAATTCAACCTGAGGCATTGCAATGTCCAGTAATCTGTAAGTCACCCCATTGATTCAGAATATGCTTCTTTTAATTTTTGGGTTCTCTCAGAGATGAAAACTTGTATTTAAAATGTTCATAGAAAACTCTGTTTGCTAAGATTATGTCCTCACACCTCCAGGTGTACCCAGACTCCTTTCGGAGAGACTCTGCTACTACTTTGATAAAACCATTTCTTAATCCGGGTTCTGCATGATCATAATCAATTTGAACATACGGGAACTAAATAATTTGCAACTTAACAATTGTGATTCTGAGCCCTTGAGTTAATAGGAAAGATTTTGAAAGGTTATTAGAAAAATGGGGAATATAAAAAATAGGAGCTCTTTTGAATCCAGAGTATTTTCAGTAGAATAATCCAAGAAATTATTGTTACTTAACAAAAATTATTTTTATTATTATTTCTGATTGACAAATCATTATTATATGCATTTATGGAGCTCAATGTGAGATGTTGATATATGTATAAAATGTGGAACGATCAAATCAAGCTAATTAACATCTACATCATCTCCCTTGCCTATCTTTTAAAATGTTAAGATGTTCTAAATTTACACTTTTAGTTATTTTGAAATACATAGTACATTATTATTGACTATAATCACCCTATTGTTTAATGGATCTCAAGACCTAATCTCCTATCTGCAAATTTGTACCTTTTGACCATCTCCTCATTTCCTCTCCCCCGTTCCACCCATCCTCTGGTAACCACCACTCTACTGTCTACTAAAAGTTCAACTTTTTTTAGATTCCATATGTAAGTGAGATCACATGACATTTGTCTCTCTGTGCCTGACTTATTTCACTGAACATAATGTCCTATAGATTCACCTACATTGTTGCAAAGGATGGAATTTCTTTGTTTTTAAAGACTAAATAGTATTCCATCTACAAATGTACCCAGTACATATGCATACATATATATATATATGCATGTATGTACATGTGCAGGGTACATGTGTGGATTTGTATTCTATATATACACACACATATATAAAATATATATAACTTGCATATATATACACACATATATACACACACCATATACATGTGTGTATATATACACATATATGGTGTGTGTATATAGTGGTATATGTGACTATATATACACACACATACTATATATACATATACATACATGTACTATATACATACTATAGTATGTGTATATATAGTATGTGTGTGTGTATAAATATAGTCACATATACCACATTTTCTTTATCCATTCATTTGTTGATGGAGACAGATTGATTCCACATCTCTGCTGTTGTGAATAATACTGCAATGAACATAGGAGTACGGATACTGCTTTAACTGATTTAAGTTCCTTTGGATATATACCTAGAAGTAGGATTATTGGATCATAGCGTAGTTCTATTTTCAGATTTTTGAGGAATCTTCATGCCATTTTTCACATTGACTGTACTAATTTACATTTCCACCAACAGTGTACAAGGTTTCCCTTTTCTCCACATTCTGTCAACAATTATCTTTTGTCTTGTTGGTAAAAACCATTCTAACAAGTGTGAGGTGATATCACATTGTGGTTTTAATTTGCATTACACTAGTAACAGTGGTGCTGGGCATTCTTTCAAATTTATGTTGGCCTTTGGTATATTTTCATTTGAGAAGTGTTTGTTCAGATCCTTTGCTCATTTTAAAATCAGGTTATTTGCTTTCTTGCTATTAAGTTGTTTAAGTTTTTTACTGTATTAATTTATTCTCATGGTGCGAATAAAAACATACCCAAGACTGAGTAATTTATAAAGGAAAGAGGTTTAATTTACTCACAGTTCAGCGTGGCTGGGGAGGCCTCAGGAAGCTTACAATCTTGCTGGAAGGGGAAGCAAACAGGTCTTTCTTCACATGGCAGCAGGAGGTAGAAGAATGAGAACTGAGCAAATGGGGAAACCCCTTATAAAACCATCAGCTCTCACAAGAACTTACTGTCAGGAGACTAGCATGGGGAAAATTGCCCTCACGATTCAGTTGTCTCCCACTGGGTCCCTCCTACCACATGTGGTGATTATGGGAACTACAATTCAAGATGAGATTTGGGTGGAGACACAGTCAAACCATATCACTTACATATTTTGGATATTAACCCCTTACCAGATGTATGATTTGTAAATATTTTCTCCCATTCTGTGGGTTGTTTCTTCACTTTGTTAATTGTTTCCTTTGCTGTGCAGAAACTTTTGATTTGAAGCCACCCCATTGATCTTGTTTTTTTATTATTATTTGCTTTTGTTGCCTATGGTTTTGGGATTACAGGAAAAAAAGAAAAAAAGAAAGAAAGAAAAAAAGTCATCCTAATGGGAAAAGAAAAGGTAAAATTGTCTTGTCTTTGATCTTACAGATAGAAAAATCCTAAAGACTGCAAAATACTGTTAGGACTAAATTCATTTATTGAAAAGGAATGCTGTTAGAACGAATTAATTTATTAAAGTGAATTAATATATAAAATGAATTCATTTATTAAAATGAATTCAGTAAAGGTGCAGGATACAAAATCAACATACATACAAGAATCAGTAGCGTTTGTAATCACCAATAATAAACTATCAAAAAAGGAAAGTAGTAAAACAACAGCATTTATAATTGCAACCAAATACAATTTAAATACTTAGGTAAAATCTAACCAGGGAGATAAAAGATCCATATGCTAAAAACTACAAAACACTGATAAAAGAAAATGAAGAAAGCACAAATTGATGAAAAGCAGTCCCATGGTCATGGATTAGAATAATTAATATTGTGAAAATGTCCATACTACCTAAAGCAATCTGCAGTTTCAGTGCAATCACTATGAAAATTCCAATTTCATTTTCATAGCAATAGAAAAGATAATCTTAAACTTGTATGGAACTTCAGAAGACCCTGAACAGCAAAAAACAATCTTGAGCAAAAGGAACAAAGCTGGAGACATCACATTCCCTTTTGAAACATATTATGAAGTGATTGTAACCAAAACAGTATGGAACTAGCATAAAAATGGACACAGAGACCAATGGAATAGGAAGGAAAGCATGAAAATAAACCCACATATTTATGTTCAATTGATCTTGAAAATGTTTTCATCTTATTTTGCTTTTTGGTCTTTTTAAATTACATGATGTTTTTTGAAAAGTAACTTTACTCAGCATACATGGTGAGTATGTGATCAGCTTAGGATTAATTTTTTTTGATAACCATTTTCTGCTCAGTGTAATTTTGTTATATTTAATCCCAGTAACTTCTAGGGATTAAAGTGTTAAAATATCATTAGACTGTTAAAAAAAGAGAGACACATTTTCATTTCAAGATAACAAGTGAAGTTTCTTGCACTGTGGACCAGATAGTATGAAAATGACCCATTTTATCCTACTTTGAAAAAGACACGATAAATTGTAACACCCATGGCTTGTTTTTCATTTTGTTTTCTTTTGTTTGGTTTTTGGTAGGAATTCAGGAACTCCGCACTCTCTCTAAAACTCTGTTAAGGTAAATGGGGCAGTAACAGTTACATTGTTAAGAAAATAGTAAAATAGAATGGCCTAACCTTCTGTCCTATTGGTGAGATGGATGCAGTTTCTTCTTTAAAAATAGTTACTATTTTGTTTTGCTTTTGTTACCCCTAAGGTACATTTTGCTGAATCAGCAGGTAGGTAGATGTGTCTTTTACATATATTTATTTTAGAGATAAATATTATGAAGCCTAACTTCACTTGACAACTTGTGACACATTTAAGGATCCCTTTGATGTGTCTCAGTTCCATTATCTAAAGCCAGAATGTTTAAGTTTTCTTAAACTGTGCTTTCTTCAAAAATCTTAAACTAAAGTTAAATATGTAAAGCTAATAACATAAGTACTCTTCTGGTTGAATTTGGAGTGGAGAAGTAAAGAAATCCCCAATAGATTTTTCTTATATCTCTTTTGATAATTTCCGAGCTACCTCTAGGGAGTCCATTGAACTCTTTGAAACCACTAACATGTTGAAAACTACTAATTTAAACTATCTTAGGACATCAGATTTGTTCTGTAGCAAAAATGAAGATGTCTTGTGAGGCAATGAGTTCAAAATGTAAACAAAATTGAGAATTCACTCTCATTGGTCAGTCAAAAAACGATCCTGACTCTTGAGGTAAGCTAGGGAGAGAAGAGGTCAAGGCTAAGTTACTACTATTTGCACTGTTACTATTTTGTCATTTTTGAAAAATGCTAAGTATCGTGAGAGTTCTCTTGGGATTACCTTGAGAATTAGTGACTTTAATCCAAGTTTAAGAACTTTGCCAACTTAGGTCTTTGAGGCCTAAATCTTTCTATTTAGTTTTTAGAAACTAAATAGAAATGAAATAGAAAGATTTAAGATAACTAAAACTAAATAGAAAACTGATTGGAGGGAACTGTGGAGTACTATGTTTACGGATCATTATCGTGTCATAAGATGTTAAGACGTTCATGTTCTGTAGGATACTGTCCCATTGCTGGATGTGTAAAGGGGGAGAAATAAACCTGTGGTGTGTCAGAACTTGGGTTGAGAAAAGAGCTAGTTTTGAAGAAAGTTGTGTGTGTGTGTGTTTTTGTGTATCTCAATCAACTCAACACAATCCATCTATTGCTATAAGATTAAGAGGAAGGAAATATTTTGATTTAGTGTTTCAAAAAGCCTGAAGTGGAAATTTCTCAAACTTTATCAAAGTAATTAATTTCCAAATATATATATTTCAAATTCTCAAGTATTTCATTAATTCTCAAATCTATGTCTGTGTGTGTCTGATCTGGGAAAGGTACACACCTTTATGGGTATCAAAATCAGATAGTGAGCTTTAGATTAAGTATAAATAATGAATCAAACACAGGTCATACTTTGGTCCAGTTAGTTACAGAGTTGCTGGCTAAAACAGAATTGTAGAACACTGGGGACAGGTTGAGAAATATTTTTCCTGACACCAGGACTTAGTTTTGAATTTCTATCTCTGTAAACTCTAATTAGCAAGGTTTCTTGCTCATTTTTGTGTTGACTTAGTTTCTATGGAAGAAGTAGAAAATTGAGGATCTGGCAAGGTGGCAAAATAGGAAGAGCTCCGGTCTGTTGTTGCCAGCGAGACCAATGCAGAAGGTGGATGATTTTGATTTCTGCATTTCTAAGTTAGGTACCTGGTTCCTCTCACTGGGATTAGTTAGACGGTGGGTGCAGCCCATGTAGAGTGAGCAAAAACAGGGTGGGGCATCACCCCACCTGGGAATTGCAAGCAGCCAGTGGCCTCAATACCCCTGCCAAAGGAAGGTGTGAAGGACTGTGCTATCTGACCCAGACACTACAATTTTCCCACGGTTTTCACAACCCACAGACAGGACATTCCCTCTTGTGCCTACACCACGAGGGCCCTGGGATTCAAGCATAAAACTTGGTGGCTGTTTGGGCAGACACTGAGTTAGCTGCAGAGGTTTTTTTTCATATCCTAGTGGTACCTGGCATCTCAGTGAGACAGAACCATTCACTTCCATGGAAAAGGGGCTGAAGCCAAGGAGCCAAGTGGTCTTGCTCAGTGGGTCCCACTCCCACAGAGCACAGCAAATTAAGAAACACTGGCTTGAAATTCTGGCTGCCAGGACAGCAATCTAAAGTAGGCCTGGGACGATTGAGCTTGGTCAGGGGAGGAGTGTCCACCATTACTGAGGCTTGAGTAGGTGGCTTTCCCCTCATGGTGTTAAGGAAGCTAGGAAATTTGGACTGGGAAGAACTCACCACAGTGCAGCAAAGTGACTGTTGCCAGACTGCCTCTCAAGATTCCTCCTCAATGGGCAGGGCATCTCTGAAAGAAAGGCAGCAGCTCCAGTCAGAGGCTTATAGAGAAAGCTGCCATCTCCCTGGGACAGAGCACCTGGGGGAAGGGGTGACTGTAGGTATAATTTCAGCAGAATTAAGTGTTCCTGTCTGCTGGCTCTGAAGAGAGCAGTGGATCTCCAGGCACAGCACTTGAACTCTGCTAAGGAACAGACTGCCTCCTCAAGTGGGTCCCTGACCCACATGCCTCCTGACTGTGAGAAACCTCCCAGAAGGGGTCAACAGACACCTCATATGGGAGAACTCTGGCTGGAATCAGGCAGGTGCCTCACTGGGATGAGACTTCCAGAGGAAGGAGCAGGCAGCAATCTTTGCTGTTCTGTAGCCTCCGCTAGTGATACCCAGGTGAACAGGGTCTGGAGTGGACCTCCAGCAAACTCCATCAGATCTGCAGAAGAGGGGTCTGACTCTTAGAGGAAAAACTAACAGAAAGCAGTAACATCAGCAGCAAGAAAAAGGACACCCACACAAAAACCCCAGCCAAAGGCCATCAGTGTCAAAGATCAAAGGTAGATAAATCCATGAAGATGAGGAAAAACCTACAAAAAAAGTGCTGTAATTTCCAAAAACCAGAATGCCTCTTCTCCTCCAAGTGACCGCAACTCCTCTACAGCAAGGGCACAAAACGGGACAGAGAATGAGTTTGACAAATTGACAGAAGTAGGTGGGTGAACAATGGTGCTCCTGAATTACTACTGAGTAAATGACAAAATTAAGACAGAAATAAATAAGTTCTTTGAAACCAAGGAGAACAAAGAGACAACATCCCAGAATCTCTGGGACACAGCTAAAACAGTGTTAAGAGGGAAATATATAGCACTACATGCCCACATCAGAAAGTGGGAAAGATCTAAAATGGACACCCTAACATGACAATTAGAAGAACCAGAGAAGTAAAAGCAAATAAATTCAAAAGCTAGCAGAACACAAAAAAGAAGATCAGAGCAGAACTGAAGGAGATAGAGAAACAAAAAACCCTTCAAAAAATCAATGAATCCAAGAGCTGTTTTTTTGAAAAGATTAACAAAATAGATAGACTGCTAGGTAAACTAAAGAAGAAGAAAAGAGAGAAGAATCAAATAGATGCAATAAAATATGATAAACAGCATGGTCCTGGTGCCAAAACAGATATACAGACCAATGGAACAGAACAGATGACTCAGAAATAACATCACACATCTACAACCAACTGATCTTCAACAAAACTAACAAAAACAAGCAATGAGGAAAGTATTCCCTATTTAATAAATGGTGCTGGGAATATTGACTAGCCATATGCAGAAAACTGAAACTAGACCCCTTCCATACACCTTATACAAAAATTAACTCAAGACGTATTAAAGACTTAAGCATAATACCTGAAAACATAAAATCCCTAGAAGAAAACCTAGGCAATACCATTCAGGACATAGGCATAGGCAAAGACTTCATGACTAAAACACCAAAAGCAATTGCACCAAAAGCCAAGGTTGACAAATGGGATCTAATTAAACTAAAGAGCTTCTGCACAGCAAAAAAACTATCATTAGAGTGAACAGGCAACCTAGAGAATAGGAGAAAAAATTTGCAATCTATTCATCTGGCAAAGGGCTAATATCCAGAATCTAGAAGGGACTTAAACAAATTTACAAGAACAAAACAAACAACCCTATCTAAAAGTGGGCAAAAGATATGAACAGACACTTCTCAAAAGAAGACATTTATGTGGCCAACAAACCTGTGAAAAAAAGCTTATCATCACTGGCCATCAGAGAAATGCAAATCAATACCACAGTGAGATACCATCTCATGTCAGTTGAACGGTGATCATTAAAAAGTCAGGAAACAACAGATACTGGAGAGGATATGGAAAAATAGGATTGCTTTTACACTGTTGTTGGAAGTGTAAATTAGTTCAACCATTGTGGAAGACAGTGTGGTGATTCCTCAAGGATCTAGAACTAGAAATACCATTTGACTTAGCAATCCTATTACTGCGTATATACCCAAAGGATTATAAATAATTCTGCTATAAAGACATATGCACATGTATGTTTATTGCAGCACTATTTACAATAGCAAAGACTTGGAACCAACCAAAATGCCCATCAATGATAGACTGGATAAAGAAAATGTGGCACATATATACCATGGAATACCATACAGCCATAAAAAATAATGGATTTATGTTCTTTGCAGGGACATGGATGAAGCTGGAAACCATCGTTCTCAGTAAACTAACACAGGAACAGAAAACCAAATACCGCATGTTCTCACTCATAAGTGGGAGTTGAACAGTGAGAACACATGGACACAGGAAGGAAAACATCACACACCAGGGCCTATTAGGGGGTGGGGGACAAGGGGAGGGAGAACATTAGGACAAAAACCTAATGCATGCAGGGCTTAAAACATAGATGATGGGTTGATGGGTGCAGCAAACCACCATGGCACATGAATACCTGTGTAAGAAACCTGCACATTCTGCACATGTATCCCAGAACTTAAAGTAAAATAAAATAAAATAATAGCTAGAAAATTATCTTTGTTCCTACTCATGCAATCTGTCTGCTTGGTATTTTACAGTTGGAGGTGAGCTTGGGAAGATATACTAAATTCCAATCTTCTGTTTCATTTGGAATTCCCACCAAACACCCCCTCTGTTCAAGTACATGGGTTCACTAAAAAGGAAAGTTCTGAAGAATAACAGAACTTGCCATATTTCATCAGGGATTTGAATAGTCCCAATGATTTATTTGAATTTGGGCAGAGCATTTCCATCCTTCCTATCTGAGCCTTTTGACAAGGGAGTACATTTCTCTGTCTCTCTTTTTTTATTTAACATCAAAAGTGTTAATATGCAAATGAACTAAAAATTACTGGTAAGGTGTGGACAAAATGCTGTAGGTTATCTGCATCAAAATTCCACATTTAAATCAAACTCTCATGACTTAGATCGCTTTTGGCCTTTTTAAGAAAAGAAAAAAAATTTAAAAACTGGTCATAGTCTAACTTTTACATCTCCACTGAACTAGTTAATAAGCAATATTCCGGTATCTTAAGTGTGCATATGTTGAATACAATGTTTATCCATTTGTTTTATGTTATGTGTCCTTGAAGGATTCTAAAAAGAAATTGAAAAAGTGTGCATTCTAAAAAGAAATAGAAAAAGTGATGGTATGCTGAGCAGGCACTAGGGCCTAGTGCCTGCTTATGAGCATGTAACTATCCATTTATATACATTAATTTGTCTATTAATAGGTCTGAAGTCAATTAAAAATATACTTTTATTATGTGTCTAATTTATGCTTCCTTTGGAAAGTAAAATTATGATAGGGGTATCTTAGAGAATTTTAGTACCTGAAAGAGAATTCCATATATGTTCTTGAATCTGTAAAATAATGAAGTCAATTTGAATTTGGATCTGAAATTGATCTGGTAATGTCTGTGTAAATTCTAAACTAATGTAGAAGGTATCCATTGGTGCTGAAGGCTTAACTGGGCTTCCAGATATTTGTGCATCATATTTGTATTCCATATCCAGTACTAGGTTATATATTTTCTGGTCTTGCTAAACCACAAACTATGACTCTCCATAAGAGGCTCTCCACAATTGATGTTTATTCCTGATGTCATTGGTAGACAACATATATCAATGTGGTTAAGTATGTTAGCTCTAAGTAAGATAGCTTTGAATATAAATGGCTTCTCTTGTACTTACTACCCAGGTAAGCTTAGATAATGAGATCATCATAATAACCATTACAATAGTACCATTGTGAGTATTGAATGAAATAGTTCTTAGCATCGGGACTATGGAAATCCTCAAGAAATACTAGCTTCCCTTATTACCAGTATTATTTTTTTACGAATCTGTCAGTTCCCATAGATGCAAAAGAGAAAATATTTATTCCATAAGACTAAAATCTATTAAAAGAGCTGCTGTGCACAAAGTGATGAGTGATTAATAAATTGACCATATTGTATAGAAAGAAAAAATGAAGAAATGCGAAAAAATGGCATAAGAGTGACAGAGACAAGGCCCCCACCATCCACCCCTTCGACAGAACCCTGGCACCTTCAAATCTAAAACATTCTGAAGGCAGAAAAATCAGACTGCCGGTCCCAGATGAAGCCCACCCTTTCTCGATTGATTCTTTCTGAATAATGTCCACCTGTGCATTGGGAAGAGCAGGTGGAGCCTCTGAAAGTTCATGCTTTTTGCAGGGGAGGAGTCTGGCCTCTCCTGTTCCTGGGTGGTGATCTTGGATTCCAGGTTGGTGAGGTGGAGAGCCTGTTAGCAGGACCTCATCTCACTTTGCGGTGTTGTTTTTTCCTTTTGCCTTTTTGCCCAATAAATTCCATTTCCCTTCACCTTTCAAAGTGTCTGAGAGACTAATCTTTCCTGGTTGTGTGCCAAGAATCCGGGTTTTAGCTGAACTAAGAGGAGTCCTACAACAGCAACACATATCTCTACTCTATTGCTCATGCACAACTTAGGTCATAAGTATCATTTTGCGGTTACTTGTATGTTAAGAGAAAAGAAGAAAAACTGAAGTGTTAGAAATGCACTTCCAAAGTACTAACAGAATGATTGATTTTTCTATAAAATTAATTTTTAATTTATTAAAAAATCAAATGTTCATAAAAATTATGAAATTTTACAAAATTTGTAAAAAAGAATTTTCTGTAAGCATGAGTAATGACAAATGTTACCACATTGCTACTTTTTGGAGTCAGTAAATAATTGTGTTTATCTCTCCTCTCCCTCCAAATGGATTTCACATAAATTATTTGAAATCATTCATACATCATAATTATAGAGATTTCCAAAAAGAAATACTCCCTTCCCAAATTTTATCATCTTATTGCTTTGAAAATTTTAATCTGATAGTGCTTATCTAAATATATATTTTTAATAACATTTTTCCTTTACTTTTTTTGGAAACAGTGGAAATATGAAATAGTTGGCAATTAATCTGCAATGTAATCATCTTTAATATTCTAGAAAGCAGTGATACATGTCATTCTGTGAAAGAAAAAAAAGGATTATACCTATATTCACTTCAAACTACAGAGGGACCAGTGGAATACTGGTTCTCCACAATTCTCCACAAAATTGGAGAATATTATGAAATTAGAATGGCAATGAGGGAAACACATTAAGAAACCAATATATTTTATTAAATAAGATGAATCTGAACAGAATTATAAATGTAAACAGCAAAAGCATATTTAAAACATACATTTCTCTAAAGTACTCTGCTCATCTTTCCTTCCCTTTACCTTTTGAAAAGAAAACACTTAAATTTAACAAA
This sequence comes from Rhinopithecus roxellana, assembly GCF_007565055.1. NCBI lineage: Eukaryota > Metazoa > Chordata > Mammalia > Primates > Cercopithecidae > Rhinopithecus > Rhinopithecus roxellana. Next base: position 183,335,512 of record NC_044550.1, on the reverse strand, counting down.
GAGATAAAAATTGCATTTCTTTTAATAGTAGTTGTGAAATGAACAAAACAAAGCCAAAAACTAAAAACAGAAACCACCAGGCAGTTGATCTTAGCCAAGAGGCTGAGAAGCTACCAGAGAAGTGACATCTTTTTTTTTTTTTTTTTAGATGGAGTTTCGCTCTTGTTGCCCAGGCTGGAGTGCAATGGCATGATCTCGGCTCACCGCAACCTCCGCCTCCCACGTTCAAGCAATTCTCCTGCCTCAGCCTCCTGAGTAGCTGGGATTACAGGCATGTGCCACCACGTCCGGCTAATTTTGTATTTTTAGTAGAGACGGGGTTTCTCCATGTTGGTCAGGTTGATCTCGAACTCCCAACCTCAGGTGATCCGCCCGCTTTGGCCTCCCAAAGTTCTGGGATTGCAGGTGTGAGCCACTGCGCCCGGCTGTGACATCTTAACATTGTATCTTCCAGACTTTGTCTCTCCATTTATTTAGAGAGCTTAATATTTATACAATTATGCTTTTTGATCCATTTAGACTTATCTCTACCATCATATATTGTAATTTTTATTTTTTCTTTTAAATTTTTTATTGTTTATGATCTTTTTCTAAATTTATTTCTACTCTCATTTTATTTTTCTAATAATTTGAATGTTAAACACTTTTAAAAGTGTCTTTTGATAGTGTCTCATCCTAGTCCCAAAGAATATGAAGTATAAAGTTCTTAGAATATTTGGTTTCAATCATCCCTTTCTTAGAGTGAACGCTGCTCCCCCTTCTGCCCCCTATTTTTAAATTCTTATCTTACAAATTTAATCACATATATTAGATGATATCATTACTGTTTAAACCATAATTTTTAAAAAGATTTTTACCAATACCTTCTCTCTCTTTGACCTCCATTCCATTCTCATCTTTGCTTTCCCTCCGAGATCTTTTGTGCATTGTAATTTGGGTTTGTGAGCTCTTATTCTTGGAACTCGATCAGAGTTTGCAGAGGACTGACTTGGAATTTTTTCTCCAGACTGGACTTGTATTTGCTTCAGCCAGTATTCAGATTTAAAGCAAACAGAATTCCAGCTTAAATTAAAATACTCGGTTTTTACACTAAAAGTCATAAAAACAACGTGAACTTAGTTTTGAAAGTTAAGTGAGCTTGTTGTGGGGTCACACTCTCAAAAGAAACACATTTCCTTTCTACTCAGAGGCAATGCCAAGACAGACAGTTTTCTTGAAGGTTGCCTCTCTTTATTGTAGTTTGTCTTACTCTTTTTATAAGGGGGAAATATTTTGAAGATCCCTTGATCATGTGAGGTTTCTGATGTTATTCTTACCCCATTACAAGCAAGGTATTGTGTCATATCTTTTTGCATGTTTGTGATCATTAAAAAAAAGAACCCTATCCTACCTGAGCCAATAAGTCCCCCTAGTGCTTATCAATCTCCCCAAATTCCCATTTTTTAAGCACAGAATATTTTCTTGTGAGTCAATCTATGCATTTAAGGGTGTTTTAGAATATTTAGGGAGAAAGGAGTGAGAGGGGCAAGGGTTGAAAAACTACTGAGTACTATGCTCACTACCTGAGTGATAGGATCAATTAGATCCCAAACCTCAGCATCACACAGTATACCCATGTAACAAACCTACACATGTACCCCCTGAATCTAAAATAAAAGTTGAAATTCTTTCTTTATAAAAACTATTTCATACAGCATTAAAAAAATTAGTGTAGAAGGGCTCGAGATAAGCAGTCCATAACCCTTTCAAGAATGGAATTCAATGTACCTGATTTCAATATAACTGTTTTATAGCTTCATGGAGAAAAACTTTAACAGAACTAATTCACAACAGAATTCACAGTACTAATTTCGTAGTAAATCCCTTGGGAAAGGGCAATTTCTGCAATTGGCAGCTAGGTACAGCTCTTGGAAATCTGGTAATATTCAGATGTTCAAGAGAGAAGACTAGTAACACAGAGGTTAGACATTTATTTCTCATAAATAGAATAAAAGTCAATAACCAGATGAAATACTACATAATAAGGTACTGTTAATATTTTAATTGAAACATTTAGTTTGTTACTTTTATTTATTTATTTTTGTATTCCTTAAAGTGTGCAATTTGTAGCAGAATGATATATGTACAATTTGTTACAGGACTTAAAAGTATTCTTAGAGGTTTCTATAGGATTGAATCATAGTAAAATAACTGCACCTATAGATTTTGTAAAAATACATGTGTTTTGTAAAAACACATATAGATTTTACCATTATTTTAATGTTTCTATTGTAACAATTCCTCATTGGTCTTTTTGTATGTTCTACCACATCTTTTTTCTTTTGTGATAATGTATCTCAGAGCGCACATACTCTCTCTTTTATTTGTGTTGTTGCCTTTGTCTTTGTACCTTTCTTCCTGCCTCCCTCCCTTCCCGTCCTTCCCCACTTCCTTCCTTCCTTCCTTCCTTCCTTCCTTCCTTCCTTCCTTCCTTCCTTCCTTCCTTCCTTCCTTCCTTCCTGCTTTCATTTCCTTTTTTTTTCTCTATTTATATGGATCATGTTTATTTGTAGGGCATGGCTGCCTTTGAAAGTATATTGAATTGAGGAATTCATGACTCAGAAAGCTCCACAAATGACTAGTCACGGAGTTTGCACACACTTATAGGAAAATAACAAACCTACTGAATGATCGCTTCCAGTCCCTGAGTAAGAATCTATGGAATCAAAGTCAAATTCTTTTGGTTTTCACATACGAAGCTGCTCTATTCATTCTTCTTCCCTATGCCCTTTATATTTAAGCCAACCATAGTGATTCTATTGGGTTACCTTGAATTTCAGGGAAATGGACACGCCTTATAAATGAGTGGTCACATACAAATAAAACAGTAAATAAAAGCATAAGGACACATTTACTTGATTGGTGACATGTGGATCATGGATTTCTGTGGAGTGTTCAGATTGCAGTGGTTTCTACCAACTGCATGAAAGAGACACAATGACACAATCAGCTTGGGGTGCGGAGGGTGTAAAAGCAACACAAAGCAAAAACTTTCCCTTGAAGATTTTAGGTAAACTGTAACTCAAAAGAAATCCCCATATATATAGTGTCAACCATGATTGGTAATAATATAAACATAATAGAAACTTCAAGGACATTTTCTAACAGTGATTTTTCCAAATATTCTGCTTTAATCTTTCTGTCTCCTTTCACATTAGTGTCCTTCAGCTGTCTCATCTGCAACACAGCAAAAGCCAGTCAATATTGTCAAGCTCAGCAAATGGTTTTGGTATGCAGAAGATAATTTGGAATTATTCTTCAGTGTTGGCTGCCAATCATTTCATCATATAGTTTGGGCCTATGTTCTTATCTAATTTACTCATTTCATAAAGCACAGCACCTGGGTAAAGGATTTTGTTTGATGCCTCAAATGAGAAAGGCTGCTTGCCTGAATAAACCTTTCTATGCCCTTGATGTTATATTTCTAATGCAACATAGCAAGCAACCCAAAAATCTTACTTCTTTAGGTTTTATGTGGCCACTCAAACAAGTTACCACTTAGTATTCAGTGTCAAAATGTACCCTTATTGCCATCCAGTTTTTCATATTAAATATATATATATATTTGCATTTTTAGTAGAGTTTGCTTCATTCTTTCTTTCTTTTTTTTTTTTTTTTTTTTGAGACGGAGTATCGCTCTGTTGCCCAGGCTGGAGCGCCCTGGCCGGATCTCAGCTCACTGCAAGCTCCGCCTCCCGGGTTCACGCCATTCTCCTGCCTCAGCCTCCTGAGTAGCTGGAACTACAGGCGCCCGCCACCTCGCCCGGCTAGTTTTTTGTATTTATTTTTAGTAGAGACGGGGTTTCACCGTGTTAGCCTGGATGGTCTCGATCTCCTGACCTCGTGATCCGCCCGTCTCGGCCTCCCAAAGTGCTGGGATTACAGGCTTGAGCCACCGCGCCTGGCCGAGTTTGCGTCATTCTTAAGCTATTCCTTATATTTAAATCTCAGGGATGTTCATAAAGTTGAAGATAAAAAAGTTTGTTGAAGGTTATTACAGAATCAGTGTTTAATTAGGTTGCTGCAAACAAGAAACTGTTTACAAAGTTACCATTTGAAGGATTTTCTTTGAAAGTATGTATATTAATAATTTGATTTTCATTCTATGTAATATTTTATATCATTGACTTTTTTTCAGCCTACATAGAGTATGAAACCTAACATTTAACTGTTTAGAATTGACATATCATAGTAATTATGCCTACAGTGTTCCCTGTCTGTGGCAGGATAAAGATCAAAATGAAATACTATTCATTTATTCAAAATGTATGCAACAACTACAGTTGAGGCTTTATTAATTTTCAGGTACACTCTATTAAGAAGACAATTATTCTATACCACTTAAAATTCATACTTTCTATTTCATTATCAAGATTATGCCAGTACTGCCATTTAAAAAATTTTTGGTGTCAAAATTTGGATTCTAATGTATCTCTGCTTCTGGCTTATACTTTGCCTATGCACTAAAATAGTCTATCTTAGTGTCTTTCATCACTGTTACCGAACTTATGTACAATGATGAGGAATCCAAGAATAGATAGATGTGATCAGTATTTGTGTATCCCACTTATTCAAGTTACAGAGTTCCCTAACATACTAGGAAGGACAGCAGTCCTCTCTGCTTTGAACATGAAGGTCTGCCCAGTTGTATTAATCATTTTGCTAATTGGCTAGGTACAATTAATTAGTGCTTTTATCAATGTTCATTGATCCTTTGGAAAGCAGTAATTAGGCTTACTGGCTTAAAGTAAGGAGAAAAGGTTCAAATTTATTTGTAGAAAGTTTAATTTTTCTCTAATTTGTAATCTTATGCTTTATGCCTATTTGTAGGAGGATTCAAATTCAGGTTAAAGTGTTGTGGGAAGTCAGGTACCCCAAACAGGGGGACTGGCTGAAGCCATGGCAGAGGAACATAAATTGTGAAGATTTCATGGATGTTTATCAGTTCCCAAATAATACTTTTATAATTTCTTATGCCTGTCTTTACTTTAATCTCTTAATCCTGTTATCTTCATAAACTGAGGATGTATGTCACCTTAGGACCACTGTGATAATTGTGTTAACTGTACAAATTGATTGTAAAACATGTGTGTTTGAACAATATAAAATCACTGTACCTTGAAAAAGAATAGAATAATGTGATTTTTAGGAAACAAGGGAAGACAATCATAAGGTCTGACTGCCTGTGGGATCGGACAAAAAGCCATATTTTTCTTCTTGCAGAGAGCCTATAAATGGACGTGCAAGTAGGGAAGATATCGCTAAATTCTTTTCCTAGCAAGGAATATTAATATTAATACCCTGGGGATGGAATGCATTCCTGGGGGAAGGTCTATAAATGGCCACTCTGGGAATGTCTGTCTTATGTATTTGAGATAAGGACTGAGATACACCTTGGTCTCCTGTTGTACCCTCAGACTTATTAGGGTTGGGGAACTCTGCCCTGGTAAATTTGTGGTCAGACTGGTTCTCTTCTCTCAAATCCTGTTTTCTGTTGTTTAAGATGTTTATCAAGACAATAAACATAACCCTTATCAGTAGTTCTGCTTTTGCCCTTTGCCTTGTGATCTTTGTTGGACCCTTATCAATACTTCTGCTTTTGCCCTTTGTCCTGTTCCCTCAGAAGCATGTGATCTTTGTTAGACCCTTATTAGTAGTTCTGCTTTTTGCCCTTTGAAGCATATGATCTTTGTACCTACTCACTGTTCTTACACCCCCTCCCCTTTTGAAACCCTTAATAAAAACTTGCTGGTCTGAGACTCAGGCGGGTATCACAGTCCTACCAATATGTGATGTCAGCCCCGGTGGCCCAGCTGTAAAATTCGTCTCTTTATACTGTCTCTCTTTATTTCTCAGCTGGCCAACACTTATGGAAAATAGAAAGAACCTACCTGGAAATATTGGGGGTGGGTTCCCCCAGTATCAAAGTGATTCAACTGAACAAAATTACAATTTAAGAAAGAGCATGAAGGAGTTGATATTCACTCATGATTTCTAATAGTTGTTCAGGGACTGATTTACAGTTATTACAACATAGCAGTATTTAATTTGTGTTAGTTTGGAATTTGGAGTTTGCTAGTTGGTAAAGTTTGACTTGTTTGTCATTAAAGACACTAATCCTGTGAACACTGAGTGACGCTGAATAGTAAGTGTACCAGGGAGCAAAGTGCCTGGTTAGCATAGCAATTCCTTAAACCCCTGAATAGTCAGAAATGACCCACTCAATAATACCAGCCCCCCAGTCAACACCCTCTGGAGGCTTTTTCACATTAGTTGATGTGATTATGAATTTTAGCATGGACGCTTTTTACCATTGTCTTATTTCCCATAAAGATGAATTGTTTCACGTGATTTGCACTCCACAAACACAAAAGGAGAATATCTTGGAAAAAGAGAGAAGTTGTGGCATCCTAAATAAAGAATTTGAAATTTTAGACTATTAATAGATAAAAAATAACTTGGACATACTTTATGATAAATCTGAAAACAAAACTTAACTCAAGCTGGGAAATGAGCTTTTCTTCCCTGGTGGCTATTGCTTTTCTTCCTTTCTGGGGTTACTGATTTGCAGTGGTGAGAATATCTGAGGCCATTTGACCAGGTGTCGATAAAGTGGAATGGTCTATGTCAGGTTTGCTGGTTCTGATTGCTCACCAAAATAAACTATCTTGAATCGTCAGAACAAATACAGATTTAAACATTTCTTCCTAATAGAACTGAATTTCAATAGATTTCCCTGCTCCTTTTTCTTTTAATGCTGTGCTTAGCCAAAAGAGCTACTCAATCCAAAAGCCATTTAAAGCCCAGATGTTAATTTTCCAGATTTTTACAATATAAGCAAGAGGTATTTCTAGAGAGGTGGTAGAGGAGGCGTCTTCATGGTCCATGAGAAACTATTCTCGGAAATGGGCTTAAGATAACAAAAGATAAACAAAAGGACTATAGGGATGAAGCCTTTTAAGATAAAACTCACCTACTGGCTTGACACATTCAAGATGAAGAGTGCGCTGATGCATTTCAGACTCCTGGACCTTTCAGACTGGCTGCCTGACATGAACCTGAAAATTCCCACTCTCTGGATGGGTGGATGCCAAAAGAGTACCCCCAGAAGGTCATAAGGTCAAGTTCCCAAATACATAAAACAAGATGGGAGGGAAACCTCCTCTGGTGTTTGTTTCAGAGACCTGAAGCAAAGTTTGTAACTGACCAGTCTGCAGGGCCAGCTCAAACAGCAGGCTTACGGGGGGCCTAGACCAGCGTTCTATCCTAGGGCACCCTCCTCTTTATAGCAGAATGTCACAAACAGACAAATTCATGGCACAAAGTACACCAGGTTTGCGCTATAACCTAAGACGTGTCACCCAAATCGCTTTTCCCGTTAATCAAAACCTTGCAGAGGAGACAAACAGTGATTTTTACTGTTCATTCAACTGGTTTGCATGGAGAGAGCGAGGTCAGAAGCCTGGTTGGTAAGAAATGCTTAGCCTTTTGCCAGCTTGCCAGGTTTCTGGCTTCTCTTTCTCTGAGCAGCTTTGGTGACCCTGCTCACTGTACCATGGCTCTGGGGCCAAACAGCATTATAAAAGAACATCATCTTTCTCCATTTTATGGAACTATAGGCAGAGGCCTCTCAGTTTTTTCAACATGCCACCCAACAGGCTGCAGGGGGGGATGAGGAGTTGAATTAAACACACAAAAAGGAAAAATGGATCAGGATGTGAGCAAGGCAAACTCTGGACCGAGGTGCTATCAAGTCTTGCCTCACAGAGATAATACCCAGAGTGGTTAGGCTCGTGTGCTCAAACAGACAGATGGCAGAAAAGTTCACAGGCTTCCCTTCCCCACAAGGTACGGCAAACAGGGGAAAAGTACCTAGAAGATTTAAAAAGATTACCGAGTACTACCAGCTGGACTGAGTGGCCATTTCAATCCATCCTGCATGGATGTCTATTCAGGCTGTGCCAACTGACCAGTCCCACACAGGTGTTTATTCAGGCTGAGCCTGAAGTTGATGAAAAGTGAATGAAGGGAAGGAGGAAAGAAGAAGAAAAAAGAAAGACAAATCAAATATGGGACAGGAGGAAAAGAAATGTATTGTTTTCATGTTGGGGCTTGGTGAGGAGTGTCTGGGAGGCTAGAGGAAAACTTTCCAGTTGCCGAGAGGCTGAGTCAAAGATTTAGGCAGCTGCCTGTCAGGTACAAAGCATGTAAGTCCGGCAGTTCTGCTGGCTCATAAGCCTCCCCTTATTAGGACATGGGGGAGGAAAATGCTCCACATGTCCTGTGGTCCTGTCAGGGTCACAAGAGAATCTGTTACAGACTACAGGCTCTTTGCCTCCCCATGTAATGGAAATTAACATGAGGCCAAGCAGATTTCCCAGACAAGGCTTTTATTTCAGGTCGTGTGCTCAATCACAAGGAGAAAATGGAGATGAGGTACAAAGCTCTTCCAGCTGATTTTCTGGGGGAAAAAACCCAGTATTTTTTATTTTTTATTTTTAATCTGAGCACAATAATTAACATCAGGGGTAGGGTATGCAGGTTGGGCTGGGCAAAGCAAGTGAGGGGTAAGGTATGCAGGACAGCATATCTGGCTGTGTTGCTTATCTTGAGTAATGAGCCACCTGGTGGTCTGGCTTGTGGCAATAAGACTACAACCAATTGTCCAGGATTCCTTCCCAAGGTAGGCCACTCTGCAACCTTGGTTCAATTTTGGATATCCTAAGGCCAGCGACACAGGTGGTCAGCAACTATCCAGGCCAGTGGTATGGGTGTAGAAGGGCAGATTTATTAGAGAAAGCATGAAAATATGTTGTAAGGGTGCAATGGGCAGGTCAGCAAGACAGAAGGTGACTACAAAGAGACAAAGTCTTGCTGGGGATTTTATAGAATGGTGCTTGTGCTGAAGAGTGCTACGTGTAGTACTGATAATGCTAAGGTTGCAGTGAGCTAAGCTAACTTGCATTTCTCTATCAGCTGAGGATCTGGTGACAGCTAGGCATAGGAAGATGGTCAGTTATTTGAGCAGGAGGGTTTGTATCCTGGACCGTGAAGAAAAGCAGACTTATAACTTATCTGCTTTCTCTTTTTGCTTTCCCTTTATCCTGCCAGACTTTTTTCCCCTAATTGGGACTCCACAGCCAGTTTCTTCAATTTGTTAAGTAAAAAGCATGGCTAATAATTATTAGAGAACAGAAAAATGGCTATTTTCTTAGTCTGACTAAAGCTTTGGTGTTAGTGGGTATAGCATCAGCAAGGTAGTGATGTGGATTTGTGAAAAGAAGAAAAACTAATATGTAAAGGAGGAGCCTCATTCCACTCCTATTCTATCTCACAGGCTCTCTTCTTCATGTCCACTTTGCAGTCTCAGCCTTTAATATTATTATGTTGTAATGCAATTTTGAACTTATAAGTAAATAGACAAGTCATGAGTAAAAGGAAAAGTGAATGTGGTACATGTGACTTTGTGGCTAGTGGGAAATAAATTGTAAGTTTTAGTTTTCTTTGTAATTTAGATGGCCCAAAGCATAGGTTATTAATCCTTTACCCATCTGTTTAATACTATCCCCTTTTTGTTTTAAGAGAACCCTTTAAACATATTTGAAACACAATTTCTGAGCCTTGCCTAGGACAGAAGCCACCTGTGATGACAATTGTATTCTGTTGTTCTTTCTGGATGCTAATTTACCACCATAATTCTGTTTTGTAATTGCTCTTAAAAATCTCAAATTTTCAGTTTCCACTAACTAACTTGGAGAATCACACCTTTCCTTCCTAACTTCTCTCTTAATCTTTCTTATAAAGTTCTTTATTTTTATTTTATTTTTAGTATTCCTAAGTCTACTTTGTCAGTTTATAGATATATTTTATGTTTGATATGATCAGAAACATATAGTGTGATACCTGGAATTGATCATATAGATCATCTGGTTTATCCAGATCAAGAAACTGATAATGGATGTTATCTTGCCCAAACTGTCAGAGTTATATAATGAAGAAACAGAGTAAAACTAAGTCTTCTATTTCTAATCCAAAACTTGTTCTACCACACTACGTTAATTTGATATTTTTTCTACCATTAATAGATTATAGCAGATAGTCAATCTGTTATATCAGTTATTCAATTAATTACTTTATGCATCTATTGAACACCTACTATGTGCTAGAAATGTGCACTCTGTATTTGTGTCACATAATTTAATTTTCAGACATGGAAAATAGGTACTATTCTAATTCTTATTTTTATAAATAAACAATTTCATTCAATTAAATTAACCAGCTCAAGGTCACTGTAATTACTGAGTGAACTGTTTACAATAAAACAATAAAACAATAAAACAAATGGTACAAATGAATCAGTATCTATATTCTTCATGTAGATTTTAAATTAGTTTTAGGTAAAACCAGAAAAGTAATCTTATTAGTCTGTTGTCACATTGCTATAAAGAAATGCCTGAGACCGGGTAATTTATAAAGAAAAGCGGTTTAATTGGCTCATGGTTTCAAGGCTGTACAGGAAGCATGGTGCTGGCATCTGCTTGACTTCTGATAAGGCCTCAGGAAGCTTCCAACCATGATAGAAGGTGAAGGGGGAGCCATTAAGCCTTGTCTTATACAGCAGGAGAAGGAGCAAGAGTAAGAGACTGAGGGGTAGAGGAGGAATTATTTAATTATTTAGGTGCACCGATCCAGTCAGATTAACATCCAAAGGACTGAGCCCTGAACAAAGAGTACCGTTACCTTTTAAGCATTTCGTGGGGTTGGGGGAGATCTGTGCAGTGGGAAGCACTTTACATAAGTGAGAAACAAAGACAGTTATTCAATTAAGACATGCATTACATTATTTCTTACTTTTCAAGGAACAACACGTCTTATGACTTGAGATGATCTGTTTAGTGACCTTGCAGCTCCACAGCTAGAGAAACAGAGTCTTCACAATGCCTGGGAAAGGGAGAGATAAGGCTCACTAGCCACAGGAAAACATGCAGTCAATTTTTAAAGGACTTTAGTTCTTTCTCTTTCACAGGGGGGATTGGTTTTTCTTACATACAACTGAGTTTTTGCTTACAAAAATACAAAATTAGCTAAGTGTGGTGGTGCATGCCTGTAGTCTCAGCTACTCGGGAGGCTGAGGCAGGAGAATCGTTTGAACCTGGGAGGCAAAGGTTGCAGTGAGCCAAGATGCGCCATTGCACTCCAGCCTGGGTAACAAAAGCAAAACTCCATCTATTAAAAATAATAACAACAATAATAATAATAATAATAATTATCTCCCCAGATTTTTGTGAGGATTATAAGAAATATATGTAATATATTAAGCACTGTGCTAGGCACATCCATTAAAGGAATTTAATATTATCACAAATGACAAACTTGGAACAAAATAAATAATTAAAATTTCTATTAAGAATTTAATTTTACTTGCTAAGTAGCAAAAATTGCTCAGTAAATAGTTATTGAAATCTTACTATGTGCTTAGCACCTACATACGAGTTAGAGCACACAAAATTATTTATTTAAGATCTGAGGGGAGGATTCTGGGAGGAAGGCAGAGTAGAAAGCACCAATATTCTGTCCTCTCACCTAGACAATAATTGCAGTGGCAGAATCTGTCTATTGTAACTATTTTTGAAACTCTGGAGCCTATAAAAGGCTTGCAACTTACAGAGAAAAACTTCGATGCAAATTGAGGTTAATTTCAGTCTATTTCAGTGCTTAGCACAGTAGTAACTACCCATCTCCCAACCCATGCCATATGGCAGGAAGTTGTGCATTCATTCTGGGGCAACTTGCATGCAGCTTGAAGAGCCATCATGAGCAAAATGACCTTGTTATCCAAATACTGGGGATCTGTGCTGATAGCTGATGGCTGCTTCTTATCACAGAAATATAGACAAAGAGGAAATGGCTGTTGTTTTTGCACCTTCCTTCATAGTTACAAGCGTCTCATCTTCCAGCTAAAGTTACATCCAGAGGACTTAAAGGATATTCTTTTTATTTCCCTTCCTTTTTATTTTTCTCTTTTGGGAGCCAGCTATTAAAGACAAGAACATTTAAAAAACAACGACATATACAGAGAAAGTAAAGTCACTGTGCATGTCAAAAGAAAGATGTAAGCTAAGACCCAAGAACACTTACACTTAATGCATTAGTCTAATTCTCAGCAAATAAACAGTTTACAACAATCAAAAAAAAAAAAAAAAAACACACGCAGACACAAATGCACCAGCAAATCCTTGAGGGTGATGGAGAATATGATATCTAGAATTAGCTGAATGTCTAGTTTTCAGCAGAAAATCACAAGGCATACAAAGAAACAAGAAAGTGTGGCCCATTCAATGAAAAACAATAAACTAACAGTAATTGTCAGTGAAAAGGGCCAGATGATGGATCTATTACACAAAGATTTCAAAATAACTGTCTTGAAGATACTTAAAGCCAGACATGGAAAAAGTCGAGAAAATAATAATAAACAAAGTAAAAACACGAGTAAAGGGATAGAAAACTAAAAAAAGAAGCAACAAGAAATTCTGAAAGTGAAAAGTACAATAACTAAAATGAAAAAAGTCAGTAGAGGGATTGAAATGAATATTTGGGCAGGTAGAAGACTCAGTAAACTTGAATATAGGGCGATAGATATTATTGGATCTGAGTAACAGAAAGAAAAAAGATTAAGGAAAACTGAAGAGAGTGTAAGGGACCTGTTGAGCACAATCAATCAGACCAACATGTACGTTATGGGAGTCCCAGAAGGAAAAGTGACAGAAAGTGGAGGAGAGAATATTTAAGGAAATAATGTCTAAAAGCTTGCCAAATTTGATGAAAAATATAAACATCCAAGAAACTCAATAAACTCTAATTAGGACAAACTCAAAAAGAACCACATCAAGATAAATTTTAATCAAATTGTCAAAAGCCAAAGCCAAAGAGAGCATCTTAAAAGTAGCAAGAGAGAAGTAACTTGTCACATAAAAGACCTCCTCAACAGAATTGTCAAGACATTTCCTATGAGAAATTTTGATGGTCAGAAGGCAGTGGACTGATATATTCAAAGTGCTAAAAGGAAAAAAAAAAAAAACTGTCCAACAAGAATCCTATGTCTGACAAACCTGTCCTCCAAAGGTGAGGGAGAATAAAAAATTCTTAGATAAACAAAGGCTGAGGGAGGCCTGCTCTGGAAGAAATACTAAAAGGAATCCTGCATGTTGAAATGAAAGGATACTAGACAGTAACTAGCAGCCATATGAAAAAACAAAGATCTCAGTAAAGGTAAATACATGGGCAATTATAAAATCTAGTATTGTGAAAATGGTTTGTGACTCCATTTTTTGTTTTCTATATGATTTAAAAGATAATACTTTTACTTAAAAAGCAGTTATTGATCAAAAGGCTACTGTTATTGTAAAAATGGTATGCAACTTCATGTTTTGTTTTTATAGTTTTAAGAAATTAATACATTTAGAGGCCGCATGCAGTGGCTCATGCCTGTAATCCCTGCACTTTAGGAGGCCAAGGCAGACGAATCACAAGGTCAGGAGATCGAGACCACCGTGGACAACATGGTGAAACCCCGTCTCTACTAAAATACAAAAAAATTAGCCAGGCATGGTGGCGGGTGCCAGCTACTCGGGAGGCTGAGGAAGTAGAATCCCTTGAACCCAGGAGGTGGAGGTTGCAGTGAGCCAAGATCGTGTCAGTGCACTCCAACCTGGCAACAGAGCAAGACTCCATCTCAAAAAAAAAAAAAAAGAAAAAGAAAGAAATTAATACATTTAAAATGATTACTTTATTGTTTTCAAACACATAACGTATAAAGATGTAATTTTGTGACATTAGTAATACAGTAGGTACAGAGATGTAAGGGAACAAAGTTTTTTGTGTTAATGAAGTTAAACTGTACAATTCAAATTAGAATGTTATAACTTCAGGACCTTAAATGTAACACCCATGATAACCACAAATAAGTAGTTTTGTATACAAGAATATACACAGGAATAAATGGGAAAGGAATTGAAATGTTTTGCTAGAAAAAAATTAACCAAACACAAAATAAAACAGTAATGCAGAAACTGGAGACAAAAAAGCTGGAAGACATGTAAAAAACAAATATAAAAATGACATAAATGAAGTCTTTTTTCAGCAATACTTAAAAAGGAAGAAAATTCTGATATATGCTGTAACATGAATGAACTTTGAGGACATTATGCTAAGTGATATAAGCCAATGGCAAATGGCAAATATTGTATGATTCCACTTGTGTGAGCTACTTACCATAGAGACAGAAAGTAGACTGGTGGTTGCCAGAGGATGGGGGAATGGGATTTATTATGTAATGTATACCATGTTTCACTTTGGCAAGATGAAAAGCATTCTGGGGATAGATGGGTGGTGATGTTTGCACATTATGAATGTAATTAATATCGCTAAACTGTATATTTAAAAATGATTAAGAAGGTAAATGTTATGTATATGTTGCTACAATTGAAAATAGAAAAAAAAATTTAAGATTTTTGAGAATGCCCCTTCAATTAAACTCAAAATGAGTTGTGATCTAGTGGTTTCCCTTTAAAGTTGTATACAATTTGAAAAGAAATGATTACTTTTGAAATTTTAAAAGAAAGAGATTACTGTCTTAGGACTTCACGTTTCTGGCTAAGAAGCCCTAATTTGGTGACCGAATTGCTATTGAAATGTCTAGAAAAAATTAACATATATGATTTC